>NC_045440.1:48213359-48244016 GCF_002776525.5 Piliocolobus tephrosceles
AGGAAGGAAGGAAGGAAGGAAGGAAGGAAGGAAGGAAGGAAGGAAGGTAGGTCACCCTGAGAACCTGCACTGGTGGAGCTGACTGCAGAAACAAAGGAGATTTTGGGACTGCCCTCCAGGTAGAGCAAGACCCTCATTATTTCTATAGGGGAGAGCTGTATGATGGTGTAAATAAATTGTTGCTGCTGTTGTTTGGAAATGTAAGGGGGTTGACACAGAACAGCCAAATATGCAGCTGTAATAGCAGCAGGTGTGCTGAACTATCTAGTAGCTTCCCTCCTCCCTGTGTTACTTCCAGGTGGGTGGGCAGCAGCCAAACATGTTCTGCTTAGAAAGCCTCACCTGCATTCTGTCATCTGTAACTGAGCTCTCAACTCTTGTAGCATTACTATAAGAAACAAAGGAGGTACAACATATATGCAGAAATGGTTTGAGAAAGTACAGAAACATCTATAGAAGGCATAATTTTCCATTTTGTAGTTTAAGATTGAGAAAATGATGAGTCAGAGGATACATTCAATGTGCCAGGAAGGCAATATTAAAAAATAATAGAATTACACAGACTGAAATTATGCATAAGATATAGGCTAAGTATACATATGGTTGAGAAGTGATGGAAAAAAATTCACAAAAGGTAAAGGTTTGGAGAGAGTGAACACTAACATCCGTAGTGGGGAAGCCTGGGTGGCACTGCTAGTCTTGTCACTAGATGACCACAGATCAGTCCATTTGAAATGCTGCCATATCATTTGATGGTCTCTGTTTCTGAACGTCATGGTGCTCAATTGTCCACAAGTAGTTCAAATGTTTTAATGAAGCCAAAGTGGTTCTAGAGCTATTCCGGGGATTCAAGTCTGCTTGACAGGAGAGAGAGAGAGAGAACCTAGGGTGGAACTATATTTCAGAGGCAACCCCAAAGCTCTAAGTAACTTTCTGAGCCAACACTAGTGCAAACAAACATCCATCATTTGGATGAAACCAGTCTATATTCTAAAAGTCTGATAGTCATAGATTTTGCATGAACTTCTGTCCTTAGTTACAGGCCAATGTAGCACAGCCAAGAATCATGCATCAAGTAATGTGTTATGTACTCTTCATATTTTCTCTGCTTGGTATTACCAAAGCAACTTTCCATCAGTCAACAGGCATGTATTGAACTCCTCCAGGGCAGATAGCAATAAATGCTCACTGATCCACATAAGTGGTTTTTACGGTTTCCTTCACTAAACAGTTAGAATTTCTGATACTGAAAGTTAACTGAAGGAAAATAGAGGTGTTTGCTTCTAGATGGTAATGAAAAACCCAGTGGTAGCGATTACAAATATTTTCTTAAATGAGGAAAATAGGTACATATCGTGACACTGTTTATTCAGTTTATTCATCAAAAAGCTAAATGAAGAAACACAGAATTTGGGATCCAAATGAACCAGCTAGGTAAAGGCACGGCAATTACTCAATATAGATATAAAACATATTCTTAACATTATGCCTTTCTTTTATGGCAAAGACAATGGAGTATATCATATACTATGGACTGGTTGAACATACATGCAAACATGTTAGGTCTAAGTTGGTATGGCAAACATACAAGTCTTGACCTGATAGATGTGACATTCTCTCCCTTAGGCAGCAAAGGAAAAGCCCAGAATAGCACAGAGTATCTAGGATATACCAGCAGTAACAGTCAAAAAAACTTGGTCCTATTTTTATAGTCAGAATATAGACAATCTTCCTAGAGACTATCTGGATATGTTACAAACACTGAAAGTATTCATTGTAACCCATAACTTAACCATTGTTTTGTATTACTGCTTTATTTTAAAACAAAAAAGCTATTTTTCAATAATGTTCTGGGTTGCTTTTAAAAATGGTGATTTGAATATTACAGTGTGTTAGATCATAGAAGAGCATATTTAACCTGGGTTGCTTTGATAAAGAAACTGCTGACCCAGTTATTCAAGATGGAACGTTTGCCAATGAGTGCCTTTGTTGCTCATTACCAGAATGATGCAAAGGAACTTTCAGATCAACTGGCCAACAATGTACTTCCCTTTGGCCTATCACTGCCAAAACAAGGGAGAGAAAGAGAGAGAGGGAAAGGCATCATCCGTCCTCTAGTCTTATAAGAAAACACACATTGGTCTTTTTCTTTGTTTCAACATTGAAAGCTATAGTTAATTCTTGACATTCTGTTTGTATTGATGTCATAGTCAATTCAGAAAAGAAAGCAGTGCTCACCTTGCTTATTCGCTCCTCTTTGGGTACCTCTAAATCACTCTGCTGTGCAAATGTATGCGTTCTTTCAGCAACGAAGCACTGTATGTAACTGCCACAATTCCCTTTGTTAAACTAACATAATGAACAGGCTCTCCACATGAAGACTCTGCCTTAGGTAGTTTCCTTGCTAGCCTATCTTTAGAGTGATGCCTGACAACAGCTGTCTAAAGACCAGATGGACTGTAGACAGATACTCCAACCCCTATAAAACACTGTATTTACATGCAATGTCAATTTAAACTAAACTATTTACTCTTGTAGAACTAATACTTCCATCAAACCTTACCAAAAAAATCAAGCAAAATTAAAAGCTATGGTTATGCTAAATGAAAAGTTGTAAAAAGCTTACTCTTTATAAGTGCACACAGACACTCTCCCCAACAGACCATGCTCAGTAAATTCAAAATGACTGAAATCATACAAGGTATCTTATTTGACCACAGTGAAATGAAATTTGAAATCAATAGCACTATGAAATTTGGAAAATTCACAAAGATGTGGAACTTAAATGGCACACCCCTAAATAACCAATGGGCCAATGAAGAAATCACAGGGACATTAGAAAATACTTTGAGATTAACAAAAAGGAAAATACAACAAAGCACAACTTATGACATCAAGCTAAAGCAGTGCTTAGAAGAGTATTTATAGTTGTGAATGCCTATATTAAAAAAGACAGACCTCAAATCAACCAAAACTTTCATCTTAAGAAATCAGAAAAATAAGAAAACAAAACCTAAAGCACACAGAGGAAGAAAATGACAAAGATTAGGCAGAAATACATGAAATAGAGAATAGAAAACAATAAAGGAAACCAATGAAACCAAAAGATGGTTGCTTGAAAATACCAACAAAATTAACAAACTATTAGCTAGGCTGACCAAGAAAAAATGAGAGAAGGCTCAAATTGTGAAAATCAGAATGGAAAGAGGGGAAGCACTGCCAAGCTTACAGAAAGCAAAGGGATTCTATAGCACACTAAAAGGAAATAAACTAAGCAACCGTATGCCAACAAATCAGAAAATGGAAGTAAAATGGACAAACTTCTAGAAAGGCACAAACTCCCAAAACTGACAGGTAGAAATTAAAAATCTGAATAAATCTATTACGAATAAAGAAATTCAGTCAGTAACTTAAAACTTCTGACAAACAAACAAAATTAGGCCCAGATAGCTTCAGTGATGAATTCTACCAAATGTTTAAAGAGAAATTAATAACAATCTTTTACAAACTCAAAAAAAAAAAAAAAAAAAGAGTAGGGAACTCCTTCTATGAGGTCAGTATTACTCTCATACTAAAATAAAAGACATCACAAGAAAATTACAGACCCGTATCTCTTACGAATATATATGCAAAAACTCTGACAAAATGTGAGCAAACCAAATCCAGCAACACATAAAAGGGATTATATACCACAACTAAATGAGATTTATACCAGGAATGCTAGGTTGCTTTACCACTTGAAACTCAATTAACATAATAGAATCATCTCACTAAGGAACAAAAGTCACAGAATCATCTAAACAGACACAGAAAAAGCATTTGACAAAATTTAATACATTTTCATGAGGAAAACACTCAAGAACTTCAGAAATACAAGACAACTTCCTCAATCTGACAAACAGCATCCACAAAGCCCTACAACTAACATCAGACTTAATGGTGAATGCTTTCCCTGAACACTTTCCCCCTAAGATCCAGGAAAGGACAAAGATGTTTGCTCTGATACTTCTATTCAACATTGTACTAGAGGTTCCAGTCAGGGAAATGAGGGAAGGAGGGAAAAATAAAGGCATCCTGATTGAAAAGCAAGAAGTAAAACTCTCTATTAGAAGATGACATAATCTTGTATATAATAAAGAATCTTTAAAAAACTATTATGAGTAATAAATGAGTTTAACAAGCTTATAGGATACAAGATCAATATACAAAAATCAATTGTATTTATCTTAAAAAATTTAAACTGTATTTCTATATGATCAGACGATATGAAAATGAAATTAAAAACAAAAATTTCATTTACGATAGTATCAAAAAATACTTGACAGGATGGTACATAGACCTAAAATCAATAATGGCACAAGGACAGAAATATAAATCAATGGGAAAGAATTGATCCTTGCACTTACAGTGAATTGATTTTCAACAAGAGTGCCAAAAAAATTCAGTAAGAAGAAAGTAATCTTTTCAAAAATGGTGCTAGAACTAGATATTCACAGGCAAAAGCATGAATTTGAACCCCTTTTTACATCATACACAAAAATTAACTCAAAATAGATTACAGATCTAAAAGTATCAGCTAAAACTATAAAAGTCTTGAAAGAAAAAATCAGAGCAAATATTTGAAACCTTGGACCAGGCAATGGCTCCTTAGATATGATACCAAAAGGACATGTGACAAAAATAAAAAAATAGATAAGTTGGAATGAAAAGTAATAGCTAATGGACACAGGGTTTCTACTGGGGTAATGAAAACGTTCTCAGATTTACCGTGGCGATGGTTGCACAACTCTGTGAGTATATATATCATTTTAAAATGAAGAATTGTATACTATGTTAATTATATCTTTTTTTTGGGTGGGAGGGGGTAAAGCAGCTCTCATATACCTGTTTTATACATCCTTTTAGATGATACTTGTACCATCTCAGAGGACAGGGAGAGAAAGACTGAGGTAAAATTCCCAAAGCGCCCACAGTCCCAAATGATCTGGATACAAGTGAACAAAATATTCATTTAGTAAAAGCCAGCTCAATTCCTGGACATGTGCACTATGCAACAGAAGGGTGCTGTGGTTAAAATGCATGTTCTTGGTGGCAGTATTGTTGCCATGTTATTTCAATCAGATCCTTGGTCTATGCAATACACATACAAGATACCAAGATAAGTTTCCAAACAGTAACTTTACAAAAATACTGTCACTGAAATAAGAGTTGGTTACAACTCAAAAGATTCACTAGGGTGGCCCTGTCTTATCAATGGAGAACATTATAACAGTCACCTGTAGTCCCATACCACTTCCCCTTCCCTGGGGTAAAAACATAAATAAATCATGCAAATGAACACCCTACTAAAAGATGCATAAATTTGTCATAGATGGATTGAAAAATAAGAAGTATCTCACTTCACTCCTAAGAACTAGCAGGGCAAGCTGAGTGAGAGTGAAAGAAATCCTTAGAAATGGGAAGTCTCCCTTGCTTTCAAGAGGGGAGGAGGAAGGTCTCAATCTCACATCCTAATAGCCATAGTAAAAGCCATACAAAGTGACATGCCACTTACTAGAAACACTTGTACTTCACAGTTTGTGAAAGACTTTCAGATAATCTCATTTGATCCTCACAAAAGCCTTGTGAAATCTAGTATCCTAAGCCCTTTCGTTTCCAATGATCAAATCAGAGACTAAATTGTGATTTATAAATCCCATAAATTCAATCAATATGAAGTCTGACAGTATAAACAGCTTCAAAGAGCAGTGAGATCTGTCCTCAAAGTGTTGATATGTATAAAGCCCTTAAAAGACAAGGGAGCGCTCATCAAAAGTTACTATTTTCATTGCTATGATTCCTTCTACTGGGTTCCTGACTTTGGTGAAGAAAACTACAACTGCAACTTCCTTCCCTTCACTCATTCCACACTTTATTAAGGGACTTTTTTGGGTCAGGTCATGTGTCAAGCACTCGGTCTATCTTCCCTTGTGGAGAATACTCCTACAACCCCAGCTATGGAAATCTGAAAACCCGTTCAATCAAATTACTCTGGAAATAGACAATCACAGAAATAGTTTGCTAACTTGATAAAGACGCGTCGACATTTTTTTTTTTTTTTTTAACATGAAGCTGTACTTGATAATTTTCCAGGTTTCAAGTTGGGTATCACAATTTGAGAGCCTTCTCTAGTAAAACTTGAACTCCACCCCATCCTCTCTCATACTCGCTTCTAAGAATGCACAGGAGTCACTTGATTGAAGTAGCTAGAATCCAGTGACACATACCACAGAGGTGACCAAGGTTTTCAGATCACAACCATAATGAATCTCAAAGTCTATACGGCTGGGACTGCTGATTTTACTCTGGGCCACAGATCCCTGTGACAATCAAATATAAAGGGATCCTCTTCCTAGAAAAAAGAGCATACACTAACCTTCACAGAATCCCTATCCCAGAGTTAAGACAATGACACTGTTCATCAATTCCTTTGTCTTGTCTTCGGAGTTCAGTTTCTTAGTCACCTCCCTCAGAGATAATCTGTGCAACTACCTATCCTAAATGGGCCATCCATTCCTCTACACTAACTACTTTTGGGACGACAGTCACCTCAAAGAGGCAGCAGAGGGAAATAATTTGGTGCTACAGGGAGTATCTCTTCAGGGCTTATTAGAACCAAGAAAGGCATTTAGCCTGCCCTGTTTGGGGTGTGGACAGACTGCATATCTTACCTCTTGGGCTGCCATTTTCTACTAACTCTTGTTGACTGGCAGGAAATAAAAAAGTTGATATAAGCTGGATGACATAGCCTGTAAAGATTTTTAACAGACAAAAACAAACAAGGCTTACTTTAAAATAAGTAATTATCCTAAGATACAAGAATAAAATAAAGTTTTAAAAAGACAACCCCAAGCGTAAAATAAAAGACACACAAACACACACACATACACACACACACACACACAAGCCAAGTAGCTGACTCCCTGAATGGGAAACAGCAGGGTCTCTATAGCTGGGTCAGCAAGAATAGGGAAGCCCAGACCTGTCCCCTGACTCTGTGCACCACCCACTGTGGAGGGCGGAGGGGCCTTTCCTTGGGGAGGGGGCAGCCAGCAAGTGGGAATTTTACAGGTCAGGATTGAGTAAGGAAAGGAGCAGAAACGCTTCTTAAAAACATAGCTGCCGAGATCACACCACTGCACTCCAGCCTGGGCGACGGTGTGAGACTCCGTCTCAAAAAAACAAAACAAAACAAAACACAGCTGCCCATGAGGACTCAGCTGGGGAGGGGGCATCAAACCCACAATACAAAGATCAGAGGAATCAGGAGCTGCGCCCTCCTCCCTCATATCTTGCCAATTTCTCTTCATTTTTCAGGAAGCATCTCCCAAGTCTATGCCTGGGCTCAGTGCATAGATTGGAGCCCTATAGAAACCTCTCTCCAAACACTTTTCACCTGTAGTTGCCTCGCTCGTCATTTCTCCCCTTCACTAGGTGGTAGAATGAGGAAAAGATCTGTGCCCTGGCACTACAGCCTCAGAGAACATCTGCTCCATCCGTGTCTGCTGGCCCTGCACATGAGAATGCAAGCAAAGGCACCAGCTAGAGATGGTCTCATCTAGAAGACAAAGTCATGAGACTTTTTTTTTTTTTGAGACAGGGTCTCGCTCTGTAGCCCAGGCTGGAATGCAGTGGCACATCTCAGCTCACTGAAACCTCCAGCTCCCAGGCTCAAGTGATCCTCCCACCTCAGCCTCCTGAGTAGCTGGGACTATAGGCACATGCTACCATGCTTGGCTCAGCCTCCCAAAGTGCTGGGATTAGGCCAGAAATGGAAAGATGTATACGAGTTTGAGGAGTCCCAAAGGGTACAAAAAATTGAAATGAATAAGCGTTTGAGAGAAGATTTCAAAGCAGAGGTAAACACTGAGGGTGGAACTGCTCATGACAATATCAGCAACAGAAGGGAAGTAGGTACTTCAGGTACAAATACCTGCTGACCACGCTTAACATGTGTTGTACATAACCTATAAACTGAGTCCTCACATGAAAACTGACAGATGCTAAGACATGAAGAAACATGCCAAAATATTTGTTATTTACTCTGAGTAGAACAACATATGAAAAATATTGGCTTTGGTCTACATTAAAAGTGATATTATCATCTATTTGCAATTGAAGGCAGATTACTATCTTACCTAAACGTAGCTGAATATTTTAAGAACAAAGAGCAGAGACTAAGAACTCTACTACCTCCAGAGAGTTCCTCTTCAACAACTTCAAGTAGTCCTTTCTAGTCTTTTTAAAAACTCAATTATGTAGAGTCAACTTTGTCAATAATATTGGTCACTTACATGGGCTGGTCTCCCACAACAACTGTTTTCCTACCTCCAAGTACTTTTTGTTTCTTTGTATTCATTCTGTCCAAAGTCATTAAATACACACTAAAAACAAACACTGAGGAGGCCAGAAATACAGTGGTAAGCAAAACAGGTGCGCCCTGATGGAACCTCCCAGGTTCAGGAGATTCTCCTGCCTCAGACTCCAGAGTAGCTGGGATTACAGGCATGTGCCACCATGCCTTACTGATTTTTCTATCTTTTTACAGTAGAGATGGAGTTTCTCCATGTTGGCCATGCTGGTCTTGAACTCCTGGCCTCAAGTGGTCTGCCCACCTTGGCCTCCCAAAGTGCTGGGATTACAGGCATGAGCCAACGCGTCTGGCCAACCATCAATCTTGGAACCTAGAGCTGCATTACAATTCTCAGTTTTTCACTTACCGTCATACATACAAATGTCCAATTATATCCCTCTTTTCCCAGATCTCTCTCATATAATACGAAACCTAAATGGAATGTAACAATCAGAAAAGACCATTACACCTTATAGCAGTCATAACATTGTGATAGTGACCAAGAAGTCAGAAGACAGCAGCACGTCACATATATTCAACAGTAATATCACAAAGATAGCATTAGAGTGGTGATTCCTGTGCTGTCTTTCAAGAAAAAGCCTTCACCTTTTCTGCCACTACCACCATCACTATTCAACAGTATCATGATGGCAGCTGGCTTTGCCAATTATCTTGAATTAACTTTTCAATATCCCTTTTTGCTTTCATAATGAAGAGTGGTTGCTTTTATCAATAAGGTCCAGCAAGGTTAATAAAATTACTATTAAAGCCTCTGAAGTTTGCACAATGACAAATCAAATCCATTCCCAATGAAGGGTTTAATCATTATAAAGGAGAGAAGAAACCTCTCATAGAGCCTCAGGAATAGATGCTAAGACCCTTCTTGCTGACTTGGCTCATCTGGAGAGGAAGGAGAAGATGCTGTGCCTTTTCCAGACTCTCAGCTGTGCCTCATATAAACTCTGAAATCCAAGTCAGGCCACATGGGAGCACACAGACTGCGCTGATCCCTGAGAACAGCGAGAACACTTGATCCCAGATTGTACACTTTCAGTTTATATGAACGAAGCCGTTCACCATGCTGACATTTGACGTCATCCATCAACTACCCACTAACACTATCTATTAGTGCAGAATGCTTGGAATTTCCTCATTTTTCAAGAGCTGGAAAGTTTCAAGTACAGGCCTTACATGTTAACAAAATAGTACATGCTATTACTTTTAGGGATTTAGGACCTTTCCTCCTGGATTACTCAATTAGGACATACTCATCTAATCAAATACTTAACCCACACACTAAGAGAGAAACATGTGTGTTTCTAAGATACAGCTTTTAAACAATTCCATGAACACTGTAGGGTAACATTTTAAATTAGGTAACTGCTTAACTGCTTTCCTCCCAATCTTTTACTTTAGACACTAAATCCATCTTGTCTTTTCCTTATATTCACCTCTAAATCTTCAGTGCCCAGCACAGTATTCAACTGAGGCCAGGCTGGTCTCGAACTCAGGCAGGCTCTCATGAGTGGTAGATTTTAAACAGGAAAATACTGGTAAAATAGGGGAAGAAGTTCTCCAAGATATTATATTACTTTTTCTTTCACCCTGAGCCTCAAATGAGATGAATTCACCTTTTTTGGCTGGTGGTCCAATCTTTTTACTGTGATTCATTTAAAGCTCAACACTGAAGAAACTATTGTAGTTCTCACAACACTATTGGACTCGAACTGTTAGTGTTCCTAGCTGCTGTTCAGTTCTTGAGCACAAGCTATTCTGCTTTCTAAAACTGGTAAGCCTTGCTTCCCCAAACTTACAGTTCTATTAGTCTACAAGAACTTTCCACTAGAATGTGTAGCAAATTCCTTTCTGACGAGTTGCCCTGGGACCCTCCCTTCCTGGTCTGAAAAGAGCAGGCTGGCTTCAGGCCACTCCTCAGCCCCTGCTCATGGCTGCTTTACCACTTGAAGGAGAACCTCAGCCACAGGATCAGCTGCAGCTCTCCCTGCATTTCCCCCGACTGCCCCACTTTACTTGGGGAGTGGAATTCAGCTGTGGGCTATGCTGCTATGTTTATAACCTTGAGACAGAAGTTGCACCCGCTATGGGAGTCAGAGCAGGGGAAACCTTCTCTTATAAGATACTTCCCAGCAAAGTAAGACAGAATGTGCTCCACACCCCTTTTCTTTTCTTTCTTTCTTTTTTTTTAGACAGAGAGTGTCACTCTGTTGCCCAGGCTGGAGTGCACTGGCACAATCTCGGCTCACTCCATCCTCGGCCTCCCAGGTTCAAGTGATTCTCCTGCTTCAGCCTCCTGACTAGCTGGGATTACAGGCGCCCACCACCACCCAAGCTAATTTTCTGTATTTTTAGTAAAGACAGGGTTTTATCATGTTGGCCAGGCTGATCTCGAATTCCTGGCCCCAAGTGATCTGCCTTCCTCAGTCTCTCAGTGTTGGAATTACAGGCGTGAGCCACTGCACCCCGCCCCACATCCCTTTCTTTAAATTTTTTTTTCACTGACTTTATACCACTTTTGGATGAGACGAATACCTTCCTAACCAAAACAAAGAACAAATGGAAAAAAACGACTCAAAAGCAAATCATGTATTATTACCACAAGCTAAGAATGGCCTGGATGAGTAAGCACCTCTGCTAATTAAACACGCTTCCAATTAATTCCTCAGAAATCAGTTATGTTCTGTGGTGAACATTTCCCTACATTCAACAGGTTTAGAGCTATAATCGTAGGTAAAGCATTCAGTTACACATTTTATAGCCAGTTTAAGAAGGTCCACCTGATGTCTCACTGCAATTACACTTTATGAACATTTTACTGGGATCTCCTTTTTGATCAACAGATGAGTATCTGTGAACACTGAGAAATGCTGCTACTTGATGGAGGAGAACCTTGAAGACTTAAACCACAGTGACCATGTGTTCATATGAACCCAAACTGTCCTTGCTAGGATGAATGTGGCTCTACAGCACGGGTTCCCCAGTGCTTTGTTCCAGCACATGCTGCTCTTAGGCTCCTCACTTTCTGCAACCTCAGCTGACTTTTAAAGCAGTTAGTTCATCTGCACTCAACCAAGAAATGCAACAATGAAACATAACCGAGGTCTGTCCTTCCTGCTTCTTCCATCTCTGTGAAGATGCCACCATCTCCCAGTCAAGGCAGCCTAAAACTTCCAAGATGAAACTGTCACACACAACCCCAATCCTCATCCTTGGCACTCTCAGAAGCCTGTCCCTTCTTGTAGCTGGTCAATGCTCCCCACCACGCTGTCACCACCCCACTAGTCGTTCCTCCTCTCGCTGCCTTTTGCCTCCTCAGAGGCAAATCTCCTCAAAAGATGTGTTTGTCGCCAAGGCTGGAAGCCCAGCCCACCCTCAATTCATTCTTCACATTATTTCTGTCGGTTTTCTAAAACACAGACCTGATGCGCGTCCTCTGGTACTCCTTGTGCTTTCCATACTGCATCTTTTCCTCACATGAAGTGTCAGCCCTTCATGCCCTGGGTGCTTCTAGCACTCTAGCTTCAACCTTCAACTCTAGCTTCAACCATACCACTTCCCCTTCACATGTTCCACTTGGGTGAGTTATCCTGCCCCTAATCCTGCAGCCAGCCCCTACAATTCCTCCTTCCCAGCTAAGCACAGCTGTCTTTCCTGGGGGCACCTCCCCTAGGGCTCTGCCTCCTCGTGCTCCCCTCTGAGCCCTGACAGGCTCCCCCTGCACCCTGAGTGGCAACTGTCTACTTACAGGACTGTCATTTCCACCAAGACCCTGAAATGGCTGCATCCTCAGCACTCTACACTAAAGATATTTACTGCATGAAACAAAGGATGAAAGTATGCCAGCAGTATAACTTTAAACTCACTGCCACTTTAATACTTATTGAGGGACAATCTGCAAGAAGCCATCATTTATTGAGCAGTACCTTAAAAGTTTGGCTTTTTTATTCCCTCCTCTAGATAGCTTAAGGAATATTCCAGGACTAGATTTCTAAAATTACCTCTACTACATAAAATATTACAAATTACTATTAACAATAAAATAACTAAAATTAAATGAGCATTGGCCAGGCGCGGTGGCTTACGCCTGTAATCCCAGCACTTTGGGAGGCTGAAGCAGGCAGATCGCTCGAGGCCAGGAGTTCGAGACTAGCCTGGGCAACATGGCGAAACTCCATCTCTACTAAAAATACAAAAATTAGCTTGGCATGGTCACCAAGCACCTGTAATCCCAACTACTCGGGGGGCTGAGGAAGGAGAATTGCTTGGATCCTGGAGGCAGAGGTTGCAGTGAGCCGAGATAGCACCACCGCACTCCAGCCTGGGCAACAGAGCGAGACTCTGTCTCAAAAAAAAAAAAAAAAATTTATTGAGCATCTTCTATATACAGACTCTGGTACCAGACACTATGTTTCAATAAGTTTTTTGTAGCCCCTGAAGTGTTTTAAATCTCCATTTTACTCATTAGGAAACTATGCTCAGAGATGCTTAAAACTTTCCCATGATAAGAGGGCCAATAAATACTGCAGAATCTACAATCTCACTGAGCTGTTATTCTGGCAGCTTGTACCAACAGATATTAACAGAAATCATCCTAATTAAACAGGTTACTATATTTGTCCTCCTGTATTATTTTATTTCTGTATTATAGCTTCCTCCTTATAAGGAATTTTTTCTAAGGTGTCACTACCAGATATTGCTGTGCTTTTCTTGTTAACAGATCTGTTTTCGGGCAGAGTCCTGAGCCTTGGTGTTGACTGAGTCTCCTACTTTAACGCAGCTTGCTGCTTCTCTTGCATACAGATTTGTGCACTCTGTGAATCCTGGTATTTTTCTAAGACAACTAAAATCAATTTTTAAACAAGATAGGATGCAAAATAAACAAGCAAATAAATGGGAACTGGTGACTTAGACACACCTTTGGTTCAGCGAAGAATCAGAGGGACCAGGTTGGGGCGGTCTAGGCAGGGGTGGAGGGAGTCTCGGAGGCGGTGAGGTGAGAAAGGGGCAAGGTGTGTCTCAGGAGGAACAGAAGGCTACCTGTGGGGAACTGTGTGACTCACGACGGCACGACTGTGTCTTGCAACTTAACTGCAATCAATCTGGACTACCATTTATTGAACTGCTGCTGTTTATTGGCCGCATGCTGGGTGTTTTCACATGGTATTTTCATATCTCCTCATCGCCCTAATGAGGTAGCTATAAACGCTGTATCACAGCTGCGGAAAAGGGAATTTGTGGCTGATTGCCTGTCCAATCTCGATCACAAACTCAAGTGCTATCACTTAAGTGCTATGTTTTTTATTAAAATGAAATCAGTAACTTAAAAAATAGACTTTTCTTTTTCCAGTTATAATATTGTATCAAACCTCCCACAACTCTTCCACTGCTAAATTTGACTGGCTTTACAAAAAGGGGAGAGTGGCGGGGGGCGGGGAGGGGAAATACTGTATTGGTTTAGATAAAGAAATCGTAACCATTTACTTCTTATCTTTTTGGGTCATTTTATGTGTGTCTTCTTGGCTCTGGTACCAATACACTTATTATTTCCTCTTCTCTTCATAGTTAAAACTGAATGTAAAGTCAGCACTGCATTCTCCAAGTGATACAAAAGGCAAGAAACACGTAGCCTTTTATTATAATTCTTTCACAGCAAAGAGTTACATTCAAATGCTTAGGTACATACAAGGCTAACAATTACCTAAAGATTATCAAAGTGATATTTTACTTGCAGTTTTAATTGTAATAGAAATTATTCTTTAAATTAGTGCATGGCTTTAAAGATCACTGCATGATCTTTGGATTATTTTAATTACAAAATAATGGTCTGACACACAACTATTCCTCAATATCTGTTTCTTTACATGAAAGGTAGGAAAGAAGTTAAAAATAAAGTAAGTATGAGACCAGACATCTTTGCTATCTTTCATGACTACACTCTAATCCGAGCATGCTCTGGGCCCGGCAGGGCATGCCTTGGGAGAACAGTGAATTGAGGGCAGGGTGTGCTACCAGCCTGTTTTCCTAGCAGATCTGCTAATCCAGGAGAGAAGGGACCAGCGCAGGTATACGAACTCAGCTACATTCATCTTCTGAGCTGCATGTGAGGACAATATTGCTGTTTCAAGTGGTACAAATAAAAAGTTTCCTTTCCCAACACACACTCTTTTTTCTTGGAGACAGAGTCTCGCTCTGTCACCCAGGTTGGAGTGCAGTGGCGTGATCTCGGCTCACTGCAAGCTTTGCCTCCCGGGTTCACGCCATTCTCCTGCCTCAGCCTCCCGAGTAGCTGGGACAACAGGAGCCCGCCACCACGCCCGACTAATTTTTTGTATTTTTAGTAGAAACGGGGTTTCACCATGTTAGCCAGGATGGTTTTCGATCTCCTGACCTCGTGATCTGCCCGCCTCGGCCTCCCAAAGTGCTGGAATTACAGGCGTGAGCCACCGCGCCCAGCCTCCCAACAGACTCTCTTATTTGTCCACTGTCATCTTAGTAGGTGAAGAAAACCTATGAAACACTTCCAGAACATCAAGCTGCTTTACCAGAGGTCTAAAGGAGCTTAAAGCAACAAAACAGAATTGGCTTTCCATAACTTTGTGTTTTTGAAACTACTGGGAAAAATGACAATAGATAAAACCCAAGCTGACCTAAAAGCCAAAGAATTAAATGTTAATTATGGCTTAGCCACAGATGTAACTACTTTCAGCAAATCAACTACAGTTAAAAACTCTGTACTCTTATCTGTAACATGAAAATAACAAATTCTACTGACATTCTACAAAAGAGAGCAGGTAATAAATTCTCTGTCGGACTGAATTCTCATTTCTTAAATCAAATTTTTTTTTTTTTTTTTGAGACGGAGTCTTGCTCTGTCACCCAGGCTGGAGTGCAGTGGCCGGATCACAGCTCACTGCTAGCTCCGCCACCCGGGTTTACGCCATTCTCCTGCCTCAGCCTCCCAAGTAGCTGGGACTACAGGCGCCCGCCACCTCGCCTGGCTAGTTTTTTGTTTTTGTATTTTTTAGTAGAGACGAGGTTTCACCATATTAGCCAGGATGGTCTCGATCTCCTGACCTCGTGATCCGCCCATCTCGGCCTCCCAAAGTGCTGGGATTACAGGCTTGAGCCACCGCGCCCGGCCTCTTAAATCAATTCTTTAAAAAAGCTTAGGATTCTAGATGTTGGAATAAAATCAAACAGGTGTTTCATGTTGTTGACACAGAAAAATCTCTGAGGCCAACTTTGAAAAGGGAAGAAATTGAGAACTCCATTTTCATATTACTGACTTGTCTGAAGGAGAAAATATGCCAGACGGCAGCCTGACCAGTTCACAGATCTAAAGGCAAAGAGCTGCCACCAGAAAGAGAACCAACACTCAGAACTACTCCTGAGAGTGTGATGTTGTGACTGGAGCTAGAATAATAGGCACTGGCATTCCCACATTCTTACCCTTTGCATCATTCTCACAAGATTGTATCTCTCAAAGGGCTAAAGATGGCATATTTATAGAGAAAAATTATTAAGTAAGCCCAAAATAAATAAGACATTCATTTTCAAAATACTACTTCTGAATTTTCAGAATACACATGGGTATTCTACACAGAATTAAAAGACCTATTTTATGAGAACTATACTCCATAATATGCTGAGGATTCATGGTCAAATATATAGAAAGACAGGACCTCCACTTAGCAATCATTCATCAGACAGGTTTGATATTTTTCCTTTTGGTCAGTTTTTTTCACTCAATAAGGAATGCTGAAGGGATTCTAGATAGCATGACCACACAGGTTGGAAAGAGAACTCACCCACGTAAGAACAACTGGAAGCCCAGCGATCATGCCTGATCGTGTTCTCCTTGTCTGCTTGGCACTAATTTAGCAAGAGAGCACTACTGTTGAGTGAACACCGCCCGCCTCTCCTACTGTAAGCCCTCTGGCCTATAAGGTGTGGACAAGAATAAAAACTTTCCAACAATTTGTGTCTTAGCTGGGGTAGGAAGATCCACTGAACCATGTATTTTCATAGCTGCAAATACTACCATACAAATTCCCATTCTCCTCCGGATTTCTCACAAATCAGTTGGGATCTAATTTCTAGATCCTGTGAGAAAATATGAAGACTACACGGCTACACTGGTCTTGCAAAGCCAAGATTTCCACTTAAGCCACAAATCATACTTGCCTCACTCCAGAAGCTCATAGTGTAGAAAAAAAGAGAGACATGGTTACAGATCCTATTGAATGTGCTAAAATAGATGCGTGTGGAAGGCACCATGGTGCCATGCAGAATAGAGGGACCAAGTACGCCCAGTGTTGGGAAAACGATGGCAGTGAAGGTACAAAAAAAAGGAGCAGAAGAATTATGAGCTTTTCAGGCAGACCAGTGGTGGGAAAGGCTACTCCAGGAAGAATTAACAGAGCCCACAAAGCAGGGAGACGTGATAGGAACCCTCGGTGGTCACAATAAGCCCCTATCATTTTGAGAACAAGCCAAGTCAAAGTCCACCTCTATCCTAATCCCTTGCCTTTAGCTTATAGATTATGTTGAAAAAAGATAATAAGCTAGAAAAAGTAAGGAAAACCTTCATTCCAGCTGGGACATGTGTGGGTGTAGCGTATTATGCTTCTATGCTGTGAACTCACAAAGGACAGAGAATATGCTTGCCTCCAAGACCTTGTAAGATAGAATAAATCTGTATTAAATTATAAAATATTTTGTTCATATATATAATTAACCTGATGGGTGTGTTATATGTCCAAAAGCACGAGTGTGCTAAGTGGTGTGTTCTTCCAGGCGGCAGCCCTGGAGAGAGTGCAGGGGCTGGCACAGCCTGGCCATCCAGGCAATCGCAGGTTGTACTGAGGCCAGTAACTCAGGGGTGTGCTGGTTAACACCCAACCCCCAGAAGACCACCGCCAGAAAGGAAAGATTTTCTTAACCAGTGAAACTGTTTGCTTTTCCAGTCTTTACCTTTGTGATAAAGAATACAAATGGACCCAGTGAGAGGCTGCATTAGATATGAAGCATTCCATTCATTCAATAATGTTTAATATTTAACCATAAGTTTATTGCTCTAACTGTAAAGTTCTTACTAGGGCTTCAAAGCTGTATCAAAACTATCTTATACCTCTGACAAGTAATTACTTGGGTTGTTGCATCAAAATTACTTATTTTGAGGTCAGTGATGTCTAGATTCTCTGAAGTAAATAAACTGTGCTCTAGGTAGAAAAAGTACAGTATCCTCTCAATAACTCACATTCTTTCAGAAACAATACAGCACATTTCACCTCTATGACTTCACTTAGTTTAAACTACATGTGTGATATCAGCAGTGTTTTACTTGATCCTTGAACACCTGCAATACTCTGCAAAATTATGTTACAATTCTCTGAAGAATATCTCCTGGGCCCCACTGGCCCCTGAACCCAGAACACTCTCCTGGAACGTTAGTCATCACTCCTCCTTCTGTAGCCACCTCATCGGTGGTCTCAACAGAGTGTCCACCCTTCAGGTCAATCAGACACAAGCTCTCCACCAAGCCTCCTTGAGTTACACCATCAGACCTTGCAGGGTGACAGTCATCATCCCAATCTCTCCTAGGACAGAATGTGAAGGAGGGGTTAGCCCCAGAGCAGCAGACTTGCACACAGATGTCTGCAACAAGCTGCAGCTTTGTTCAATACAGCAAGGCCTTGACTGCAGCCTTCCTGTGCAGCATTTACTACTTTCAGGGAGACTCTATAGAAAATGGGGGAAGATACGGAATAACTCTGAGGGTTGCTGCAAGGTTAAAGGAGATTCAGGAATTGGGCACTGTACTGGCATACAGTGAACATGAATGCAAAAGTTTGCAATCACCACTCTTGTACTATTTATAAGTCTAATAATTAATCAGTTGGAGCATAACTGGCATTTTGGAACCTTGTGTGCTCACAGACATTACAATAAAGGAATTATTGCCCTTAATTCAACATACCCATTCCTAATATGAGAACTAAGTTTTACTAAATATTTTATTGTAAACTGTAAACGTACTACACAAGTATGAATTTGGGTTAGAAAACTAATTTATGAACTGAAACAAACACCAGAGAAGTAGTAGCCAATAATAACTTTTAATTGCTCCCTTCTTTTTATATCTATCTTTATTGTCATAAAACATATCATCATTTTGATCATTTTAAGTGGACTATTCTGAGGCATTAAGTATATACATATTATATATAACCTTCAACATTATCTATTTCCAGAACACTTTCATTTCCTGAACTGTTTTCCTTAGTAATTGTGCCTTCTTATATTTCCAGCAGAAGTGCAAAAGCATTCCACTTTCTCTGCATCTTTGCCAACAATTGTTATTCTCAGTGGTCTCTGATCAAAAAGTGGTATCTCATTGTGGCTTTGATTTGCATTACCCTAATGACTAACGATATGGAGTGTTTTTCATGTGTTTATTGGCAATTAGTATATCTTTTTTGGATAAACGTCCATTATAATCTTTTGCTTGTTTTTGAAGTGGGCTGTTTTTTTTTTTTTTTTTTTTGACATTGAATTATCAGACTTCCCTATATATTCCGGATAGTAATCCATTAGCAGATACACAATTTGAAAATCTTTTCACACTGTATGGGTTGACTTTTCACTCTTCTGAGAGTGTTTTTTGATGCAGGAAACTTTCAAATTTTGATAAAGTTCAACTTATCTATTTTTTTCCTTTGTTGCCTGTGTTTTTGGTGTCATATCCAAGAAATCACTGCCAAATCCAGTGTCATCAAGACATTCCCCTATATTTTCATCTAATGGTTTTATACGTTTGGCTCTTAAGGGTTTCAGTCTTTAATCTATTTTAAGTTGATTTTTGTATATGGTGTAAAACAAGGGCTCAATGTCATTAATTTGCACAGGGATTTCCAACTTTCTCATTTGTTGAAAAAGACTGTTTTTCATATTGAATGATCATAGTGCCCTTGTCAAAACTCACTTCATGGTCAGGCGTGGTAGCTCGGAACTGACCAGCAGTTTGGGAGGCTGAGGTGAGCAGATTACCTGAGGTCAGGAGTTCGAGCCTGGGCAACATGGTAAAACCCTGTCTCTATAAAAATACAAAAATTAGCCGGGCATAGTGGTGGGTGCCTGTAATCCCAGCTACTTGGGAGGCTGAGGCAGGAGAACTGCTTAAATCTGGGAGGCAGAGGTTGCGGTGAGCTGAGATTGTGTCTCTGCACTCCAGGCTGGATGGAAGAGCAAGATTCCATCTAAAAACAAAAAACAAAAAACAAAAACAAAAACAAGAAACAAAAACAAAACTCACTTCACCATATATGTAAGAGTTCTTATTTGTGGGCCCTCTAATTCTATGCCATTGATCTCTCTCTCTCTCCTTATACTATTACCCTAGTGTTCTGTTGTTGTTGAGACAGAGTCTCGCTCTGTCGCCCAGGCTGGAGTGCAGTGGCACCATCTCAGCTCACTGCAAGCTCCGCCTCCCGGGTTCATGCCATTCTCCTGCCTCAGCCTCCCAAGTAGCTGGGACTACAGGTGACCGCCACCACACCTGGCAAAATTTTTTTTTGTATTTTTAGTGGAGACGGGGTTTCACCGTCTTAGCCAGGATGGTCTTGATCTCCTGACCTCGTGATCCGCCCATCTCAGCCTCCCAACATGCTAGGATTACAGGCGTGAGCCACCATGCCTGGCAAGTACCCTAGTGTTTGTAGATTTGCTGTAGATTTATATTAAGATTTGAAATCAGGAATTGTGAGTCCTACACATTTGTTCTTCATTTTCAAAATTATTTTGGCTACTTGAGGTCTGCTGATAGTGCCTATGAATATTCGAATAGATTTTCTACAAAAATGCTGTTGGAATTTTGATAGGGATTGCACTGAACCTGTAGATTGCTTGCTAGGATACTGGCATCTTGACAATATTAAAGCCTGAAATTCATGAACATGGGATGTCCTTATATTTATTTATGTCTTCCTTAATTTCTTTCAGCAATGTTTTGTAGTTTTCTTCTTTACCGTTTAAGTTCAGGGGTACATGTACAGGTTTGTTACATAGGTAACATATAATAGAAATTTGTTGTACAGATTATTTCATCACCCAGGTATTAAGCCTAGTACTCATTAGTTATTTTTCCTGATCCTCTTCCTCCTTCCACCCACCCTCTGGTAGGCCACCATGTCTGTTGTTCCTCTCTGTGTGTCAATGTGTTATTACAATTTAGTGCCCACTTATAAGTGAGAACATGTGGTATTTAGTTTCCTGTTCACACATTAGTTTGCTTAGAATAATAGCCTCTAGCTCCATCCATGTTTCTGTAAAATCATGACCTAGTTTTTTTTTTTTTTTTTTTAATGGTTGCATGGTATTCTCTAGTATATACATACCACATTTTCTTTGTTCAGGCTACCGTTGATGGGCATTTAGGTTGATCCCATTTTTTCACTATTGTCAACAGTGCTACAACAAACATACTTGCCTGTGTCTTTATGGTAGAATGATTTATATTCCTTTGGGTATATATACCCAGTAATGGGATTTCTGAGTCAAATGAGAGTTCTGATTTTAGCTGTTTGAGGAATGGCAACGGTGTTTTCTACAGAAATGGCAATATTGTTTTCCACAATGGTTGAAGGAATTTACACTTCCACCAAAGTGTACAAATGTTCCTTTTTCTCCACAACCTTGCCAGCATTTGTTATTTTTTGACTTTTTAATAATAGCCACTCTAACTGGTTTAAGACGGTATCTCATTGTGGTTCTGACGTGCATTTCTCTAATTATAAGTGATGTTCAGCTTTTTTTCATATGCTTGTTGGCCATATGAATGTCTTCTTTTGAAAAGTGAAGGAAGTAATCTTATGCTCCCAGTTTGTTGAGTGTTTTTATCATAAAGTGTTGGATTCTGTCAAATGCTTTTTCTGCATCAATAAAAACAATTGTATGGTTTTTCTCTTTCATTCCATTAATAGGGTATATTACATGGATTGCTTTTTGTGAACTATCCTTGTATTCTGGGAAATCCCATTTAGACATGGGGTATAACCCTTTTAATATGCTGCTCAATACAATTTGCTAGAATGTTGAGGATTTTTTTCATCAATATTCATCAAGGATATTGGTCTCCAGTTTTCTTGTAAAATTTTTGTCTAGTTTGTTACCAGGGTAATGCTAGCCTCAGGGAATGTGTTAGGAAGTGGTCCTTTTCTTTCAATTTTTGGGAGGAATTTGAGAACAACTGGTGGTAATTCTTCTTTAAATGTTTGGTAGAATTTACTCATGAATCAATCTGATAGTGAGTCTTTCTTCATTGGAAGGTTTTTTTTTTTTGAGACAGAGTCTCACTCTGTTGCCCAGGCTAAGAGCAGTGGTGCAATCTCGGCTCACTGTAAGCTCCACCTCCCAGGTTTATGGCATTCTCCTGCCTCAGCCTCCCGAGTAGCTGGGACTACAGGTGCCCACCACCACACCCAGCTAATTTTTTTGTATTTTTTAGTAGAGATGGGGTTTCACCATGTTAGCCAGGATGGTCTTGATCTCCTGACCTCATGATCTGCCCACCCTGGCCTCCCAAAGTGCTGGGATGACAGGGGCGAGCCACCACGCCCAGCCACTGGAAGGTTTTTCATTACCGATTTAACATCTTTACCAGTTATAGGTCTATTCAGATGTTTTATTTCTTCATGAGTCAGTTCTTGCAGACTGTTTTTGTAGAAAACTGTTCATTTCATCTAGGTTACCCAATTCGTTGGTGTTCAGTTGTTCATAGGATTCCCATATAATCCTTTTCATTTCTGTAAAATCAGTAATAGTCTCTTCTTCAGTTTGATTCTAGTAATTTGACTAGTTTTTTTTCTGGTCAATCTAGCTAAAGTTTGGTCTATTTTGCTGACTCCTGCAAAGATGTGATGTTTTTAGAAATGTTCTCTGATTTTCTCTTATGTTTGTCCTCTTTCATCTCCACTCTAATCTTTATTATTTCCATCCTTCTGCTGGCATTGCATTTAGTTTGTTCTTCATTTTTTCTAGTACCTTAACATGTACAGATAGGTTACTGATTTAATATCTTTCTCTTCTTCAATATATGTATTTGCATCCATAAATTTCCAACTTCATACTGCTTTCATGTCATCGTGTAAGTTTTGGTACACTATGTTTTTGTTTTCATTCATCTCCATAATTTCTTCTTGGAGATTTTGGGGGAAAATGATGGACAGTAGGCAGGACTAGATTGCAGCCCTTACTCGGACAGACAGGGCAGCTCACAGAGACTCACATTATGAACTTTTGCTCCAGAACTACTGCAGGAATATATCAGGAAAGCCAAGAGAATCTGCAGACCCTCTGAAGGAAGCAGATTGCTCCTTCAGGACCCAAGAGACACCCCAAATACTGTGTTGGTATCATTGGCAGAGAGACCACAAGACGGTTCACATTATAGGACTCTGCAGACAACCCTCAGTAGCAGTCGAGGGCTTGGCAGCCCTGCTGAATGGCTAAATCCAGAAGAGAAATAATAATCAGCTTGGCTCTCAGGAAGCCACATCCCTAGGAAAAGGCAGAGAGCACTACATCAAGGGAACACCCTATGGGACAAAAGAATCTGAACAGTAGCCTTGAGTGCCAGATCTTCCCTCTGACATAGCCTATGCAAATAAGAAAAAAACCAGAAAAACAATTCTGGTAATTGACAAAACAAGGTGCTTTAACACTCCCCAAAAATCACACCAGCTCACCAGGAAGGGATTCAAACCAAGAAGAAATCTCTAATTTACCTAAAAAAGAATTCAAAATACCAATTATTAAGCTAATCAAGGAGGCACCAGACAAAGATAAAGTCCAACTTAAGGAAATTTAAAAAGTGATACAAGAAATGAAGGGAGAAATCTTCAGTGAAATAGACAGCATAAATTTAAAAAAGAAATCACAACTTCAGGAAATAAAACATCGAGAAACGCAAAATGTTCTGGGAAGTCTCAGCAATAAAACTGAACAAGTAGAAGAAAGAATCTCAGAGCTTCAAGACAAGGTTTTTGAATTAACCCAGTCCATCAAAGAGAAAGAAAAAATAATAAAACAAAAAAACACACAAAAAAACAAACAGGCTGGGCACGGTGGCTCACGCCTGTAATCCCAGCACTTTGGGAGGCCAAGGTGGGCAGATCATGAGGTCAAGAAATTGAGACCATCCTGGTAAACATGGTGAAACCCCATCTCTACTAGAAATAAAAAAATTAGCTGGATGTGGTGGCACGTGCCTGTAGTCCCAGATACCTGGGAGGCTGAGGCAGGAGAATAGCTTGAATCTGGGAGTGAGCCGAGATTGTGCCACTGTACTCTAGCCTGGTGATGGAGTGAGACTCCATCTAAAACAAAGAACAAGGCCTCCAAGAAGTTTGGGATTCTGTTAAATGACCAAACCTAAGAATAACTGGTGTTCCCGAGGAAGAAGAAAAATCTAAAAATTTAGAAAACATATTTGGGGGAAAATCAAGAAAAACTTCCCTGGCCTTGCCAGATATCTAGACATCCAAATACAAGAAAGAACACCTGGGAAATTCATCACAAAAGATCATTGTTGAGGCATACTGTCAACGGGTTATTTAAGTCTAAACGAAAAACCTTAAGAGCTGTGAGGCAAAAGTACCAGATAACCTAAAAAGAAAAACTGATCAGATTAACAGCAGATTTCTCAGCAGAAACCCTACAAGATAGAAGGGATTGGGGCCCTTTCTTCAGCCTCCTTAAACAAAACAATTATCAGCCAAGAATTTTGTATTGAGCGAAATTAAGCTTCATAAATGAAGGAAAGATACAGTCTTTTTCAGAAAAACAAATGCTGAGAGAATTCGCCACTACCAAACCAGCACTACAAGAACTGCCAAATGGAGATCTAAATCTTGAAACAAATCCTAGAAACACATCAAAGCAGAACCTCTTTAAAGCATAAGTCTTAGAGGACCTATAAAACAAAAATACAATAATTAAAAAAGGCACCAAGGTATACAGCCAACAAACAGCATGATGAATGAAATAGTATCTCACATCTCAATACTAATGTTGAGTGCAAATGGCTTAAATGCTCCACTTAAAAGAAACAGAATAGCAGAATGGATAAGAGTTGACCAATCAAGTTATCTGCTGCTTTCAAGAGACTTAGCTAGCACATGAGGACTCACATAAACTTAAGGTAAAGGGGTGGAAAAAGACATTCCATGGAAATGAACACCAAAAGTGAGCAGGAGTAGCTATTTTTATAACAGATAAAACAAACTTTACAGCAACAGCAGTTAAAAAGGACAGAAAAACTGGAAGCACGCCTAAGATGGCCAAAGAGGAACAGCTCCAGCCTCCAGCTCCCAGTGTGAGCGACACAGAACACGCATTTTCAACTGAGGTACCGAGTTCATCTCACTGGGTCGTGTCGGACAGTTGGTGCTGGTCCACGGGTGCAGCCTGACTAGGGAGAGTTGAAGCAGGGCGAGGCATCACCTCACCTGGGAAGCACAAGGGGGAAGGGAATTCCTTTTCTAGCCAAAGGAAATTCGAGACACACAATGCCTGGAAAATCGGGTAACTCCCACCCTAATACTGTGCTTTGCCAACAGTCTTAACAAATGGCACACCAGGAGATAATATCCTGCGCCTGGCTCAGAGGGTCCCACGCCCATGGAGCCACCCTCATTGCTAGCACAGCAGTCTGAGATCTAACTGCAAGGCGGCAGCGAGGCTGGGAGAGGGGCGCCCGTCATTGCTGAGGCTTAAGTAGGTAAACAAAGTCGCTGGGAAGCTCCAATTGGGTGAAGCCCACCACAGCTCAAGGAGGCCGGCCTGCCTCTGTAGACTCCTCCTCCGGGGACAGGTCATAGCTAAACAAAAAGCAGCAGAAACTTCAGCAGAGGTAAATGCCCCCATCTGACAGCTTTGAAGAGAGCAGTGGATCTCCCAGCATAGAGGTTGAGATCTGAGAAGGGACAGACTGCCTGCTCAAGTGGGTCCCTGACCCCTGAGTAGCCTAACTGGGAGACATCCACCACTAGGTGCAGACCTACACCTCACACCTCACATGGTGGGGTACACCCCTGTGACCAAGCATCCAGAGCAAGAATCAGATAGCAACACTCACTGTTCAGTAATATTCTATCTTCTGCAGCCTCTGCTGCTGATACCCAGGCAAACAGGGTCTGGAGTGGACCTCAAGCAAACTCCAACAGACCTACAGCTGAGGGTCCTGATTGTTAGAAGGAAAACTAACAAACAGAAAGGACACCCACACCAAAACCCCATCAGTACATCACCATCATCAAAGACCAAACGCAGATAAAACCACAAAGATGGGGAAAAAGCAGGGCAGAAAAGATGAAAATTCAAAAAATCAAAGAGCATCTCACCCTCCAAAGGAACGCAGCTCATCGCCAGCAACGGAATAAAGCTGGACAGAGAACGACTTTGATGAGTTGAGAGAAGAAGGCTTCAGTCGATCAAACTTCTCAGAGCTAAAGAAGGAACTACGTAACCAGTGCAAAGAAACTAAAAACCTTGAAAAAAGATGGGACGAATGGCTAACTAGAATTATCAATGTAGACAAGTCCTTAAAATAATTGATAGAGATGAAAACGATAACAGAAGAACTACATGACAAATGCACAAGCTTCAGTAACTGACTCGATCATCTGGAAGAAAGTATCAGCGACTGAAGATCAAATGAATCAAACGAAGTGAGAAGTGTAGAGAAAAAAGAGTAAAAAGAAATGAACAAAGCCTCCAAGAAATATGGGATTATGTGAAAAGACCAAATCTATGTCTCATTGGTGTGCCTGAAAGTGACAGGGAAAATGGAACCAAGTTGGAAAACACTTTGCAGGATATCATCCAGGAGAACTTCCACAACCTAGTAATGCAGGCCTATATTCAAATTCAGGAAATACAGAGAGGCCACAAAGATACTCCTCGAGAAGAACAACTCCAAGACACATAATTGTCAGATTCACCAAAGTTGAAATGAAGGAAAAACCAGGTAAGGGCAGCCAGAGAGAAAGGTCGGGTTACCCACAAGGGGAAGCCCATCAGACTAACAGCAGATCTCTCGGCAGAAACTCTACAAGCCAGGAGAGAGTGGGGGCCAATAATCAACATTCTTAAAGAAAAGAATTTTCAACCCAGAATTTCATATCCAGTCAAATTAAGTTTCATAAGTGAGGGGGAAATAAAATCCTTTACAGATAAGCAAATGTTTAGAGATTTTGTCACCACCAGGTCTGCCCTACAAGAGATCCTGAAGGAAGCACTAAACATGGAAAGGAACAACAGGTACCAGCCACTGCAAAAACATGTCAAAATGTAAAGTCCATTGATGCTAAGAAACTGCATCAACTAGCGAGCAAAATAACGAGCTAATATCATAATGACAGGTTCAAGTTCACACATAACAATATCAACGTTAAATGTAAATGGACTAAATGGTCCATTTAAAAGACACAGACTGACAAACTGGATAAAGAGTCAAGACACATCAGTCTGCTATATTCAGGAGACCCATCTCACATGCAGAGACACACATAGGCTCAAAATAAAGGGATGGAGGAAAATCTACCAAGCAAATGGAAAACAAAAAAAAGCAGAGGTTGCAATACTAGTCTCTGATAAAACAGACTTTAAACCACCAAAGATCAAAAGAGACAAGGCCATTACATAATGGTAAAGGCATCAATTCATCAGGAAGAGCTAACTATCCTAAATATGTATGCACCCAATATAGGAGCACCCAGATTCGTAAAGCAAGTCCTTAGAGACTTACAAAGGGACTTAGAATCCCAAACAATACTAATGGGAGACTTTAACACCCCACTGTCAACATTAGACAGATCAATGAGACAGAAAGTCAACAAGGATATCCAAGAATGGAACTCAACTCTGCACCACGCAGACCTAATAGACATCTACAGAACTCTCCACCCCAAATCAACAGATACACATTCTTCTCAGCACCACATCACACTTACTCCAAAATTGACCACATAGTTGAAAGTAAAGCACACCTCAGCAAACGCACAAGAACAGAAATTATAAAAAACTATCTCAGACCACAGTGCAATCAAACTAGAACTCAGGACTAAGAAACTCAATCAAAACCGTTCAACTACATGGAAACTGAACAACCTGCTCCTGAATGACTACTGGGTACATAACGAAATGAAGGCAGAAATAAAGATGTTCTTTGAAACCAATGAGAACAAAGATACAACACACCAGAATCTCTGGGACACATTTAAAGCAGTGCGTAGAGGGAAATTTATAGCACTAAATACCCACAAGAGACAGCAGGAAAGATCTAAAATTGACACCCTAGCATCACAATTAAAAGAACTAGAGAAGCAAGAGCAAACACATTCAAAAGTTCAAAAGCAAGCAGAAGGCAAGAAATAACTAAGACCAGAGCAGAAGTGAAGGAGATAGAGACACAAAAAACCCTCCAAAAAATCAATGAATCCAGGAGCTGGTTTTTTGAAAAGATCAACAAAATTGATAGATTGCTAGCAAGACTAATAAAGAAAAGACAGAAGAATCAAATAGATGCAATAAAAAATGATAAAGGGGATATCACCACCAACTCCATAGAAATACAAACTACCATCAAAGAATACTATAAACACCTCTACACAAATCAACTAGAAAATCTAGAAGAAATGGATAATTTCCTGGACGCTTACACTCTCCCAAGACTAAACCAGGAAGAAGCTGAATCCCTGAATAGACCAATAGCAGGCTCTGAAATTGAGGCAATAATTAATAGCTTACCAACCAAAAAAAGTCCAGGACCAGACGGATTCACAGCCGAATTCTACCAGAGGTATGAGGAGGAGGTGGTACCATTCCTTCTGAAACTATTCTAATAGAAAAAGAGGGAATCATCCCTAACTCATTTTACGAGGCGAACATCATCCTGATACCAAAGCCTGGCAGAGACACAACAAAAAAAAAGAGAATTTTAGATCAATATCCCCGATGAATATCGATGCAAAAATCCTCAATAAAATACCGGCAAACCGAATCCAGCAGCACATCAAAAAGCTTATCCACCATGATCAAGTGGGCTTCATCCCTGGGATGCAAGGCTGGTTCAACATACGCAAATCAAAACAGAACCAAAGACAAAAATCATATGATTATCTCAATAGATGCAGAAAAGGCCTTTGACAAAATTCAACAGCCCTTCATGCTAAAAACTCTCAATAAATTCGGTATTGATGGAACGTATCTCAAAATAATAAGAGCTCTTTATGACAAACCCACAGCCAATATCATCCTGAATGGGCAAAAACTGGAAGAATTCCCTTTGAAAACTGGCACAAGACATAGATGCCCTCTCTCACCACTCCTATTCAACATAGTGTCGGAAGTTCTGGCCTGGGCAATCAGGCAAGAGAAAGAAATAAAGGGTATTCTGTTAGGAAAAGAAGAAGTCAAATTGTCCCTGTTTGCAGATGACATGATTGCATATTTAGAAAATCCCTCGTCTCAACCCAAAATCTCCTTAAGCTGATAAGCAACTTCAGCAAAGTCTCAGGATACAAAATTAAATTTACAGCAAAATCACAAGCATTCTTATACACCAGTAGAGACAAACAGAGAGCCAAATCATGAATGAACTTCCATTCACAATTGCTTCAAAGAGAATCAAATACCTAGGAATCCAACTTACAAGGGATGTAAAAGACCTCTTCAAGGAGAACTACAAACCACTGCTCAGTGAAATAAAAGAGGACACAAACAAATGGAAGAACATACCATGCTCATGGATAGGAAGAGTCAATATTGTGAAAATGGCCCAAGGTAATTTATAGATTCAATGCCATCCCCATTAAGCTACCAATGACTTTCTTCACAGAATTGGAAAAAACTGCTTTAAAGTTCATATGGAACCAAAAAAGACCTCGCACTGCCAAGACAATCCTAAGCCAAAAGAACAAAGCTGGAGGCATCACACTACCTGACTTCAAACTATACTACAAGGCTACAGTAACCAAAATAGCATGGTACTGGTACCAAAACAGAGATACAGACCAATGGAACAGAACAGAGTCCTCAGAAATAATACCACACATCTACAGCCATCTGATCGTTGACAAACCTGAGAAAAACAAGAAATGGGGAAAGGATTTCCTATTTAATAAACGGTGCTGGGAAAATTGGCTAGCCATAAGAAGAAAGCTGAAACTGGATCCTTTCCTTACTCCTTATATGAAAATTAATTCAAGATGGATTAGAGACTTAAATGGTAGACCTAAAACTATAAAAACCCTAGAAGAAAATCTAGGCAATACCATTCAGTCCATAGGCATGGGAAGGACTTCATGTCTAAAACACCAAAAGCAATGGCAACAAAAGCCAAAATTGACAAATGGGATCTCATTAAACTAAAGAGCTTCTGCACAGCAAAAGAAACTACCATCAGAGTGAACAGGCAACCTACAGAATGGGAGAAAATGTTTGCAAACTACTCATCTGACAAAGGGCTAATATCCAGAACCTATAAAGAAGTCTATCAAATTTACAAGAAAAAAAAAAACCCATCAAAAAGTGGGCAAAGTATATGAACAGACATCTCTCAAAAGAAGACATTCATACAGCCAACAGACACATGAAAAAATGCTCATCATCACTCGCCATCAGAGAAATGTAAATCAAAACCACAATGAGATACCATCTCACACCAGTTAGAATGGCAATCATTAAAAAATCAGGAAACAACAGGTGCTGGAAAGGATGTGGAGAAATAGGAACACTTTTATACTGTTGGTGGGACTGTAAACTAGTGCAACCATTGTGGAACGCAGTGTGGCAATTCCTCAAGGATCTAGAACTAGAAATACCATTTGATCCAGCCATCCCATTACTAGGTATATACCCAAAGGATTATAAATCATGCTGCTATAAGGACACATGCACACATATGTTTACTGCGGCACTATTCACAATAGCAAAGACTTGGAATCAACCCAAATGTCCATCAGTGACAGACTGGATTAAGAAAATGTGGCACATATACACCATGGAATACTATGCAGCCATAAAAAAGGATGAGTTTGCATCCTTTGTAGGGACATGGATGCAGCTGGAAACCATCATTCTCAGCAAACTATCGCAAGAACAGAAAACCAAATACCGCCTGTTCTCACTTACAGGTGGGAACTGAACAATGAGATCACTTGGCCACAGGAAGGGGAACATCACACACC
>NC_045440.1:48244026-48282500 GCF_002776525.5 Piliocolobus tephrosceles
GGGGAAGCATTAGGAGAAATACCTAATGTAAATGACGAGTTAATGGGTGCAGCACACCAACATGGCACATGTATACATATGTAACAAACCTGCACGTTGTGCACATGTACCCTAGAATTTAAAGTATATAAAAAAAATAACTAGACAAACACTGGCAAAATGACTGAAAATAAATACTGAATGTATACAACCTAAAAGAAAGCAAATATAGAAATTGACATGTCAGAATAGAAAATAAATGTCATATGCCCTGCCAAAAAAAAAAAAAAAAAAAGGACAGAAAAAAATAGGAAAAACCACAATTACTTTTGCACCAACCTAACATAAAAGGCCTTGTCCAACAGGAAAATATCACAATCCTAAATATATACGCACCTAACACTGGAACTGCCGAATTTATAAAACATTACTACTAGACGTAAGTAATGAGATAGACAGCAACTAAATAATAGTGGAGGACCTCAATACTCCTACTGACTGCACTAGACAGGTCATCAAGACAGAAAGTCAACAAAGAAACAATGAATTTAAACTATGCCCCGGAACAAATGGACTTAACATATTTACAAAATATTCTACCCAACAATCACAGAATATGCATTCTATTCATCAGCGCATGCAACTTCCTCCAAGACAGACCATATGATAGGCCAGAAAACAAGTCTCAATAAAGTTAAGAAAATTGAAATTATATAAAGTACTCTTTCAGATCACAGTCGAATAAAAATGGAAATCAATTCCAAAAGGAATCTTCAAAACCAAGCAAATACATGAAAATTAAATAACCTGCTTCTGAATGATTATTGGGTCAACAATGAAATCAAGATGGAAATTAGAACATTATTCAAACTGAAGGATATTAGTGACACAACCTATCAAAACCCCTGGGAGACAGCAAAGGTGGTGCTAAGAGGAAACTTCATAGCCTTAAGTGCCCACATAAAAAAGTAAAAGAATACAAATAGCCAATCTAAGGAACTAGAGAAACACCTCAAGGAACTAGAGAAACAAGAACAAACCAAATCCAAACCAGCAGAAGAAAGGAAATAACCAAGATCAAAACAGAACTAAATGAAATTGAAACAAAAAAATACAAACAATAAATGAAAACAAAAAGCTGGTTCTTTGAAAAGATAAATGGACAGATCATTTGCAAGATTAACCAAGAAAAGGAGAGAGAAGATCCAAATAAGCTCAATTAGAAATGAAATGGGAGCTATCACGACTGACACCACAGAAATACAAAAGATTATCTAAGGCTACTTACTATAAACACCTTTATGCACATAAACTAGAAAACCTAGAGGATGCTGAATTCCTGGAAAGATACAGGAAGCTTAAATCAGGAAGAATTAGAAACCCTGAACAGATCAATAAAAAGCAGCGAGATTGAAACAGCAATAAAAGAATTAGCAGAAAAAAAAATTCCAGGACCAGACAGATTCACAGTTGAATTCTATTAGACATTCAAAGAAGAACTGGTACCAATCTTGTTGACACTATTAGACAAGATAGAGAAAGACGGAATCCTCCCTAAATCATTCTATGAAGCCAGTATCACCCTAATAACAAAACCAGGAAAGCACGTAAGACATGCAAAAAAAAAACTAGATCAATAACCTTGATGAAAATAGATGCAAAAACTCTTAACAAAATACTAGCTAACCGCATCCAACTATCAAAATGACAATCCACCAAGATCAAGTGTGTTTCATACCAGGGATGCAGGGACAGGTTAACATACACAAATCAATAAATGTGATATACCACATAAAAAGAATTAAAAACAAAAATCACATGACCACCTCAAGAGACACGGATAAAGCCTTTCACAAAAGCCAGCATCCCTCAAAATCTGGCAACCCTTTTTGATTAAAATCCTCAGCAAAATCAGCATACAAGGACATATCTCAATGTAATAAAAGCCATCTATGATAAACCCACAGCCAACATAATACTGAATGGGGAAAAGTTGAAAGCATTCCCTCTTAGAACTGGAATAAGACAAGGATGTGCACTTTCGCCATTTCTATTCAACACAGTACTAGAAGTCCTAGCCAGAGCATTCAGACAAGAGAAAGAAATAAAAGGCATCCAGATCAGTAAAGAGGAAGTCAGGCTGTCACTGTTTGCTGATGATTTGATTGTATGCCTAGAAAACCCTAAAGTCTCCTCCAAAAAGCTCCTAAATGGATAAACAGATTCAGCAAAGTTTCAGGATACAAAATTAATGTACACAAATCAGTAGCTCTGCTATATACCATCAGTGACCAAGCTGAGAATCAAATCAGGAACTCAACTCCTTTTATAATAGTTGAAAAATAAAATAAAATACTTGGGAATATGCCTAACCAAGGAGATGAAAGGCCTCTACAAGGAAAACTAAAAAAACACTGCTGAAAGAAATCAGAGGTGACACAAACAAATGTAAACACATCCCATGCTCATGGATGGGTAGAATTAATATTGTGAAAATGACCATATGGCCAAAAGCAATCTACAAATGCAATACAATTCCCATCAAAATACCACCATCATTCTTCACTGAACTATAAAAAACAATCCAAAAATTTATATGGAACCAAAGAGCCTGCATAGCCAAAGCAACACTAAGCCAAAAGTAGTAATCTGGAAGCATGACATTATCTGATTGCAAACTATACTATAAGGCCATAGCCACCAAAACAGCATGGTGCTGGTACAAAAATAGGCACACAGACCAATGGAACAGAATAGAGAACCCAGAAATAAACCTAAATACTTACAGCCAACTGATCTTTGACAAAGCAAACAAAAACATGAAGTGTGGAAAGGACACCCTATTCAACAAATGGTGCTGGGGAAACTGGCAAGCCACATGTAGGACAATGAGAAACTGGATCCTCAGCTGTCACCTTATACAAAAATCAACTCAAGATGGATCAAGAACTTAAATCTAAGACCTGAAACTGTAACATTTCCAGAAGATAACATTGGAAAAACCCTTGTAGACATTGGCTTAGACAAAGATTTCATGACCAAGAACCCAAAAGCAAATGCAAGAAAAACAAAGATAAAGAGGTGGAACTTAATTAAACTAAAGAGCTTTTGCATGGCAAAAGGAATAGTCAGCAAAGTAACAGACAACTCACAGAGTGGGAGAAAATCTTCACCATCTATACATCTGACAAAATACTAATATCCAGAATCTAAAAGCAACTCAAACAAATTAGCAAGAAAAAAAAATCCAAACAAAAAGTGGGATAAGGATATGAACAGACAATTTTCAAAAGAATATATACACATGGCCAATAAACATACGAAAAAATGCTCAACATCACTAATGATCACAGAAATGGAAGTCAATACCACAATGCAATACCACCTTACTCCCTGCAAGAATGGCCATAATTAAAACATCAAAAAATAACAGATGTTGATGTGGATGTGGTGAAAAGGGAACACTTCTACACTGCTGGTGGGAATGTAAACGAGTACAACCGCTATGGAAAACAGTGTGGAGATTCCTTAAAGAACTAAAAGTAGAACTACCATTTGACCTAGCAATCCCACTACTGGTACTGACCCAGAGGAAAAGAAGTTGTTATAGGAAAAAAATACTTGTTCATGCATGTTTATAGCGGTACAATTTGCAATTGCAAAAATGTGGAACCAGTCCAAATGCCCATCAATCAACGAGTCTATAAACAAACTGTGGTATATATATATATATATATATATATATATATATATATATATATATATATACACTATGGAATACTACTCAGCCATAAAAAGGAATCAATTAATGGCATTCACAGCAACTTAGATGAGATTAGAGATTTTTATTCTAAGTGAAGTAACTCAGGTATGGAAAAACAAACATCATATGTTCTCACTCGTAAGTGGGAGCTAAGCTATGAGGATGCAAAGGCATGATACAGTGGACTTCGGGGGTGGGGGAAGGGTGAGAAGTAGGTGAGGAAAAGACTGCAAATTGGGTTCAGTGTATACTGCTTGGGTGATGGGTGCACCAAAGTCTCACAAATTACCACTGAAGAACTTACTCGTGTAACCAAATACCACCTGTTTCCCAAAAACCTATGGAAATAAATTAACTTTAAAAAAAAGAAAATAAAATCTTGGACCACATGGTTATATAAGGCTGTGTTGTTTAATTTCGACACATTTATTAATTTTACAGTTTTCCTTCTGTTAGTGTTTTCTAGGTTCATTCCACAGTGAACAGAAAAGATATTTGGTAATTTGAAAGTTTTAAAATGTATTAGTTTGCTAGAGCTATCCTAACAAAATACCAGTCCGAGTGACTTAGCCAAAATTTATTGTCTCACATTTCTGGATGCTGGAGGTACAAGATCAAGATGTAAGTAGGCTTGGTTTCTCCTGAGGCCTCTCTCCTTGGCTTGTCTCTCTCACTGTGTCCCCACATGGCATTTCCTCTATGTGCACACATCTCCTTCTTGTTATAAGCACACCAGTCATATTAAATTAGGACCCACTCTAACCATAATTACCTCTTTAAAGGCTCTATCTCCACATAGCCACATTCTGAGGTGTAACGCGAGTTACGATGGTACATTTTAAATTTCAGGGGACCACAATTCAATTCATAACAATTTGTTTTGTGGCTTAACATATGGTCTAACCTAAAGAATGTTACGTGTGCACTCAAGAATGGGTATTACATTTTTGAATGGAATGTTTTACACATGTTTATTAGGTCTAATTGGTTTACACAGCTGTTGAATCCTTTATTTCCTCATGGCTCTCCTGTATGTTTGTTCTGTCCATTATTGAAAATGGGTATTGAAGTCTTCAACAATTATTATAGATCTATTTCTCCCTTCAAGTCTGCCCATTTTTACTTCATATATTTTGGGGCTCCTTTGTTAAGTGTGTATATATTTAGAATTATTTTATGTTTTTGCTGTGTTAAACCTATTATCAATTTATAATGTCCTCTGCATCTCTTGTAAACTTTTTTAGATTTAACAAGTCAATTTTGTCTGATAATAATATAGTCACCCCTGTTCTTTTTTAGCATTTTCATTTTTTTGCTATCAACCATTTTGTATCCTTATATTTAATTTGATTCTCTTGTAGATGGCTTATACATGGATTCTTGTTTTGTTTAATCTTTTCTACCAATTGCTACCTTTTAACAGTTGCGTTTCATTCATTTATATGATTACCAATAAAGAAGAAATTCACTTTTTCCTTATGCCTTATACACTTTTTTCTTATATCAATTACTTCATTACTAGATATTTTTCTGTTTTGTGTGTGTGTGTGTTTCACTTTAATTCCCTTCTTTTCTCCCATTCTCTATATTAGTTATTTTCTTAATAATTTTCTGGGAAATTACAATCAACATCTTAAATAACAACATCCTTTGAATAATACCAACTAAGTTTCAATAGTCTACAAGCACTCTGCTCCTCTATATCTCTACTCCCTCCCTTTTTCTTATTGTCACAGACTATATCTTTATACATATTATTAAATGCATTTGCCCATAAAATTATATAGGAAAAAGAGAAATAACAATACCAAAAGCACAGTAATATTGGCTTTTACATTTATCTATGTAACTACCTTGACTAATAGTCTTTATTTTTTTCTTTTGGCTTGAAATTGCTGTTTAGTATTTCTTCCTTTCAGCCTGAAGGACTTGCCGTAGCATTTCTTGTCTATCAGTAATGAACTACTTTGGCTTTTATAATATTTGGAAATGTGTTCATTTCTCCTTTATTCTTATTTATTATTATTATTATTATTATTTTTGAGACAGCAGCTTGCTGTGTTGCCCAGGCTGGAGGGAATGCAGTGGCTGTTCACACACATGTTCATAACACACTGCAGCCTCAAGTTCCTGGGTTTCAACAATCTTCCTTCCTCAGTCTCCCAAGTCATTGAGGTGCATGCCACCAGGCCCAGCTTCATCTACTTTATTCTTAAAGATATTGTTGTCAGATATACAATCTTGACTGACAATTTCTTTCAGGTCTTTAAATATATCATCCCACTGCTTTCTGGCCCCCATAGTTTCTTTTTTTTTTTTTTTTCTTTTTGCTTCTTTTTTTGATTGATTGATTTTGGACCTCATAGTTTCTGATGAGAAATAAGCTGTTAATATTATTGAGGATCCCTTATACGTAACAAGTTGCCTCCCTCTTGCTGCGTTCAATACACCATCTTTGTCTTTGGGTTTCATCAGTTTCACTACAATGTGCCTTGGTGTGGACCTCTTCGATTTTATTATGCTTGAAGTACATTGGCCTTCTTGGGTATGTACAGTAAAGATTTTCATCACATTTGAGGAGTTACATTATTCTTCAATAATTTCAAATTAGCATTTCAAATGGCAGCAATTACCATGCCACATTCCCTAGCTCCACAATCCTGGTTCAGATTGCTGGGACCAGGGTGGATTACGTGTTTTAATTGCTAATTGCTGCTTTTGATCACTGAGGGGCTGGCACAGAAGCTGGCAGACATTGTTCCTCAGCCATTATCCTTCAAATATTTTTTCTGGTGTTTACTTCCTCTCCTCTCTTCTCCTTCTGGTACTCCTATAATACACAGGGTTCTATGCCTGACAGTGTCCACAGGTCCTTTGGACTCTGTTCATTTATTTCATTCTGCTCCTCAGACAAAGTTCAATTTTCTTTCTTCAAGTTCAATAAGCCTGTGTTCTGCCTCCTCAAATCTGCTGTGGAATCTTTCTAGTGTGTGGGTTTTTTTTTTTTTTTTGTGGCAGGGTTTCACTCTGTCACCTAGGCTGAAGTGCAGTGGCATGATCTCAACTCACTGCAACCTGCGCATCCCAGGTTCAAACCATTCTTGTGCCTCAGCCTCCCAAGTAGCTGGACTGCAGGAGTGCACCACCATATCCAGCTAATTTTTGCATTTTTTATAGAGATGGGGTTTCTTCATGGTGCCCAGGCTGGTCTTGAACTCCTAGACTCAAGCAATCCACCCAGCTCAGCCTCCCAAAGTGCTGGGATTACAGGCGTTAAGTCACCACACCCAATCTCTAGTGTGTTTTTGAAATTTAAATTATTGTACTTTCAGCTCCAGCAAATTTCTCTTTGTTTTTTAAATAATTTCAATATCTTTATTGATATTTTCATTTTGTTTTGATACCATTTTCCTGATTTCCCTTGGTTATTTATCTATGGGTTCCTTTAACTCATTGAACATACTTAAGACAACTGATTTCACATTTTGGACTAATAATTACAATATCTGAATTTCCTCAGGGATGGCTACATAAAATTATGTTTTTCCTGTATTGGGCCATATTTTCCTGTTTCTTTGTTTTGTAATTTTTTGTTGAGAATTGGACATTTCAGTAGTATTTTATAAAAACTCTGGGAATCTATCCCACTCCTCAGGGATCGCAGAATCTTACTTGCTGAAGACTGGAATTGTCCATCTGTGATTTTTCCAAATTATACTTTAATACTTGCTGTAAGTGTTCAACTGTACTGTAGAGTTCCACAACAGGCACTTCATATGGTTCCTTCCAGGTTGGTAGTTATTTAGACAGAGGGATGGATTTCTGGAACTTCCTACTCTACACCATTTTCATGACATTACTCCTCTCAGTTGCTCTCTTTACTTAGTATCTTACATTAGGAAGAGCACAGTAATTTGTTTGCTAATATTTAGTTCAAATGTTGCCATTTCTGCTTCCCTCTACTGGAAATAACAATATACATATGAATATGAGAGACTCTGAGCAGTCCTACAATATAACAACTGGTACACATTTGAGGAGCCTTTTCCAAACTTATTTGAGCACAAAACACTTTAATCATATTTCTAAGAACACCCTGCTATAGTCTGAATATGTTTCCCGAAGTTCAAGCATTGGAAACTTAATTTCCAATGCAACAGTATTGGGAGGTGGGACCTAATAAATTATGAGGGTGCTACCTTCCTGAATGGATTTATGTCATTACCATGGGAGTGGGCTAGCTATCACAAGAATGGCCTTGTTATAAAAGCAAGTTTGGCTCCCTCTTGCTTTTGTGCTCTCTTGCCCTTTCACCTTCTGCCATGGGGAGATGAAAAATGAAGGCCCTCAACAAATAGTGGTGCTATGCTCTTGGACTTCCCAGCTTCTAGAACCATAAGATAAATACATGTTTTTCTTTATTTGAGACAGAGTCTCATTCTGTTACCCAAGCTGAAGTGCAGTAGTGTGATCATGGCTCATTGCAGCCTTGACCTCCCTGGGCTCAGGTGATTCTCCCACCTCAGCCTCCCAAGGACCTGGGACTACAAGAATGTACCATTGTGCCTAGCTAATTTTTGTATTTTTTGTAGAGATGGGGTTTGCCCAGGCTGCTCACAAACTCCTGAAGTCAAGCAATCCACTGCCCACCTCAGCCTCCCAAAATGTTGGCATTATAGACAAGATCCACTGCACCAGGCTGACACATTTCTATTGCTTATAAATTACGCAGTCTGAGGTTTTCTGTTATAGCATCACAAAACAGACTAAGATACACCCCATTGAAGAGTGTCATCTAACTTCACTTCCTCCTCATGCAGAATAAATGACTACCTTCCTTCTAGTTTTTCAGGTTATCCAGATTATCCTCACAGTCTTTATCTTTTCCCTTTTCATACTGCATTAATTTTCTTTCCTACTTATTTCTTCTCAAGACACCCTGTAATTTTGATGGAAAACACTGAATTCCTCGTTGTCCCAACAGGAAGATAATCTCACCCAGTAAACAAACCTTCCATCTTTAGTACTGCTTTGGTCTCAGCAATAGGAGCCAGCAATTTATTTATTTCAAAGAATCTCATGTGGCAAATATAAAACAGGAACCAAAGCAGTTGTGAATAGGCCAATGGGCTCTACCTCTATCACACATGGGTTATACTAAAAACCCAGACAAGCCGACAGAGTTTCTCTTTTGGAATCACAACCTCTCTTGTGTTTACTCTAGGCTCTAATTACTGCTGGCACCAAAAAACTACCATTGACTGGGCCCCACAAATCGTCCCAAGTCTCCCATTTCAGTACATGGCATGATCATTCACTTGTTTGTGCAAGCCAAAAACTTAGTTGTCTTCCCTGTTTCCTATCTTTCCTTAAATACCACATCAAACCCATCAGCAAACCCTGTTGCCTGTAACTCCAAAATATATTCCAAATCCACTATTCACCATCATAGTACAAAGCACCACCTTCTTCCACACTTGGGCTACTCCCACAGCCTCCGAGATGCATTTATTCTGCCCTTTTACCTCCAGTCATCCTCCACAGACTTTAAAGGGTGAATAAGATCATCATGCCTCTCCTATAAATCTCAGCTTGTTAACACTACACATGGGGAGGTTCTCCAGATTCATTTTCTGCTGCTACTGCCTTAGAATTTCCACTTTGTACACAAAGCACTATATACACCCCTGCATATGTCTTACACTAGGCCATTCTGACTTTTTGGTCTTTACTCATGTGGTCTCCTCTACTCCAAATGCCGTCATAGTCCCTCCCCTGCTTCTTTCTAACATAGCCCTTTTAGCTCAGATAGGGCATCACCAACTTCAGGAAGCTACCCCTGATACCACATCTCTCAGTCTGTACTCTCCCCAGCATACACACACATAAACACAGGTACACACACACACTCTCACACATACACTCACATACATAACCACCCAGCCCTACTGACCTACCTACTAGTTGTGCTTACCTTCTCAATCCTCTTGCAACCTCTGTACAGATACCTATTACTACGCCTACAATGGTCTTTTATAACTTGTTTATATTATTTTTCTCTTCCACCACACTGTGAGCTCCTTAAGGGCAGAAACAATTTGACATTCATGTTGAATGTTGTATTCCCAGGAATTCTAATACAAGGCTTATTACAGAGTAAGTTAAGTAAACATTCAGTAAATCATTTTAAATGAATGTACAAATCAACAAAGTCTCATTCAATCAGAGAGGATAAACAAGGCTGACAACATCTTCATGATGATTTATTACAATATTAATCATATAGTTACTGAGTGCCTACTACGTTTCAACCATTATTCTAGGCATTGGGAATACAGTAGTAAAAAAAAATTTGATTTGAATGTTTTAGCCAAAGCAGTAAGACATTAATCAGATAAAGAAGCATTAGTATTGGGAAGGAAATAACAAAATTATTATTCTAAGTGATATAACTATAAAAAGAAAAACTGTCACCAGTAAATAAATATAAGAAAAAGTACAGGCATATCTTGGAGGTACTGGAAGTATAGCTGCAGACCACTCCAATAAAGTTATTATCACAGTAAAGCAAGTCACATGAATTTTTGTTTCCCATTGCATATAAAAGTTATGTTTACACTATATTATAGCCTGTAAGGTGTGCAACAGCATTATATCTAAAAAAAAGTGCACACCTTAATCAAAAACACTTTATTGATAAAAAATGCAGCCTTCAGTAAGTCATAATCTTTTTGCTGAGAGAGGGTCTTGCCTTGATGTTGATTGCTACTGACTGATGGTGGTGGTGGTGTGTGAAGGCTGGAGTGGTTGTGGCAATTTCTTAAAGAGAACAATGAAGTTTGCTGCATCAATTGACTCTTTCTTTCTAGAAAGATTTCTCTGTAGCATGAGATACTGTTTGATGGTATTACTGGAACTTCTTTCAGAATTGCAGTAAAACCTCTCAAACTTGCTGCTGCTTTATCAATTAAGTTTATGGAATACTCTAAATTATTTGTTGTCCTCTCAACAATGTTCACAGCTCTTCACCAGGAATATATTTCATCTAAAGAAACCAGTTTCTGGCCAGGCGCGGTGGCTCGCGCCTATAGTACCAGCACTTTGGGAAGCCGAGGCGGTCGGATTACCTGAGGTCAGGAGTTCGAGACCAGCATGGCCAACACGGTGAAACCCCATCTCCACTAAAAATACAAAAATTAGCCGGGTGTGGTGGCACATGCTTGTAATCTCAGCTACTAGGGAGGCTGAGGCAGAAGAATTGCTTGAGCCCGGGAGGCGGAGGTTGCAGTGAGCCAAGATTGTGCCACTGTACTTCAGCCTGGCTGACAGAGCGAGACTCTTGTCTCAAAACAAACAAACAAACAAACAAACAAACAAACAAACAAACAAACCCAGTTTCTTTGCTCATTCAAAAGAACCAACTCCTCATCCATTAAAGTTAGGAGACTAGCAATTCAGTCCCATCTTGAGGCTTTACTTCTGAGTTCTCTTGCTTTTTCCACCACATCTGCAGTTACTTCCTCCACTGAAGTCTTAAACCCCTGAAGTCACTATTGAGGGTTGGAATCAACTTCTTCCATACTCCTGATAATGTTGATATTTTGACCTCCTCCCATGAGTCATGAATGTTCTTAATGGGAGGTAGCATGGTGAATCCTTTCAGGAAGGTTTTCAATTTACTTTGCCCAGACCCTTGAAAGGTGGCCGGGCGCGGTAACTCATGCCTGTAATCCCAGCACTTTGGGAGGCCGAACTGGGTGGATCATGAGGTCAGGAGTTCGAGACCAGCCTGACCAACATGGTGAAACCCCGTCTCTACTAAAAATACAAAAATTAGCTGGGCATAGTGGCACACACCTGTAATCCCAACTACTCAGGAGGCTGAGGAAGGAGAATCACTTGAACCTGGGAGGTGGAGGTTGCAGTGAGCTGAGATCGCACCACTGTACTCCAACCTGGGCGACAGAGCAAGACTCCACCTCAAACAAACAAACAAACAAAAAAAAGAATCATTATCTGTGGCAGCAAGACTTGAAAGTCAAAGTTACCCCTTGATCCACAGGCTGCAGAATGGATGTTGTGTTAGCAAGCATGAAAACAACGTTCATCTCCTTGTACATCTAGAGCTCTTGGCCGACTAGGTGCATTGCCAATGAGGGGTAGTATTTTAAAAGATATTTTCTTTTTTTTTTTTTTTCCTGAGTAGTAGATCTCAACAGTTTGGCTTATAGTCAGTAAACCATTCTGCAAACAGATGCACTGTCATCCAGGTTTTATTGTCCCATTTATAGAGCAAAAGCAGAATAGATTTAGCATAATTCTTAAAGACCCTAGAATTTTCAAAATGGTAAATGAACACAGGCTTCAATTTAGAGTCACCAGCCATATTAGACCTTAATAAAAGAGTCAGCCTGTCCTTGGAAGCCTTGAAGCCAGGCATTGACTTTTCCTCTCCAGCTATGAAAGTCCTAGGTGGTATGTTCTTCGAATATAAGGCTGTTTCATCTACACTGCAAATCTGCTGTTTAGTGTAGCCACCTTCATCAATGATCTTAGCTATATCTTCTGGATAATTTGCTGCAGTTTCTCTGTCAGCACTTGTTACTTCATCTTGTACTTTTATATTATGAGGGAGTTTCTTAAATCTCATGAATCAACTTCTCATGAATCAGCTTCGAATTTTTCTTCCGAAGCTTCCTTACTTCTCTCAGCCTTCAAAGAACTGTAGAGGGTTACAGTCTTGCTCTGGAGTAGGCTTTGGTTTAAGAGAATGTTATGGTTTGTTTGACCTTCTATCCAGACAACTCAAACTTTCTCCATATTAGCAATAAGGCTTTCTCAATATTTGTATGCTCACTGGAATAGCACTTTTAGTTTCCTTCAAGAACTTTTCCTTTTCATTCATAACTTGTCTAACTGGCACAAGAAGCCTAACTGGCACAAGAGGCCTAGTTTTTAGCCTACCTTGCCTTTTGACATGCTTTCCTCACTAAGCTTAATCACTTCTAGCTTTTGGTTTAAAGTAAAAGATGTGCAATTCTTCCTTTCATGTGATCGCTTAGAGGGCATATTAGGGTTATTAACTGGCCAGATTTCAATATTGTTGTGTCTCATGGAATAGGGAGGTCTGAGGATAGAAAGTGAGATGGGGGAACATCTGGTTGATGGAGCAGTTAGAGCACACACAGTATTTATCAATTAAGTTTGCCATCCTATACAGCCATGGTTCATGGCACCTCAAAATAATTACAATAGCAATATCAAAGATCACACATCACGGATCACCATAACAGATAATAATTATGAGAAACTCTGAAATATTGGGATAATTATTCAAATGTGATATAGAGACACGAGGTGAGCACATGCTGTTAGAAAAATAGCACTGAGAGACTTGTTGAATTCAGGGTTGACAAACCCTCAATCTGTAAAAAGTGAAACATGGGTGAAGTGCTATAAAAGCAAAAAAGCACAGTAAAATGAAGTGGGCTATATTCAATGCGACCAGCTGCAGGGACTCTGCTATGAGGTTTACAGATGACTTAATATCAAGGAGTCAAAGCAGCAACAGCAAAAACAAAACACATACCCTTTACTATACTAAAACAGTTCCTAAAACCTACTTTGAAACAGTATCTGAAGTACATACCAAACTACATATATAACAATATCTACCACATAGCTGTTTATGATAGTAAAAGAACCAATATGTAACATATCCTGAGAATATTGAAAGTGTTTTAAAAATTATATCACACTGTGCAGCCATAAAAAATGTTGAGTGTGGTGTGATGAGAAACTGGCAGCAGCTGAGACAGCTTCAATCTTTACAGGTTACTAGAGAAATCATATATCAAAAGGCTCAAAACCCACTGGTATTCTATGACCAAGAATTTCTACTTCTAGAAATAGTCTAAGAACCAAATCAGAAGGGAGGTATAATGATACATATTTCACCCAAGCAGTGTTTAAAACAGCTAAAAATAGAAAGCAACCTTAACAATCCTAAATAAGGGGATGTTCAAATTACCACATATTCATATGGTGGAACACTAAGTAGTGACTAAAAAGATGACGATATGAACGGACCGATGGAAGGGTATACTCATGACAGTAGGGAAAGTCAGACTTCACTCTTCCAGCATACTGGGATGTGTATTCTGTGGAGAAGCAAAGTATTGGTATCAGGGGATACCAATAAATACTTCTGAATGAATGAGAGGTGTCCTGGTTGTCCCTGGATACACTCTCACACACTTAACCTCTCACCCACCCTCATTCTGGCATTAGATTTCATGGCAGGATGTAATCAGGCAGATGGTTTCTATCTTCCTCTCTCCCCAGTATCATTATAGTAAATTCCTTCATTTGTTTTTTCTACTATATCTGTGTTCAAGTGGTGAGATGTTTCTTTGGAATCATTATAAAGCTTTCAGTTTGCTTGAGTAGTAAAAGCTATTTATTCATTAGTTAATAAATGTTGAAACTATGGGACATGGGATTCATTTTACTATTTTATTTTTATATGTCTGAAATTACATAGATTAATGTACTTTTTAATAAGTTGGTTACTGTTACACAATTCTATGACTATTTCATAATGCAATTAATTAGAGGCAAGACATTTTACTTCTATCTTTATTTTCAGATTGTCAGAGGCAAAGCTGCATTACATCTCATTGGAATCCAATGAGAATTTACCAGGTAATATCTACAGAGGGCTCTTGAGCACCTCGGGGTAAGCAGCCACTGTACCTAAACTCACATTTATTACTCCAGGACCTATAGGAGCATCTAAAGTCTATTGATTCTTTTAAAAAACTGTGCCCATGTTAAAAAACAGTTTAAATGAACACAGAAGGGTGCTAGTGGGAAAAGAACAGCCAGCCTACAAGGAAAAATATATTCACTATTATTTCTCAAGTTTCCATAAAAAAAAAAAAAAAAAGACTAGTCCTTTAAAAATTAGTTTGGTTTTCTTTCATTAAGTATGAGGTGTTTTTTTTTTTTGTTGTGCATTTATTTATTTATTTATTTATTTATTTATTTATTTATTTATTTATTTATTTATTTTTGTAGACAGGGTCTTGCTCTGTCGCCCAGGCTGGAATGCAGTGGTGCAATCTTGGCTACCTGCAACCTCCATCTCCTGGGCTCAAGCGATTCTCTCACCTTACCCTCCCAAGTAGCTGGGACCACAGGCACGCACCACCCACACCCAGCTACTTTCCGTGTTTTTAGTAGAGACGGGGTTTCGTCATGTTGGCCAGGCTGGTCTCGAACTCCTGACCTCAAATGATCCGCCTGCCTTGGCCTCCTAAACTGCTGGGATTATAGGCGTGAGCTAACGCGCCCAGCCTCTTCTATTTTCTTAAGTATTATATGCTGAATACAGGCAAATAATCACGTGACAGCCCACAGGCATTCCTGTGGAGAGTAACACCCAGGGCTTGTTTGGTAAGATCCAGACCTACAAACATTCCAAAGTCTAATGATAATAACTCATTTACTTATAAAGTCTAAGGAGTCACTGGGATTTAGAAATTCTTGGTCATATAAATCTTTGTAGATAAGCTTGATCTAATTTTACTTCTCATAAGCCCAAGAAAATGTCCTACATTTAAAGCCTCTAAAACATCTTCCCTGAAGGAAAATAATCATATTTAGGTATTTAAAAAACAAGGTCATTTAATAAATGCATTTTAAAATATATAAAGGTGTGCCGAAAAAATCAGAAGTTGAGAAGGGACCAGGCCTAGTGGCTCAGGCCTATAATCTCAGAACTTTGGGAGGCCAATGTGGGAGGACTGCTTGAGGCCAGGAGTTTGAGAGCAGCCTAGGCAAGATAGCAAGACTCTGTCTCTACAAAAAATAGAAAAAGAAAAAAAGGATTTAAAAAGCTGAGGAGGGAGGAGATTTTTAAAAAAAAAAAAACAATAAAAGGCTCTGCCACCACAAATGAACTTAGACACTAATGAAAGAGCTAAATTCCACAAGGGAGTAAAACCAAGGGGTGAACAGAGAAGATCCGAATGAGGACTGATTTCTGAAGGAGGGAAGACAGGTTCAAGGTAAGAGAGATGCTGATAGAAGTCCTGTGCTGCTGTGTACTCCATGAACACGGAGAGGGGAACATCACGTCAGAACCCTGGCCAGACACTACCTTTAAAGCCCTACTCCGTGAATGCAGAGATTAACCTACCCTAAAAAACCTATCAATCTGTTTTTAATCCAATAAGTTAAACCTAAAGTTATTATAGAAAAATAGGCAGGATTACATAACTTACATATAGATTACGTATAGTCACTGGGATGTGTTAAACACATAACTGAATATTTAAGAATTTAAAAAAATGTTGGAAGATTATACTCCAAATTGTTAACAGCGGTCATCTACAATGAGTGTGATTAATTAAAGAGGTGGGGGTAAGAGGATTCACTTTCTAAGCTATATATTTCTGAATTGTTTTAACTTTTACAATGCATATTTGAAAATAAATGTTAAAGGCAAATATTTAAAGCAAAAAAGAAAGGAAGCAATTATTAGGAGGAAAGTTCTAAAAATTAAGCTTAATGAGATGTGAGTAGTCCCAGCAGTTATTAAAACACCATATAAAACTATAGTAATTGAAATAGTATAATACTAGCATGTGCAAATACAGTTACATTAAAAGAGCAAATAGCCCAAAATATATGTAGGTATTTAGTACATGATAAAGGCAGCATTAAAATCGTATGAAGAAAAAACAGAATGTTCAATAAATAATATTGGGACTCCTGGTGGCCATTTGGAAAAAAATAAAATTGCATTCACTACCTCACACATTACACATAAAGATAAATTCCAGTAGTGTCAAAAGACTTAAATGTAAAATTTTTTTAAATCCATAAAAGTCTTAGAATAAAACATAGAATAACTTTTATACCTCATAGTAAGGAAAACCTTTCTATCAATGATACAAAACCCAGAAGAAAAGATGGGTAAAATCAACCACAGAAAAACAGAAAATTTCTGCTCATCAAAAACAAAGCAACAAAACAAACCCCTGCCCCCTAAAACCGTCAAAAGTCAAATGACAAATGGGGAATGAACTAACTGCAATGTATATGACTGACAAGGCGCTACTTTTTTTTTTTTTTTTGATCATTTATAAAAAGTTGGTAGAAATCACTAGGACCAAGAGTCTAAGAGAAGAAAGGTCAAAAGTTATCAATGGACATAAAATGAAATACAAATGATTCTTAAACATGGAGAAATATGCCTAAGCCCATTTTATGTAAGAGAAATACAAATTAAAATGATAAACATCTTATTTCCAATTTTTAACTTGGTCTAGATCAATAGAGTAGGTTTGTAAAGGAGAAGAAAAAGGCACTTCAGGCATTGCTAGTGGGAACATAAAATGGTGCCATTTGACAAAGTCTGCTAAAATTAAAGAGGCACATATTCTCTGATCTAGCAATAATACTTATAAAAATTTATCCTATAGCCCTTCCTCATACATAATGAAAACTTATAAAAAATTACCAACAAATTAATAATTAGCTCTTAAAACAAGGGTGCTCAAACTTTTCCTCAGAAGTAGTACGATCTTCTTCTATTCATGCTAAAAATCAATATCCCACTGTAAAAGAGAGCAAACATAGTATCCTTTAAAATACTTTCTGATCCAATAATGACCACTTTTGCTCCTGCAATTCAAACACTAGTATATCTTAATTCATGCTTTTTATTCTCCCCCTCAAGTGACTAAGAAATATGTAATTAAGGTGTTATCCTATTGTCACATAATGCCTGTTAACAAAATTATTTTTCTAAGAAACATAAAAACAAAAACAGCCAGATCTTATAACACATCCTTGGGCAAGAATCTTAATACAGTTGTTTCCTCAACCCTCTCACCCCAAATTATCAGAAATTTGCTGACAGAAGTGGAAACGAGCCATCAGAGACAATCCAGTGCTTCTCTGACAGAAAACCCACGTCCAATCCTGGCTCTATTCCTCTGGCATTGCTCTATGATAAAGTGACAAAAATGATCCTGATAAAAATGTCTTTTCTTATGAGGCTGACTCACAGTTGGTGACTGCTGGATTCAGTTCTACGCACTCACCAGGGAGGGAAGATCCGGACAGTGTCCTGGGGACGGCTCCTGAGGTAGCCTGCAGTTTCCTTGGTGAAGAGAACTTTCAGGCCAGCTCCAGGCCTACGGGTCACACTTCGGGAGGGGCTGGTGGCTGGTGGCCCCAATAACTGCTCACACATGGCAACTTGCATGGCACATTCCTCGTGCAGCTCTAAAATTTTCACAGTTAATACACCGGATTTTCTACCTAGAAGTTGAAGAAAAGAACAAAGCAAAAACGAAATCAAAAGACAGATGATTCAAGCGTGAATAAAGTGTCATGAAAAAAAGATCCACATGCAGATAGCACTCTTCACCTGGAGAAAACAGTCTCCACATTTTGCAAAGTAAACCAGAGACACTACCATGCTCACTATAACACTTTTGTTTAATCAAAATAGGCCTGCATGTTGCATTTAATAAACAGATTTTAAACAACATAAAATAAACAGTCTTCTGTCATGAAGAAATAGGCCTGTATAAATAGAAACCTTAGACCCATCATTTTAAGGAGCACGCTTTTTACTCCAAGTCTCAAATCCTTTAATGACCACAAGGAGAATATGGCCACTGTGGATTCTTCTTCTTCTTCTTAAGGACGGACTCTCCTCTTTATTATGTTTTGATTCTCTGCTTTGAAATCATGTATGTTACTAGCTGGCTGCAACTGTTCCAATGATCAGAAGGGCTAACAGTTGAAGAGTTATGTGGACTGCTGGGTATTAGAGCTCTAGATTGAAATGGGTGGAATTTGATCTGGATTCAAGTACTGGTTTCCTTATTAAGTTGGTCAAGTTCCATGGCATTCAATACTTCAATTCTCTTATGTGTAAAATGGAGATCCTGCCACCTGCCCCAGGAAACATTTGTTCGGATTAAATGAGATAACTGAAGTTGAGAGTGTGCATAGCCCATACCCCAGAATTCTTAGGTAGGTACCCAGAAACTGTCAGATGCACCAGTATACCTACACAAGGATACACATCTCAGCGTTGTTTATAAGAGTAGAAAACTGCACCCAGCATAAATCAGTAAGATGGGTGAACCATGGTGTGTTCATACAACAGAACACTATACGGCACTTAAAATGAAGTGAACTAGATGTGTAAGAATCAGATGAAGAGGTCTCCAGAAATGAAAGGGGATAAACAGGATATACAGAGTATGACACCTATAATGTGATTTTAAAAAACACAGAAATCAATACAATATTGTTTATGAATACAAGATAAGTATAAAAATATAAATAGAAGGATTCACAGAAAAACCATGAAAGCCACTGTCTCTAAGGAGACAGAAAGAGGAGTATGACTTAGGAGGGGAACCCGGAGGGTTTCAAATTTATGTGTCATATTGTTTCTGTTACAAAAGTATGGGAAACAAAAAAAAAAAAAAGACAAAAGATTGACATGTGTTACTAATTCTAGGCAGTGAGTCTGCTTATGTGTTTCTATTACCCTCTGTGCTTTTTAACTAAAAAAAATACATAAATTGAGAACAACAAAAATGAAGGGTACAACGTACTGCCTTGTTAATAACAGATACTCACTAATGTCAGTTTCTCTACCACTTCAGCCAACTGGTTAATAGTGAATAATAAAAATTAATATTTAGACACTGCTAAGATTTTAATTGTACAGTTTAATTGAGTTTCTATTTCTTTCTCCCTCTCATTTTTTCTTCATTCATTTCCCATTCAACCCCAAATTTTTCATCCCTTTCTTTATCTAGGTGTCCATGGCACATGCCCATATACTGGGCCCTGGGTCACCTTACCTCCCCTGAGCACTGTCTTGGACAACTATTTCTTAAGGCAAGAAAACAGAATGGGGGAAGGATATGAATAAGCACAATTTACAAGCAGCATATAACGAGTTTCTGCTAGTCACTCTAGGGAGGGAACAGAGCAATGAAACCAACTTGTAAAGAAAGGTACTAAGAAGTGAACACACAGATGCTTCGCCACAACAGGCATTTTGTGAATGAAAAGTAGCTCATCTTCAATTGGTAAACTGGAAAAGAAATCAGGATAATGTGGAGGTCACTTCAGTCCACAAAATGTTTTTCCTCAGCAGGGCAGCCAGAGCAATCTGTGCAGAATTAGAGTCTTCAGAAGCAAAGGGAAAAGCCCTAGATTTAGGAGCTACAGTGGCCACAGGAGCATTTTGAGACATAATTTAAGAAGTTTTAAAACTTGTACCTATACTCAACTCAGGGTTCATTCCCAGCACTGCACAGGCCTCAAGCCTCCCCTGTTCCCCACTGACAGCAGCAGCTGTCAGGGCTCCAGGGCCACTTCTGCTCTCAAGCACCAAGGGTCTGCTCAAGTTCAAGTGTGCCAGCTGAGTACAGGCTCTTGGTTCTGGGCACTGTGGCAGCCCCCAGCCATGCTCAGCTGCCTGTCCAAGCAGCACAAGTTCTCTTCAGAAACTAATTCTTGTCTTGGGCAGCTCAAGTCCCCATAGACCCTGACAGGTTTTATAAATGCAGGCTATTATAGAAATACATAAATAGTATTACAGAAGAAATACTTATGTATCTAAGATGCATCATACTGCCTGACTACAGTTTCTTTGAAGATTTCTATGATAAATCTTGACAATATTCTAGTAACTATGAATTTTGATCAAGATCTATAGTACCAAGTAACTTGTAGAATAACATTTTATGATGTTAGCTACCACTGCAGTGCTGCACACAGCAGCTCATGTGGTGACTAAATAGGTCTTGGAAGTAATACTGAGCAGCGCTCCCATGGCTGTGACACTAAGTCAGGGACAGGGCTATCCTTTCCACCGAGCATTCTAAAGCTCTTTCTACGAAACACCCTCCATCCTCCATGGCCTTCCTTCCTAGGAGAAAATAAAGCAGGGTAAGCTCCTCCTTGTCTGAGAGAGAAAAAAGCAAGGGGCAACTTACACTAAAAATGTGCCTGAAGGAAGCTTTTATTTTATTTTTAGAGACAGGGTCTTGCTCTATCGCCCAGGCTGGAGTACAGTGGTGTGACCTTGGCTTACTGCAGCCTCAATAACCTGGGCTCAAGGGATCCTCCCACCTCAGCTTCTCAAGTAGCTGGGATGACAGGCTCGCACCACCATAACATCCAGCTAATTTTCTTATGTTTTTGGAGAGACAGGGTCTCACTTTGTTGCCTAGGCTGGTCTTGAAGTCCTGGGCTCCAAGTGATCTTCCTGCCTCAGCCTCTCAAAGTGCTGGAATTACAGGCGTGAGCCACCATACCTGGCAGAAGCAAGCTTTTAATCCAAGCAGGGGATATACTCATTTTACAAACAAAGAACAATGCTTTGCAATTAGATGTTGAGTATATAAAAGGCCATTTTAGTGCTACCAGGCAACATTTTCCATAACTGCTACAAGACAGCCAAAATATCGCCTTGTCCAGGAAGTGTTTTCTGAATCCCAGCCAGAAGCAACTATTCCTTCCCTTGAAAATCCCCAAATACTTTATCTGTCTTATAAGAGTGTCCTCAGTTTCAAATGGACACAGCAGTGGCTAACCCAAGAGCACTACAATCACAGGTGCAAACACAGCAAATGTACCACGAAGTGCCTGGCCATGCAAGGATGGCAGCCACTGTCACTGCCATCAGTTCTTCAAGGCATTTTCAAGGCCATTCTCTCATTTGATCCACAACAACCCTATGAAATAGGTAAGGAACATATTTATCTCACTTTTTGCCAGATAAGAAAACCGAAAAATAAAGCTAGTTGCTCAAGTGACTTTCTTAAGAACAGAGAGGATGACTGGCAGGTCTAATACCAGTAATCAAATATCCTTACAAGTCAAGGACCAAAATGTCTCTCAGATAAATGCCAGTTAAGCACAGGAAATTGTGAGTGATGGGGTTTTTTCCCCCTACTTCATTATGCTAAGACATAGGGCTTGTTTAAAATGTAAAGACAGATAATGCTTCAGGTTGAGAAATGGACTCTGAGGCCTATTGCTGTGGCTGGACACAGTGAGGGTTTCAACAGAACTTGCACTGAAAAAGAGGATAACTTGCCAAGTGCTAATCATCAAAGAGAAAGTACCATAAAGATCAAATGGTGACCACAAATACTAATATACAATAGCAAAGATGTTAAACAATTAAGAAACAGGAACAGAAAGATTCAATGAAGACCCACCAAGATATCTAGTAATTTCTATCCATGCATATGCCTAGCAGATGAAACAGAATTCTTAGTTAAAAATGGACAGTATTTAACTTAAAGAATAACATTTGCTGAACAACTGCATGAATTTGTTATTTAATCAGCTAACTGCTCTTTGAAAAGTCTTCCATTTTAAACAACCAAGAGGCCACACACACACACACACACACACAAATCTGAGCAAATGACTCAGCATGGTGGCTCACACCTGTAACTCCGGCACTTTGGGAGGCCAGGGCGGGAGGACAGCTTGAGGCCAGGAGTTCGAGACCAGCCTGAGCAGCACAGTGAGACCCCCCCCGCCCCCCAGCTTTACAAAAATAAAAATATAAAAATTAGCCAGGCACAGTAGAGTATACTGTAGTTTCAGCTATTTGAGAGGCTGAGGCAGGAGGATCTCTTGAGTCCAGGAATTTGAGGTTATAGTAAGCTATGATGACACCACTATACTAACTGGCCTCCCTAGTCAAGTACCTGACTCACAGAGTGAGACCCTGTCTCCTCAAGTCTTCCTAAGTAGGTTATATTGAATTAATATATGAGTGTAACAAATAACTATACAAGAAAGGACAAAGTGAAACAAGTTAGTATGAGGGGAGAGATACTGAAATTATTCTCCAATAGAGGGCAGGAACATCTGTAAGTCTTTCTAACAGAAACACTTTTCGTAACATAACTGCTGCCACTAATGTTAAGTTGTCCATTTTCCAAACACTGACCACATGGAAATTTGGAATTTTCCTCCTACATTACTGCTCTGTCTCTCTTTATCTTCAGAGATATCCCGAAAGGCTAGCCTACCCAGTTATCTTGCTCTAAAACATATGTTCTAGTATTCCCTGAAATTGGTACTTTTGTCTTCTTCAGGTCAATTCATCAACAAGTGTCCACTGTTCCTTTTCCCTCTCACGCTCACCCAGCATGCATGTAAGTGTGCAGACGTACACACATACACACACAGAGAATCATGAGCAAGTACCAGGGGTCAAGGATGGACATCAGGGGGTTTTAAAGTCCATCTGCTTCCCATATGGACAGGACCTCTGTCTTTAACACTCTGACACTGGTTACCACCAGCTGTGATAATTATTTATCTTGCTGCACTCACTCCAAACTACGATGCTATATAATCAGTGTACATTTTACTATTTTTGAAATAATATTTTATAGCTTTCTCCCCAAAATAATACATGTATCCATTACTAAAATGGTTTTATTTGGGGTGTTTCTGTTAGTTACTTCTGAAGTTTAGTATCTTTAACAAACTCTATGCCCTATTTTACTGACTACTCGTAGCATTTTGAGGCTCCTAGTATTGTAAAATGAAGAAGGGCGTATACCCTGCTCTACATTTTTCCTCCCCAACATGCTACACAATTTTAATTCCACGTAATTCCACTTTCATTGTCAAGGTTAATGTTCATAGTACATCCCATAACCTATGCCATATCTCTGTGCTCCAGCCATGGTCTGACTCCAAGAGTTAACAAATAATCAACAAATTTACGTTAGCACAATTATATAAACAAAATTCAATATCTGACCAGGGTCTTAGGATTGCATTTAAATAAGAATATCTCAGACTTAGGTCAAATGATTTGACTGTAATAATTCTTATGATCATTTAGGCCTTCCAAATGCCAAAAGAAAAAGGACTATAATTCTGGTGGCCCCAGCATACCCATTAGTAGTCTTAGCTTTCCCCAAAAGTTCACTACAGCTTTTTAGAGAACAGCCCATTCATGTTCTGCCTGGGACTAAATGTGGTCGGCCGGAGCCTGGGCAGGGAAAAAGAAGATCAAATCAGTTCAGAATGATGAAGCAGGGAAGAAACAGGTCTTCTATCTTCAGATGTGTGAACCAGGGTGTTTCCTCTGGGTGTGATGGGAAGCCAGCAGGGAAGTCACATGATGAGCTGTGTTGAGACCAGACTGAAGAGGACAAGGGATTAAGTGGGGAAGCTAGTTAGCAGGGTCTGCAGCAATCCAGGATGGATGATGGTGTCTGGGATTTAGGGAGTGACAGAAGAGGTAAGAAATGGTCAGATTCTAGATATTCTTTGAAGGTAGAGTCAATAAGGACTTGTTAATGGACTAGGAGTGAATATGAGACACAGTACAAGAATGACCCCAGTGTTTTTGGCCTGAGCAAGAATAAGAACAGAATTAATATTTACTGAGACAGTAAAGATTTCTAGGCAAATGTGTTTCTTTTCTGGGAGGTGCAGGTATTATGAGAATACTGGTACCAAGACATAAGTTTTTAATATATTAAGATTGAGATGCCTCCTATTTATTATAATAGACTGGCACTAACTTACCTCCCCAATCTAATACCTGATTCTTCCAACCTGCTCTTCATAAGGCCCACCTGAATGGCATTCTTAACTGCAGATGTAATGATAGCTGCCCTGTACTTGAACCTTTCCATGGCTATCCACTGGATTAAATCCAAACTACTTGCCATTGTATGGAAAGTCCTTTGTTACCTGTTACTTCTTACTGCTCTAGTCTCAAATTCCATAGCGTCGTTCAAGCAATTTAAAATTATTTCTACGACAAGGTGAAAAATAAGCAATTGTCCATTAAGACAGTTCTATCACTGCCTCCCTGGTGAGCTTCTCCCTGGGCATGATTTTCCTTTCCACTGTGCAGTTTATAATTTCTCTTTATGTTATCACTGTACATCTTGTTTATACCTCTGATTTTAAAAAGTAAACAATTCCATCTATTAAACCATGAACTCTGTGTTGCACCTGGATCAGTACCAACACATATGTAAGAAATGAATGAATCCTAATACACACTGATGTAAAGCATGTGGGGGACTCTGTTTCCAGTCTTGATTTCACTGCTAACCATGATGCTCCTGACCCATCTCCCCTTCACCTCAACTGCACTTTGCGTGTACCCAGAGAATGCAAATTAAACTATGACTCAAATGATGCTCCAAAGAGAAATACAAATAATACATTCCAAAATCAAATCCAAATGACATTTTATCTATTCACTGTATTATACCATTTTTTCATTAACATGCACTAAAAACTTCAATTGTATTTACTTGTTTATATTGTTTTTTCTTTTGAGAAGTTACAACTACACCTAATTTTACCAATGATTCTCAAACACACAGCACTGATATGCTCCCATAAGTATTCAGTAAGTGAATATCTGTTAAATTATTGATTGTGTTATGATTGGTAAACCAAAATTTTAATTTCTGAGTAAATCTTATAAGATGCCATTAGGTTCATTTCACAGATAACTTTAGGATAAAATTCATAAAGCTGTAAGCAGGAGATCCTGATTATAATACCTACAAATACGAATTCTGGAGAAATTCACACATTTATCCTATAAACAGCACAATTCATTTTTGTTTAAAATGTATGCTCCCCCACAAAATTTTAAGTCATCTGGCAATGATGAATAGACACATTTCTTTACCACAACTGCTTACTAAACTGTAAACAATTGTGCTTTCACTTCTTGATTCCACATTTTTTGCCTTTTCACCCGGTTTAAAATATTCTTCTCCAAAAGCCACAATTATTCTAAGCATGAAACAGAAATCTGAAACCCAACTCTTAAAAAAAAACCCAAAAACAAAAAAGTAGACAAGACTGACCAGGCGATCAGAATGTTTTCACAATCCCCAGTGATGAGAGCAGTCAAAGCCTAGTTGAGCACCTCTGCCTCCAGGGTCACAGTGTCACAGTGACCCCACTTCCCACTGGGCATGTTGCTGTGACTCATTCTGTAGGAATAGCCTGTTCTCTCCTATAGAAAGTGAGTGGGCAATGAAATGTCCAATTTTAAAAGAAATTCCAAGTAAGAATAAAGCATATAAAGGCTCTAGAAAAGCAACAGATCCTTAAGTGAAGATAAGCCAGACAACAGGGGTGTGTTAAGGATTGAATGTTGGTGTGCCCTCAAAATTCCTACGTTGAATCCCTAACCTTCAGTCTGGTTGTATTTGGAGATAGGAGCTCCAAGGAAGTAACTGAGGTTAAATGAGGTCATAAGGGTAGCCTGATCTGACAGGCTTAGTCTCCTCATAAGAGACAGCACCAGAGGACTTCTTCTTTCCATGCACATACACGGGAAAGGCTCTGTGAGCACACAGCAAGAAGGCGGCTGCCTAAAACCAGTAAGAGGGCTCTCACTAGGACCCCACCACGCTGCGCCCTGGCTACCAGCCTCTGGCACTGTGAGAAAGAACTGTCTGCTCTTTACGTCACAGTCTGTGGGATTTTGTGATGGCAGCCTGAGCTGAGACGGGACAATGCCATACATACAGGACCGCCCAACACACACACTGACACTGATGACCATCCATGCCTTCCGCTCTGAGTACACCCAGAATACAAGTTCTTCTTTCTTGAAAACTTCTTCATTTAAAACACCTTATTTCATACAACTATAGATGATAATTTTGGCTCAGAAAATAGGATTAAAATGGAGTCCAGTAATCACACTGAAAACTTTTAAAAAGTCATATGGCTAATGACAAAGTACAGAAATAGATATTTAAGTATTTCTATTTTTATGAGTGTGGCATCAACCGAGAAACAAATGTGTTGGGAAAAACTGCAAGAATCCAATGTTAAAATAGCAAGTTACTAATTATGGGTGGACACTATAATCCTCCTAAACCTACCTTTAAACCATCCCGAGGAATGCCAGGAGCACGTGGGCATCTGGCCTCCCTACCACGAGGCCAACACACTGAATCTCTGTAGCACAGAGTTCAAAATATGTTTACTGATGAACTGACAGAGTCCAGGGCGTCCCCACTGTCACTTTATCCTTGATTCTTAAACTCCAACATCAATCCAGCCCCTGCCATAATGACTATTGATAAAGGACATTCTAATGAACAACTTTTAATTTATCCTAAGTTGGGTGGAAACAGGCAAAACCTATGATGAGCCAGAACAAGGCATGTCCAAATGGAGCATGGCAAATTCCTAACTCCTAGACACAAGGAGGTGTTTGTGTCTTGCTGCCATCTTCCCATGGCATTTCAACAAATGGGTAAGGAAGAGAAGAAAAAGGAGAAGAGAAATTAGCTTAAGGATTAAAATAGATAATGTAGTAACAAAAACATAGAATGACCGCTATCGTGAAGTGCCTCTCCTGAAAGGTGTGCAGAAGACCAGAGAGCACCAGTGCTGGGAAGGCTCATGGGCATCAGACACAAAAGACACAAAAGTTAAAAGACACAAAGTAAAAAGCACTCTGAGAGAGAATTTCACATGGGAATTACAGACAAGGCAGGGGAAAACAGCAATACCAAATTTAAAAAGTGGAAATAACCCAAGGTTTAACAAAGTCACCCTTTCTGAATAAAAAAACTGCAGCACAGATGAAGTAACCCACATAGGCCTTCAGCTCTGGCCAAGTGGACCAGAACCAACACTGCCTGATGAGGGCCATTTCTGCACGCTGATGCCATGTTGTAACATTTTTAAATTACTGGGCATGGCTCAGGGATGCCCTATATACCTTTGTAGTTCTTTGTGCAGTTTTTATTTGCTTATATTTTGGGGAATTAACTGTATTAACTACAGGATGCCAGAAGTATAGTTACAAACAAATCATTAAGAGATAAAAGTGTATGTCTTAGGCCTGGTGCCCAGCTTATCCCATGAAATCCACGGCTTTAACCCATGGAGATATTGCATGCTGTGCACACGGAGGTGGGGGGTCACCGAAAGGGGGCAGTAAGAAATGAGTCCAAGGCAGCTGGGCTGAGTGTGTAACAAAGAATGTCACGTAAAAGAGTTTACAGGAAATGAAGCTTTGTCCCATGGACACTGGACAGTCAATGAAAACGTCTTAAAACAGGAGGGTAATTGTATCAGTTTTGCCTCTTAGGATGATAATCCTGATAGGTGAACACAAGGGAAGGTTGGTGGCAGGGAGACCAGGTGGAGCCTGACAGGGCAATCCTGGCACAGGAGAATAGGGGCCTGAGCACAGGTGGCAGCAAATAGGGTAAATGAGGAGATCTGCTTGAGAGATGACTCTGAAGTGGAATCATCATCTGAACCTGGGGAGCAGATGGATTGAAAACATGTCTGAGAGTCCAGGTGCGATGGCTCATGCCTGTAATCCCTGCACTTTGGGAGGCTGAGGCAGGCGAATCACCTGAGGTCAGGAGTTCGAGACCAGCCAGGCTGGTATTTTTTGTAAAAATACAAAAAAATTAGCTGGCTATGGTGGCGAGCATCTGTAATCTGAGCTACTCAGGAGGCTGAGATGGAAGAATTCCTTGAACACGGGAAGCACAGGTTGCAGTGAGCAGAGATTGCGCCATTGCACTCTAGCCTGGGTGACAAAGTGAGACTCCATCTCAAAAACAAAAACAAAAAACAAAAAACATGTTAGAGAAAGCCCAAAGACTGCTGAGTTAACAGGCAAGGCAAGGCAAGGCAAGGCAAGGCAAGGGGCATGCTGGGTCTGAGGTATGCAGGACGCTCAAGTGCAGGTGTACCGGGGCAGGGCCGTGAGATCCAGCAGAACAGAGGCTGGGCGGAAGGAGCCATGGAGGTCACCGAGTACCAAGGAAGGGCACATAGAACAAGAACTAAAGAGGCATAGGCAGAAGCCTGAGGAGCCCATGTTGAAGTAGCACACAGCCAAGAGTGTGCAAAGAATACAGGGAAACGAGCACAGAAGGCAGAAAACCAAGGATTGCTGTCCTTGAAGCTGAGGAAGACAGGTAATAGGCCATGCATGTGCTGCAAGGAGGCAGCACTCAGAAAGATGGCGATTTCCGCACACTGGTGGAAATGAGGCTGTGCAGTACTACGACAGAAGAGTGAATGCGGGCCACAGGCTACTCTTTCAAATCATTCTCACGACACAAAAGTTTCCATTTTTTTTCAACTTCATAAGGAATTTTACTAACCCAAGAACTTGTTTATTCCATCTGCCAGCCAAGAACTTGTTTATTCCATCCCTATATTATAATGGAAAAACAAATTTACCATCTGGTCAGAAAAATAACAAGTACTGAATGATAAGCAGCGATCCATTCTAGGATCACCTTCCCAGCATTCTAGGATCACCTTCCCAGAAGATCTTCACCAGGGACTGAGCAGAGCATGGATGCCTGCCTTGTGACCCGCACCCTCTGTAGCAAGCTGCAAGAAAGATAAGGAGAAATGCAGTCTGGGCTTGTGCATTCCAACAGGCTTCTCAAGGCAAGAGGTTCCCAATGGAAAACTTAGAACCCTTTTGAAAATAAAAGTGAGCTGAAGAAGTTTGGAAAACCAGATGAGTGAAAGGTTAAGATGGCATACACAAAATTTCATAGCATGGAAAAATGCTAGCATGATTCCAAACCAGGCTGGAGACTCAAAATGACAACTTGTTGAGCAAGCAAAAGAAAATGCTCCCTTGCCAATATCAATACTTTTCCTAAGGCCAAAAACAGGGTTTTCAATGTATAGATAATCTTCATCATAAACAATGTCCCAATGTAACCCTATGAATGAATTTTTATTTATCAAGCCACATACGGAAATCAACAAGTTTCAACAGGAAACATGTTTCACCCACTATATATTTAGAGTAGACTAACTTTGCAGTCTTATTTTTGGATCACTTACAACATGGTAGAAAGAAAGAATCTCTTAAACTTCAGGTCTATGAGAAACCAATCTTAAAACTGTAGAACTACATTTTTCTTTTCATGGAAAAAGAAATGGAGAAAGTGCAGATGAAATAAATCCACTGGGAATCCAAATGCATCATTTAATTCTGTGGTATTATTGAATCTCACTTCATAGTTCTTTAAGTATGAAAATTCACAAGAAATAATGTATTTCTAGGAACAAAGGTATAAATGGAGACAGCTAAAGAGTGGCAGATACGTTAGCTGGGGAACTGAGTATCGTATTAAGTACCCCTTCCTCTATTTCTTAGGTCCCACCATTATTTTTAATAAAATTATCAAATAACTTGGCATTATTAAATTCTAATAAGAACTCTTTACTGTTCTGTTAATACACACTTAAAACGATCACTGGAAATTATGATATTTTCTGACATGGAATCACACCTCTAACAGTGGACAAACTAGTATCACAGTTTGTTTCCTGACTTGAACAGTTCAGCCTCAGTATTCACACAAGATCTTCTGGCCCATGACTACAAAGAACAATACTAAATATCACTGCTGCACTGAAACGTGGGTAAGGATATAACAGAGGGAAAAATAAAGCTTGAACACTAGTTGGCTTTGTGGTTTTATTGGTCAGAGGGAAGCTGGAGATAACCCAGAGTCAGCTCCCCTGACCCCAGAGGAAAGGGGATATAAGAAAAGGAACGGAAGCAAAACTTCTCTGGCCAAATCAGAGCTGACCCATGCTGAGTGGGCACTGGCAGTATCCCTTCAACTGAAACACAGGGAGGGAGAAGACAATGTAGCAAAGAAGTTTAAGGACAAATTTTAAATGACTTTTTAAAAGATGCTGACCTACAAAATTAACAACCCTTCTTTAAACCATGTTATTCACATTTCTTAAATCTAAAAAAAAAATCGTTTTTAATAATGTTTCATATTACATAAAAAAATCCCCAGAGAAACTAAAGATTTTAAAGGCATAAAATATTGCCAAGAATTGGCTAAATAAGCAGCTCCTCATACACCTAACTTTTCTGGGTTTAAATATTTAATACTAGGAGACTTAGATTAAATCATATGTATTTTCTAACACTTATTTTTTAATTAAATAAAGGGATCTTATTTTACCAACTGAGTTGCTTTGGTAGGAATGACCAATCTACCATTTGTTACCCCAAGTTAGGCTTTAATTATTGGAAAATACTGCATCAAGGAAATTAGTGAAATCTTGTAGACATCCACATATTTACACAGGATTCTTTGTGCATTCTCCTGCTAACACCAGTTTCTGTATAGAAATTGCTGATCCCAGGCCGGGCATGGTGGTTCGTGCCTATAATCCCAGTACTTTGGGAGGCCAAGGCAGATAAGTCACTTGAGGTCAGGAGTTCGAGACCAGCCTGGCCAACATGGTGAAGCACCATCTCTACAAAAAAACATAAAAATTAGCAGGGCGTGGTGGCGCATGTTTGTAATCCCAACTACTAAGGAGGCTGAGACGGGAGAATCACTTGAACCCGGGAGGCAGAGGTTACAGTGAGCTGAGATTGTGCCACTGCATTCCAGCCTGGGGTGACACAGTGAAACCGTGTCTCAAAACAAAAAGCATAAAAAAATCGCTGACCCCAACTTTCCTTCTTCCTCTCCCAGCCACTCAAGTGGTGACCCTGGACCACAACCCCATCTCAGGGACCCCCAGCCTCAGAGGAGTTCCTGGAAGCAGTAAGAAACAGGTGGGGGACCAGATTTCTGGCTACACACTTGCGACAAGACCGAGGAAACCCCACTCTGTGGGCTGCACTGTGGGGCACCACATCCACTGCTCCTGAGGTAGCCTGAGGGTCAGGGCCGCCCCAGCCTCCCCGTTCCCCTGCATCTGGTGCACAGACACACTCATGTAAGGTTCACACAGGTAACAAGGAGGGTACAGAAGTATTGGAGATTACATACCAAGCCTGTCAGGCTGGTGACAGATAATCTTGTCCAAGGAAAAAGGATCACTACACTCTTCATTCTGGAAAACTACTGCACTACAAAAACCAGTCTTGTTATTGAATTTTTCACTTCTTGACAAAGAAGTATAATTTTTTAGTACTTCATAAGTAAAAGTGAGGGTGGAGTTTTCCATCACTTCACATCTATCTCCCTATAATGGTAAGAACAATATTTGATTCTGACAAATTTCTTCTTTTGTGAAAGGCGTATTAAAAAAAAACAAAAAACCCTGTCCCAACCCTTTTCCAATGGTAATCCTTGTTAACTGCTTCCAACATTTTATATTTATAGTATTCATAAAGTATTTATAATATTTACGAGTATTTCCAAACCATTATATAATGTGAAGAAAGTCTAAAAGCATTAGAAGTGTCCAGGAGTGTTATTCTGAGTATTAATCTTAATCATCAGAATATGGAAATAGTATATGATTTCAGTTTCTCTTGAAATTGTATAAATACAATATTATTCAAGGAGTAAGTCAGCACGGTTTTTCTCCTTTACAAATCCTAAGAAATAATACTTTATCTCTTAGGCTTTGTTTCTTTCTTTCTTCTGATTCTTCAAAACATACATCAATAAATGGAAAGTTACAGATGTCCTTGCTATGGTCTGAATGTGTCCCCCAAAGTTCATGTGTTGGAAGCTTAATCTCCAACGCAACAGTGTTGAAAGGTGATCTTTAAGAGGTGATAAGACCCTGAGGCTCTGCCCTCATGGATTAATGTCATTATCATGGAAGTTGGTTCCTTATTAAAGGATGAGTTCTACCACCTTCTTCCCTCTCTCACACTTGTTTTACCTTCCGGTGAGTTGGGTATCAGGCTTCCCAGCCTCTAGACATGTGAGAAACAAATTTATCAATTATCCAGTCTGTGGTGTTCTATTATGGCAACACAAAACAGACTAAGACAGTTATTAAAACATCTTCAAGTATAAAATATGGTTTTGTTTCCCATTAAATAATAAAACTTTAATATCTCAAAAAAGGAAGCAAGGAAAAATGAATTATAATATTATGATGGAATGAGACAGTTCTGTCAGTGATGATAATCTACTTGTTGCTTAATAAATACTGAATGAAAGTAGTAAGGAACAAAGTAAAAAAAAAAAAAGATTAACCAAAATATTATAGCCATTTGGCAAGAAAAAATAAAAAGGCACAATGCATCAATTTATTATATTGCTGTAGTGAGTTAAAAAATACTGAATAGAAAACCATCTATTTCTATTCCATTATTATTCTTTTTTTTGAGACCATGTCTTGCCCTGTCGCCCAGGCTGTAGTACAATGGCATGATCTCAGCTCACTGCAAACTCCACTTCCCGGGTTCAAGTGATTCTCCTGCCTCAGCCTCCCAGGTAGCTGGGATTAGAGGCGTGTGCACCACCATGCCTGGTTAATTTTTTTTTTTTTGTATCATAGTAGAGACGGGGTTTCACCATGTTGGCCAGGCTGGTCTTGAACTCCTGACCTCGTGATCCGCCTGCCTCAGCCTCCCAAAATGCTGGGATTACAGACGTGAGCCACCGTGCCCAGCCCATTTCTATTCTTTAAGTACTGGTAGTAATACACACACTTTCTATATAACACTTGTTAAGCTGTACATCTGTGTTTTCTGTAGTTTCTTATATTTCAATACAAAATGGGAATTCAATAAAAGCAAATATTCACATGGCAAAGGTACTCCTAAACCGAAATTTTGTCCCACCCTCAATTTTCCAAAGGTTTAAGTTGTACTCACTTTTTACTGTGTGAATATAATGTATACTAAATAAACTGCTTCTTACTGAACTTCAATAATAACCTAAAGAAATCTTTCAAATATAATAATCTTATACAATAAAAAAATTTAAAATATGGAATATTTAAAATCTGTTACATAAAATATAATTTTTTCCAGCAAGAACAAATAAATAAGAAAACTTCCACCATCCCAAAACTGTTTAGGCACCTCATACTGATATTCTGCCTCATAAACGAGACAGAGGTTATAGTTACCCACTGTAAATATGAAGCTCACTTTCATAGCCTGTTCTGCGTAGCTCCCACCACAACCATGCAGACCCTGCACTTTACTAACCTGTCCTGATTTTCTCTCTCTCTGCTTGTCATCCATCTAGTCCACTAAAGAGAAGGTCTAAGGGTGCAGTGACCAGATCTTGCTTATTCACAGTGTGTCTTTAGAGCCCAGCAAGGAGTGTGGCACACTGGAGGCCCCTGCTGAGCAACTGCTGAGTAAATGAATGAGACCTGCCAGCTTGGTATCTGTGACCCTCACTTCCTACTATCCCATCTCCACCACCAGATATAGGGACCAGTAAAGCATTTACTTCATACAACAAGAATAAACACAGAAATATGAGCATATACAAAATTTTCCTCTGTATGACTGAAAAACACTGAGAATATTACTTGGTTGCTTACCCTCTATAATACAATTTAAGAATCATTGATTTTAAATTAGCTAATGGACATAATCTTAAATTTCAAAAATAAAGTATCTTGCTTAAGAATAGGCAGCTAAAGGCTGGGCAAGGTGGTTAATGCCTGTAATTCTAGCACTTTGGGAGGCCGAGGCAGGCTCTACTAAAAATACAAAAATTAGCCAGGTATGGTGGCACACGCCTGTAACCCCAGCTACTGAGGAGGCTGAGGCATGAGAACTGTCTGAACCCAGGAGGCGGAGGTTACAGTGAGCCAATGCTGCGCCACTGCACGCCAGTCAGGACAACAGAGCAAGACCTTTCTCTTTTCCCCAAAAAATCTCATCATGAAAAATAATTTATCTGAAGCCCATCAATTTCTTTGTAATCACTTGTTCTTCTTTATTCTTTACTCTCTTCCTGTAAAACACAGCAAGTTTTTTGCATTTAAGAACATCTAAGGGTCCAGGTGTGGTGGCTAATGCCAGTAATTTCCAATGCATTGGGAGACTGAGAAGGGAGGTTACCTTGAGGCCAAGAGTTCGAGACCAGCCTGGAAAACATAGCAAGACTCCATTTCTATAGAGAAAAACAACTTATTTTTTATTTTTTTAATTTTTTTGAGACGGAGTCTCATCCTGCCACCCAGGCTGGAGGTGCAGTGGTGCGATCTTGGCTCACTGCAAGCTTCGCCTCCTGGGTTCATGCCATTCTCCTACCTCAGCCTCCCGAGTAGCTGGGACTACAGGTGCCTGCCACCACACCTGGCTAATTCTCTGTATTTTGTTTTAGTACAAACGGGGTTTCACCATGTTAGCCAGAATGGTCTTGATCTCCTGACCTCGTGATCCGCCTGCCTCGGCCTCCCAAAGTGCTGGGATTACAGGTGTGAGCCACCGTGCCTGGCCAAAAAATTTTTTTCTTAAAACAGCTGGCTGTGGTGGCATGTGCCTGTAGTCCCAGCCACTCTGGAGGTTGAGGTAGGAGGAGCCCTCAAGCCCAGGAGCTTAAGGCTGCAGTGGGGAATTGTGATGGTGCCACTGTACTCCTGCCTGGGCAACAGAGGGAGACCCTACTCAAAAAGACAAAAGAAAATTTGTAACTACTTTTAGTTTTAAAAACTATGATATCAAACATATTGTGAAAATATTTTTCATCCTGTTACTAAACAGAGATCGAACAAGGGAGGCAGGGTGCAACCAATGCTGCACTCACATCTCCTGAACTCAAGTTCCGCCCAGACCTGCGCCCAAAACAACTGGTCTATGAACATGGGCCACCAAGTTAGGCTGCCCAGTGTAAATCTGGCTCTGCTACCCACTGGCAGGCACACAGGGCTATACTCATCCATATTCTCCTGTGTCTGCATGGTCCTCATCTCTAAAGTAAGGAGAGCAGGACCTAATTGGAAGGGTAATTGTGGTTAATGTACATGCACAATGCTTTGAGTATCATTTAGTAATCACTGCTCACCATCATGCAGATAATGAGCAAAGCAACGTTGAGAAACTGTTTCCTCTTTTAAAAAAGGAAAATACAATGATTCCTGACGATAAACAGAACACATTTTCCCCTTGCCTCTATAGCTGTCCATTCTCTATGCCACAGCTACATTCTAAAGGGCAGGTTTCCAAGGCATCACCTTGCAAGTGAAATCCAGCCAAGGCCTTTGGAAGTGAAATCTAGCTCTGCATGATCTGGGCTCCCCTGCGTACCCCATGCTATGTCATCAAACCGTTCTCTGCAAGGCCTTTGTGTGCAACACCTATGCATTTGTTGCTCCTTTTCTTTCTTTTTCAGACAGGGTCTTGCTCTGTTGCCCAGGGAGGAGTGCAGAGGCGCGAACTTGGCTCACAGCAACTTCTCCCTCCCAGGTTCAAGTGATTCTCATGCCTCAATTTCCAGAGTAGCTGGGATTGTAGGCGTGCACCACCACACCTAGCTAGTTTTTTTTGTATTTTTAGCACTTTTTCGCCATTTGGCCAGACTGATCTCAAACTCCTGGTCTCAAGTGATCAGCCTGCCTCAGCCTCCCAAAGTGCTGGGATTACAGACATGAGCCACTGTGCCTGGCTCTCGCTGCTATTTTTTTTTTTTTTTGAGACAGAGTCTCGCTGTGTTGCCCACTCTGGAGTGCAGTGGTGCAATCTCGGCTCACTGCAACCTCCACCTCCCAGTTCAAGCGATTCTCCTGCACAGCCTCCCGAGTAGCTGGGATTACAGGCGCCCACAACACACCCAGCTAGTTTTTGTATTTTTAGTAGAAACGGGGTTTCATCATGTTGGCCAGACTGGTCTTGAACTCCTGACCTTGTGATCCACCCACCTCGGCTTCCCAAAGTGCTGGGATTACAAGCATAAGCCACCATGCCTGGCCTTTGGCTGCTCTTTTTTTTTTTTTATTTTTTATTATATTTTAAGTTCTAGGGTACATGTGCATAACGTGCAGGTTTGTTACATATGTATACTTGTGCCATGTTGGTGTGCTGCACCCATCAACTCGTCAGCACCCAGCAATTCATCATTTATATCAGGTATAACTCCCAATGCAATCCCTCCCCCTCCCCCCACCCCATGATAGGCCCCAGTGTGTGATGTTCCCCTTCCCAAGTCCAAGTGATCTCATTGTTCAGTTCCCACCTATGAGTGAGAACATGCGGTGTTTGGTTTTCTGTTCTTGTGATAGTGTGCTAAGAATGATGGTTTCCAGCTGCATCCATGTCCCTACAAAGGATGCAAACTCATCCTTTTTTATGGCTGCATAGTATTCCATGGTGTATATGTGCCACATTTTCTTAATCCAGTCTGTCACTGATGGACATTTGGGTTGATTCCAAGTCTTTGCTATTGTGAATAGTGCCGCAATAAACATACGTGTGCATGTGTCTTTATAGCAGCATAATTTATAATCCTTTGGGTATATACCCAGTATTGGGATGTCTGGGTCATATGGTACATCTAGTTCTAGATCCTTGAGGAATCGCCATACTGTTTTCAATAATGGTTGAACTAGTTTACATTTTTTTTTTTTTTTTTTTTTTTTTTTTATTTTTCCACATCCTCTCCAACACCTGTTGTTTACTGACTTTTTAATAATTGCTGTTCTAACTGGTGTGAGATGGTATCCCATTGTGGTTTTGATTTGCATTTCCCTGATGGCCAGTGATGATGAGCATTTTTTCATGTGTCTGTTGGCTGTATGAATGTCTTCTTTTGAGAAATGTCTGTTTATATCCTTTGCCCACTTTTTGATGGGGCTGTTTGTTTTTTTCTTGTATATTTGTTTGAGTTCTTCGTAGATTCTGGATATTAGCCCTTTGTCAGATGAGTAGATTGCAAAAATTTTCTCCCATTCTGTAGGTTGCCTGTTCACTCTGATGGTAGTTTCTTTTGCTGTGCAGAAGCTCTTTAGTTTAATTAGATCCCATTGGTCAATTTTGGCTTTTGTTGCCGTTGCTTTTGGTGTGTAGACATGAAGTCCTTGCCCATGCCTATGTTCTGAATGGTACTACCTAGGTTTTCTTCTAGGGTTTTTATGATATTAGGTCTAACATTTAAGTCTCTAATCCATCTTGAATTAATCTTCGTATAAGGAGTAAGGAAAGGATCCAGTTTGAGCTTTCTACTTATGGCTAGCCAATTTTCCCAGCACCATTTATTAAATAGGGAATCCTTTCCCCATTTCTTGTTTTTCTCAGGTTTGTCAACGATCAGATGGCTGAAGATGGGTGGTATTATTTCTGAGGACTCTGTTCTGCTCCATTGGTCTATATCTCTGTTTTGGTACCAGTACCATGCTGTTTTGGTTACTGTAGCCTTGTAGTATACTTTGAAGTCAGATAGCGTGACGCCTCCAGCTTTGTCCTTTTGATTTAGGATTGTCTTGGCAATGTGAGCTCTTTTTTGATTCCATATGAACTTTAAAGCAGTTTTTTCCAATTCTGTGAAGAAACTCATTGGTAGCTTGATGGGGATGGCATTGAATCTATAAATAACCTTGGGCAGTATGGCCATTTTCACGATATTGATTCTTCCTATCCATGAGCATGGTATGCTCTTCTATTTGTTTGTGTCCTCTTTTATTTCACTGAGCAGTGGTTTGTAGTTCTCCTTGAAGAGGTCCTTTACATCCCTTGTAAGTTGGATTCCTAGGTATTTTATTCTCTTTGAAGCAATTGTGAATGGAAGTTCATTCATGATTTGGCTCTCTGTTTGTCTGTTACTAGTGTATAGGAATGCTTGTGATTTTTGCACATTGATTTTGTATCCTGAGACTTTGCTGAAGTTGCTTATCAGCTTAAGGAGATTTTGGGCTGAGACAATGGGGTTTTCTAAATATACAATCATGTCATCTGCAAACAGGGACAATT
>NC_045440.1:48287500-48291921 GCF_002776525.5 Piliocolobus tephrosceles
CTTTTTCTTCTTTTTTCTTTTGGTTTCTCTTCTCGCTTCATTTCATTCATTTGATCCTCAATCGCTGATACTCTTTCTTCCAGTTGATCGAGTCGGTTACTGAAGCTTGTGCATTTGTCACGTATTTCTCGTGTCATGGTTTTCATCTCTGTCATTTCGTTTATGACTTTCTCTGCATTAATCAGTCTAGCTGTCAATTCTTCCACTCTTTTTTCAAGATTTTTAGTTTCTTCGCGGTGGGTACGTAATTCCTCCTTTAGCTCTGAGAGGTTTGATGGACTGAAGCCTTCTTCTCTCATCTCGTCAAAGTCATTCTCTGACCAGCTTTGATCCGTTGCTGACGATGGGCTGCGCTCCTTTGTGGGGGGAGATGCGCTCTTATTTTTTGAATTTCCAGCTTTTCTACCCTGCTTTTTCCCCATCTTTGTGGTTTTATCTGCCTCTGGTCTTTGATGATGGTGACGTAGTGATGGGGTTTTGGTATAGGTGTCCTTCCTGTTTGATAGCTTTCCTTCTAACAGTCAGGACCCTCAGCTGTAGGTCTGTTGGAGATTGCCTGAGGTCCACTCCAGACCCTGTTTGCCTGGGTATCAGCAGCAGAGGTTGCAGAAGATACAATATTGCTGAACAGAGAGTGTACCTGTCTGATTCTTACTTTGGAAGCTTCCTCTCAGGGGTGTATTCCACCCTGTGAGGTGTGGCGTGTCAGACTGCCCCTAGTGGGGGATGTCTCCCAGTTAGGCTACTCAGGGGTCAGTGACCCACTTGAGCAGGCAGTCTGTCCCTTCTCAGATCTCAACCTCCGTGTTGGGAGATCCACTGCTCTCTTTAAAGCTGTCAGATAGAGTCGTTTGCATCTGTAAATGCTTCTGCTGCTCTGTTGTTGTTGTTGTTGTTTAGCTGTGCCCTGTCCCCAGAGGTGGAGTCAACAGAGACAGGCAGGTTTCCTTGAGCTGCTGTGAGCTCCACCCAGTTCAAGCTTCCCAGTGGCTTGTTTAGCTACTTAAGCCTCAGCAATGGCAGGCGCCCCTCCCCCAGCCTCGCTGCTGCCTTGCAGTTAGATCGCAGACTGCTGTGTTAGCAAGGAGGGAGGCGGCTGGGCGCGGTGGCGCAAGCCTGTAATCCCAGCACTTTGGGAGGCCGAGGCGGGTGGATCACAAGGTCAGGAAATCGAGACTATCCTGGCTCACACGGTGAAACCCTATCTCTACTAAAAATACAAAAAAAAAAAACTAGCCAGGCGTGGCGGTGGCGCCTGTAGTCCCAGCTACTCGGAGGCTGAGGCGGAGCTTGCAGTGAGCCGAGATCGCACCACTGCACTCCAGCCTGGGCAACAGAGCGAGACTCCGTCTCGAGCAAAAAAAAAAAAAAAAAAAAAAACAAAAGCAATGAGGGAGGCTCCGTGGGCGTGGGACCCCCCCAGTCAGGTGTGGGATATATTCTCCTGGTGTGCCCGTTTGCTTAAAGTGCAGTATTGGGGTGGGAGTTACCCGATTTTCCAGGTGTTGTGTGTCTCAGTTCCCCTGGCTAGGAAAAGGGATTCCCTTCCCCCTTGCGCTTCCCAGATGAGGCGATGCCTCGCCCTGCTTCAGCTCTCGCTGGTCAGGCTGCAGTAGCTGACCAGCACCAATTGTCCGGCACTCCCTAGTGAGATGACCCCAGTACCTCAGTTGAAAATGCAGAAATCGGGGGTGGGGGGGTAGGGATTGCATTGGGAGTTATACCTGATATAAATGATGAATTGATGGGTGCTGACGAGTTGATGGGTGCAGCACACCAACATGGCACAAGTATACATATGTAACAAACCTGCACGTTATGCACATGTACCCTAGAACTTAAAGTATGATATAAAAAAAAAAAAAAGGGAATGAAATAACATGATATATTTTCTACTCTCATGAAAGCCATTTAAGCTTTTATTTATATCTGCCTAAGAGAGGAAAACAAGGATATTGTTACAGGTGCCTGTGTGCATACACATGCATGTACATATGTACATTTGTTCATTTGTGTTTTCATATCCCCAAATAAATATTGCGTGCTGAATTACTTGAAAAAAAAAAAAAAAAAGAAAATAACACAGTTCTCATGGCTATATTGGGGCACAATTTACGTACCATAGGACTCACCTGTTTAAAGTGTACAACTCATTCTTTTCTTACAATATTTAGAGAGTAAATAATAAAACTTTCTTTGGAGAAAAAAAAAAAAAAAAAGAAAATGCAGAAACCACCGGTCTTCTGTGTCGCTCGTGTTGGGAGTTGGAGACTGGAGCTGTTCCTATTCGGCCATCTTGCTCCGCCCCCTCTGTTTCTGTACTGCTCTTTTAAAGCCAAGCTCAATACCTTCTCAGTGTATCACAAAGAATCTTGAGATGTATGTCTTTTATACTGAAATGTACTAGAAGGTACCAACAAGGAAGATAACATCAATTGTTATTAAAAGTTACAAGTAGGAGTTATAAAACAGCCCAGCAAAGTCAGCTATCCAGGAGGGAAGGAAGGAAAAATTGACATCCACATACCAAAGATGTTAAAAATAAAATTTCTTAAGCCTAGAAAGATGTGTTAGAATTTACTGGAATATTTGGTATTCATACGCATTTTTTAACGTAAGAAAACAACATGCCCTTACCATAACACCTGACAATTATACTCTTGATAATTTATCCCAAAAAAATAAAAACATGTTCACTCAAAAACTGGTACACAAATGTTCACAGCACCTTTTATTTGTAATGACTCAAATATGGAAATAACCCAAAGGCCCTTCAGTCAACAAATAGTTTAACAAACTGTGGCACATTCGTACCATGGAATACTACCTGGCAATATGGAGTGGGTTACTGACATACACAACAACTTGGATAAATCTCCAGGGAATTATAGTGAGTGAAAAAAGCCAATCCCAAAAGGTTATAAACTGTATTATTCCATTTCTGTAATTTAATTTATTTTATTTTTTGAGACAGAGTCTTGCTCTGTCACCCAGGCTGGAGTGCAGCGGTGTGATCTCAGCTCACTGCAACCTCTGTCTCCCAGGTTCAAGTAATTCTCTGCCTCAGCCTCCTGCGTAGCTGGGATTACAGGTGCCTGCCACCACACCTGGCTAATTTTTGTATTTTTAGTAGAGGCAAGGTTTCACCATGTTGGCCAGGCTGGTCTCCAACTCCTGACCTTGTGAGTCACCCGCCTTTGCCTCCCAAAGTGCCGGGATTACAGGCGTGAGCATTTCTTAGATGACAAACTATGGAAATGTTAAATAGATTAGTGGCTGCAAAGCATCAGGGAGGAGAATGGGAAAGAGGTGACTGTGGCTATAAAGGGTAACATGAGAATCCTTGTGGTGATGGACCCTTCTGTGTCTGGACTATGTGACAGTCATATGAATCTACACAAGTATCTTAGCCCATCTTAGCTGCTATAACAAAAAACCAGAGCTGTGTGGCTTCAAAGCAACAGAAATTTGTTTCTCACAGTTCTGCAGGCTGGGAAGTCCAAGATCAACGCTCTTGCAGATTCTGTGTCTAGTGAGGACTTGATTCTCACAGATGGATTCTTCTTGCTGTATCCTCACATGGTGGAAGGACGAGCTAGCTCTCTAGGGTCTCTTCTAATTCCCTTCATGAGGGCTCCACCTCATGACCTAATCACTTTCCAAAAGCCTTACTTACCTCCTAATACCATCAAATTGGTGATTAGGTTTCAACATATGAATTTTGGGAGGATACAAAAATTCAGACCACAGTAATAGGTGATAAGATTACATAAAACAAAAAATAGACACACAAGTAAATACATGTAAAATTGGTGAAATCTGAACAGGGTCAATGGGCTGTATCAGAGATCACCATCCTGGCTGTCCTGTCATTCCACAGTTATAAAAGATGTCATTACTGGGGGCACGGTACAAGGGATCCCTCAGTATTATTTCTAACTGCCTGTGAATCTACAATTATTTTTAAATACAAAGTGTTTTAAAAGGGCAGAATAGGCCGGGTGCAGTGGTTCACGCCTGTAATCCCAGCACTCTGGGAGGCTGAGGCAGGTGGATCACGAGGTCAGGAGATCGAGACCATCCTGGCTAACATGGTGAAACCCCTTCTCTACTAAAAAATACAAAAAACTAGCCAGGCGAGGTGGCGGGCGCCTGTAGTCCCAGCTACTCGGGAGGCTGAGGCAGGAGAATGGCGTGAACCCGGGAGGCGGAGCTTGCAGTGAGCTGAGATCCGGCCACTGCACTCCAGCCCGGGCGACAGAGTGCCGTCTCAGGAAAGAAAAAAAAAAAAAAAAAAATACAAAAAATTAGCCGGGCGTGGTGGTGGGCTCCTGTAGTCCCAGCTACTCGGGAGGCTGAGGTAGGAGAATGGCGTGAACCCCAGAGGCAGAGCTTGCAGTGAGCCGAGATCGCGCCACTGC
>NC_045440.1:48291931-48352970 GCF_002776525.5 Piliocolobus tephrosceles
TGAACCCCAGAGGCAGAGCTTGCAGTGAGCCGAGATCGCGCCACTGCACTCCAGCCTCAGCGACAGAGAGAGACTTCGTCTCAAAAAAAAAAGGCAGAATAATGTGTTAGAGACATTCAAACATTTTAATCATTTGACCATTTATCCCAGAAAAATAAAAACATATGTTCACTCAAAAACTGGTATACAAATGTTCACAGCACATTTTATTTGTAATGACTCAAATATGGAAACGACCCAAAGGCCCTTCAGTCAACGAACAGTTCAACAAACTGTGGCACATTCGTACCATGGAATACTATCCAGCAATATAAGGGAGTGGGATACTGACATACACAATAACTTGGATACATATATAGACAAAAACATACCTCTCAACCATGGGGTAATTAAATAATGCTCCCCAAATGGAAGACACGTGGAAAAAAAGATCTCAAGCTAAATCATTATAATCTACAGATCAATTCTGTAAACCATAATTTCTCATCTCTGGAGATAAATAAGGAGAATCTTAGTTTGACATGCTACACTTAATATCTAGAAGAAAATTTAAGAAGTGATATTGTAAGGAACATTTCAAATAAGCTGTTTTGATTACGAGACAAACAAAAAAATCACCTTTTTCTCCCTTCATTCTGGACCACCAGTCACACACGTTTAACTTTGTACTTTTCTATCCAGACAAGCAGAAGACACTCTGTCAACTACGTACTTGACAATTTGATCAATTCACTATAGTGAGTAACCAGGATGACATGTCTAGTGATTTCTATATATATTAATATCAATAATTAAGAAGACAATCTGCCACTTCCCATCAAAATCATAAGACTTTAGGACATCCTATACAGTTCTACAATTTACACAGTCTCTGCAACCTTCAAACCTATGTCCTATGCTTCGCCAATTAGTGCTGTCCCAAGAATGTGATACAGACTTACATTTTGAAAGATTCTTTTCAAAAAAAACATTTGTATTAATATTTCTAATTTTGCTAATTCCTTAATCCCTTGTCTTCTTAAGCCTAACTTTCTCCAGCCCAAACAGATTAACTAATGAAGGTCTGTAGAGATTAGCAAATAAGAACTTGGACTTGACAGTTCAAATCTGGGCTTAGTCATCTATAGCATATACTCAACCTACAGTTTTTTCATCTGGAAAATAAGGAAAGCAAACTCCTTTAGAAGATTACTTTGCATACTAAATGATTTAATACGTAGTAAGCCTTCAGCATTGTACCCACCAACATCAAACCTCCAAATTTGATATAACAATAAGGATCATGTTGTAGGGGGAAAGAGGACAGACAGAATCCAAACTATTTAAGAATTTATGATCCAATTCAAAGTTTGCCCATGCTTTGCTCCTACTTGGAAGATATTTACAATTTGTCAAGACTATAATAACATCAGCAAAATTCAAGACAGCTACCTTAACTAAACACACAAAGTCCAATTTGGACTATTTGGTTATTCCCCACTAGTAATATCAAGAGGAAACTGGGAGAGGAGTAAAATGATTATTTTCATATGGCAGAAGAGTGGCAGGGTTTGAAAGAGCATGGCCCTGGGAACCAGGAGGAGGCCTGCTTTTGGCCCTGTCTCTTCCTTGGCTAGATAATCAGAGCAAGTCACCTCCCTACCCTAGGCAATCCGCCAAAGAGGGGCTTAGACTGGAAGGTCTCTAAGAGTCCTCACAGAATTAGCATTCCATCTCCTCATGTGGAAAAAGGAAACAAAAGTGCTGCATGAATGCCAATGCAACAAATATCTTCAGGTCTGGCCTTTTAGGCCTCCAGTAGCCAGAGTCCTGTGTGCCATGCTCCTCTTTTCCATCTGATAGCTCACCATCCACCATAACCCAACACAAAACTAATGTTAAAACTAAGAACTGAAAGTGGCCTTCCTGAAACCCAGTCATGCAAATATTTATATACAGCTGAAAGAAATTCAAGCTTACCATTCTCTCATATCATTACTTCAAAAGAAGGGAAACAGAAGAAGGAGGAGCCATTTGAGAATTTAAGTGTCAAGGAAATATTTTTCTGGTTCAAGCAGAACAAAAGAAGTTTTAATGCATAGAACCCCAAACTAAATTGAAAGCAATGAGTGACACACAGAAACTATTTACAGATGGACGGAGATAGATTATAAGAGACAGTGGTCACTCCAGTTCAAGGTCATTCACATTTGAGAGGCTAAATATACACACGCAAATACTGATAAATAGGAGAACATGAAGAATCACTGAAAGACTAAAATGAGATAACATATTGTAGAATTACAAATAGTTCCTGCTGATTTTTATTAAATAACTCCAGAAATAAAATAATCAGGAGTTAAGGATATGGCTGGTAGTGTGTTACTGACTGTAGCCCATGTTGGGCAGAGTGATTAGGATGATTTCAAGAGGGGACTCCTGTCTCTACCAGATCAATGAAAGTCATTTTGGACATTTCTGGTAAAATATTGGAAAGAAAGCATTTTTTTTATTGGACTTGAAGCAGAGAGTTACCACATAGAGAACGACTGCCAGCCTTTTCAAAACCAATATGCCTGAAGCATGGTCCCTGTGGCTTTCAATTACAAGTACCATTAAATTATTTTTTGTGCTTAAGCCAATGTGCTATTAAGACTTCCCTAAATAATAAGACCAGGAAACCTTTATGTTTGCCTGGCCTTCAGGGTGGTCAAATGAGTTGTAAAGATTATTATTAAATGTCATAATCATTAATATAAAAAAAACCCCAAGAAACAAAGTCATAAGTGTAACAATGGGCTGACCCACAGATATGTATAGAAGAAAAAGTGACTGGGCACGATAGCTCACACCTGTAATCCCAGCAGTTTGGGAGGCTGAAATGGGTGGGTCACCTGAGGTCAGGAGTTCAAGACCAGCTTGGCCAACATGGCGAAACCCCGTCTCAAATAAAATACAAAAATTAGCCAGGCGTGATGGCAGTCACCTGTAATCCCAGCTACTCGTGGAGCTGAGGAGGAGAATCACTTGAACTCAGGATGCGGAGGTTGCAGTGAGCCAGGATCGCGCCACTACACTCCAACCTGGGTGATAGAGCGAGACTCTGTCTCAAAAAAATAAATAAATAAAATAAAATAAGAAAAGAAAAAGTATTCTTGGGTCATACGTATTAGGTCATCCTGATACATATATACGTACTTCATATTCCAGTACTTTAATACAGAATATGAGAGAAGGCAATTGCTAAGTGACAGCTGGGAAAGGATTTTTTTGTATTTTTTTAGAGACAGGGTCTTGCTGTGTCACGTTGGTGCTGCAGGTTGGCGTGCAGAGGTGCGATCATAGCTTACTGTAACCTAGAACTCCTAGGCTCAAGCGATTCTCCCATCTCAGCCTCCCGAGTAGTTAGGACTACAAACGTGTGCCACCACGTACAGCTAATTTTTACATTTTTGCAGAGAACAGGTTTCACTACATTGTCCAGGCTGGTCTTGAACTCTTGGCCTCAAGTGATCCTCCTGACTTGGCCTCCCAAAGCATGGAGATTACAGGCATGAACCACCACACCTGGCCTCAGAAAGGATTTGAAAAGGAATAAATGAGATAAGAATTGAAAAGTCTTCTAAAGAAATGTGTAATATAATAGTCAAGAACATAACAGTTGAGTGATCTATTTAGTAGAATATATTATTGGGAATGGGGGGATCAATTCTAAGAATAATGTTTCTTAAATTCTAGCATGTGCAAAAATCACCTGGGAGCCTATTAAAATGTATATCCCAATGATCCCCCAGGAAAGACTATATAATAGTTGGTTTGGAATACATGACTGTGCCCACACCTACCCATCCCCCAACTCCAGATGGAGGGAACACACAGGGAAAAACCATCAAATCAGCACTGTTTAGGAGGAGAGGAGGCTTTTCTAGACATGTGGAATCTTTTCAATATCAAGCAATTTGTTGAAAAACAAGAGTTTTCAGTCATTAGACCTTGCAAGAATAAACTCATCTCTTGGAATAATTTCTGAAACCTGTAAGACACCTGAAAAAAAGAGTCAGTTTTCAGAGTACAAGTCCTTGACATCCATGATTAAGTTTATTCCTAAGTATTTTATTTTATTTTTTTTGAGACGGAGTCTCACTCTGTCGCCAGGCTGGAGTACAGTGGCACGATCTTGGCTCACTGAAGACACCACCTCCTGGGTTCAAGCGATTCTCTTGCCTCAGCCTCCCAAGTAGCTGGGACTACAGGCATGCAGCACCACACCCAGCTAATTTTTATATTTTTAGTAGAGATAGGGTTTTACCATGTTGGCCAGGATGGTCTTGATCTCTTGACCTCATGATTCAACCTGCCTCGGCCTCCCAAAGTGCTGGGATTACAGGCGTGAGCCACTGTGCCTAGTCCCGAATTTCATTCTTCTTGATGTTATTGTAAATGAGACTGTTTTTTCAATTTCCAATAGAAAAGAAAATATCTCATTATTAATATACAGAAATTTCATTGGAAATGCAACTGATTTTTGTATGTTGATTTTTAATCCTGCTACTATGCTGAATTCATTTATTAGTTGTAACTTTTTTTTTTTTGGCAGGGGCTGGGTGTCTTATAGGGTTTTCTAGATATAAGATCATGTCATCTGCAAACAGAGATAACTTTACCTCTTGCTTTCCAACTTAGATATCTTTTATCTCTCTTTCTTGACTAAGTGCTCTGGCTACAGAAGCAGAGACTGCAATGGTGGCTGCCAATAGGGAGGTACTCATCAAAGGGTACAAAGTTTTGATTATATAAGATAAATCAGTCCTAGAGATCTGCAGTACAGTATCGTGTCTATAGTTAACATACTGTATTGTATTCTTAAAATTTTGCTAAGAGGAGCTGGGCATGGTGGCACAAGCCTGTGGTCTTAGCCGGTCGGGAGGCTGAAGTGAGAGGATATGCTTGAGCCCAAGAGTTTGAGGCTACAGTACACTATGATTATGTCACTACACTCCAACCTGGGCAACAGTGAGACCCTGTCTCTAAATAATGAAATAAAATAAAATAAATTTTGCTAAGAGGGTAGAGTGCTCTTAATGATAAGAATAGAACAAAACTTTTCGAGGTCAAGGGTATAGATTTATAGCACAGATTGTGGCGATGGTTTCATAAGAGTATACTTATTTTTAAACTATTTTTAAACTCATCAAGTTATATATATTAATTATATACAGTTTTTGTATGTCAAAATTAGAATGTTGGAAAAACAAATTTTTAAAAATGTCATGAAAATATTAATAATCAACTTCATGTATTTTAATGTAAGAATTCTTTTAACTAAAACATTTATTTACACATTGTCTCGGGTACCTGCACAGCCTTACCTGAAAGTGTCTTTTGGTAAGAAATACATTGGTGTCTCCACAAAGAAATAGCAGATCTCTCTCGATTCTGCAGTCCATCCAGTCTTTCTGCTAGTCCACCTCTGTTTAATGAATTATAATGTACTAAATTTAGTTAAAAGGAAAACTTCAGAATATTTGGAACATTTATATTGTATAACCCCCAACCAGAGACAAACAGATAAAACATGCAAAATTTTAATGTATATTTGTTACCACATTCTCTTCCTAGAGGCCATGTCCTCATAAGTCAGTATTTTGTTTTCTTAGAACCTTGGTCTTCTGATTCCTAGAAATATGGGCGAATACTATGTCCTAAAAATATCATATTCTTGGAAATATGATAGCTAAATATCAGTTTACCTCTTTTTCTATTCTTTCTTAGTTCACTTATTCAATCCTAAAACAAGTACTGCTTACTTACCACCTGCTATATGCTGGCACCTAGCACTTCGTTAGGTACCAGGGACACAAGGACAGCTATGCGTACTGCCATGGAGGTGGGAAAGCTCCCAATGAGCTCAGCAGATGGGAGCAAACAAAGAATTGTAAAGTGGGCTCAGAGTTCCAGTCAAGAATAACCTTGCCAACTGTTGACAGAACACTCAAATAAGAGCACTTGGGTATGGGTCCCTGATTTGGACTCCAGAGATATTTGAGTATCAATCACAAACACACAGCAAGGATACCAATGTTATAAAAAAGAAAACTTCCATGTACAGCAGAAAGACAATTTATAACGATAGATATGCAGGCACTGCAGAAGAGCATTAACCTATCAATGAACACATATACTCACTGAGATATATTTATGCTTATAAATATATAGGTGAATGTAAATTACAAACATAAGTAAATACATATATATGTAGAGAGAAAGAGAAGTTATCAACTCCTAACATAACTATAATTTCAAGAAAAATCAAGACCAGTTGTTAATTACCACTATAGCTACATGCTATATAGGTTATCAATGTATTATCTCATAAGTATATTATCTTATTACCAATTCATTAATCATTTCACTACATTATCTTTATTCAAATAATATCCCTTTGAGGCAGAAAGAACAGATATCAATACCCACTGCACAGATGATAAAACCAGAATTTAGAGAGAGATTAAGAAACTTCTCCAACATTACGTAACTAGCCAGATGAGGAACAAGCTGTTAAAACCAGAATGGACTTAGCACAGCATGTTGCATTTAGTAAACTTTCAAAAAATGACCACAATTGGTGTAACTGTTTTTATTATGTTTTTTACTTGCAGCCTATATATAGCCCTTTCAATTATGATGGAAATATTTTAATAATATATAATATTTCTAGTATTAATACCTATAGAAAAACTTAGTATGTTTTCCTATAGGTTATTATTTCTGAATGTACTTGTGTGTAGCACATGTCACAGAAAAAAAGTTAAAACCTCTTATACTCAGAAATATGCCATAGCACCTCTACATGTCAACCTCTACTTCCTATTAAGCCCTTCTTCATATCATTGTTTACATTAAGTAACTCGTTTATGCTTCCCCTTTACACAATACTGTGAAGTAGGTACTATTACTATTCCGCTTTATAGATGACAAACTGAGGCACCAAGATGTTAAACACCTGTCCAAGGTTAAATGTCTAATGAGTGGTGTAGCTGGATGCACACCTAGGCAGTCTGGCTCCAGAGTCCAAACTCTTAGTCTTGATAATATACCTAGAACCTCTTAAACAGTATTATTTAAAATGATAAGCATAATAAATACAAGAAGCAAATGCTGTATTCTTTGCCCATTATCTAGATAATTATTTGCCAACTGTTGCTTTTCAATGCTGTGACCTTACAGAAAAAAAAAGGCACAATGAACTCTGAAAATAGTATCTGGTTAAAGTCAAGCCTAGAACCTCGTAAGAAAACTGTGGGGATTACAGGACAAAAGGTAAAAACAACAGTAAACATATGCACAGGAGCTCTCTACACATAGCGGTATCTGGAGCCCTCAGATAAAATCTGCATCTCCAGCTAAGTTTGGCCATTAGGGCCTGTCCTGCAGGGAGTTCGGATCAGATGCACTTGAACTCAAGATAAGAAACACCATGTCCTTCAATTAACAATTCTATTTCTAGTAAAAAACCTATCTCATGTTAAAAAAATTAAGTCATACCAAAAGTTCAGGAAGGCCCTACCATCTATATCCAAATTAATTCTTTTGAACGTAGCCAGACAAGTTATTTATAAAGGCCAAACTCCAACGGAATAAAAATACGACGAATGCACTGAGCAAGTTAAGATATCCTAATTATCTTTTCTATAAAATCAACAGACTGGAAACCTATCTCAAAAGATTACTGGTATCAATTCGACACTGGTAAACATTTCTACAAAATCAATATGGAGAAGTAAAGAAGGATAAAGATTCAAAAATATTCCAACTCATTTCTAGTCAAGATATTTTTAATAAGCTATACAACCAGGTAAAGAATAAATAATTAAAATGACTGTAAATACAGTATTTTCAAGTTTTGCTTTTGTTTTTATTTATTTATTTTTATTATACTTTAAGTTCTAGGGTACATGTGCAGAACATGCAGGTTTATTACATATGGATACATGTGCCATGTTGGTGTGCTGCACCCATTAACTCGTCATTTACATTAGGTATTTCTCCTAATGCTATCCCTCCCCAATTCCCCCACTCCATGACAGGCCAAGGTGTGCGATGTTCCCTACCCTGTGTCCAAGTGTTCTCATTATTCAGCTCCCACCTATGAGTGAGAACATGCGGTGTCTGGTTCTCCGTCCCTGTGACAGTTTCCTCAGAATGATGGTTTCCAGCTTCATCCCAAGTCCCTACAAAGGACATGAACTCATCCTTTCTTATGGCCACATAGCACTCCACGGTTTATATGTGCCACATTTTCTTTTTTTTTTGAGACGGAGTCTTGCTCTGTCACTCAGGCTGGAGTGCAGTGGCTGGATCTCAGCTCACTGCAAGCTCCGTGTCCGGGGTTTACGCCATTCTCCTGCCTCAGCCTCCCAAGTAGCTGGGATTACAGGCGCCCGCCACCTCGCCCGGCTAGTTTTTTTTTTTGTATTTTTTAGTAGAGATGGGGTTTCACCGGGTTAGCCAGGATGGTCTTGATCTCCTGACCTCGTGATCCGCCCGTCTCGGCCTCCCAAAGTGCTGGGATTACAGGCTTGAGCCACCACGCCCGGCCTATGTGCCACATTTTCTTAATCCAGTCTTATCACTGATGGACATTTGGGTTGCTTCCAAAACTTTGCTGTTGTGAACAGTGCCGCAATAAACAATACATATGCATGTGTCTTCATAACAGCATGATTTATAATTCTTTGGGTATATGCCCAGTAATGGGATGGCTGGGTCAAATGGGATTTCTACTTCTAGATCCTTGAGAAATTGCCACACTGTCTTCCACAATGGTTGAACCAGTTGACAGTTCCACCAACAGTGTAAAAGCATTCCTATCTCTCCACATCGTTCCAGCACCCGTTGTCTCCTGACTTTTTAATGATCACTATTCTAACTGGTGTGAGATAGTATCTCATTGTGGTTTTGATTTGCATTTCTCTGATGGCCAGTGATGATGAGCATTTTTTTGTGTAAGGAGTAAGGAAGGGATCCAGTTTCAGCTTTCTACATATGGCTAGCCAGTTTTCCCAACACCATTTATGAAATAGGGAATCCTTTCCGCATTTCTTGTTTCTGTCAGGTTTGTCAAAGATCAGATGGTTGTAGATGTGTGGTATTATTTCTTTTTTTTTTTTTAATACTTCAAGTTCTAGGGTACATGTGCACAACGTGCAGGTTTGTTACATATGTATACATGTGCCATGTTGGTGTGCTGCACTCATTAACTCGTCATTTACATTAGATGTATCTCTTAATGCTATCCTTCCCCCTCCCCACAATAGAACCCGGTGTGTGATGCTCCCCTTCCTGTGTCCAAGTGATCTCATTGTTCAATTCCCATCTACGAGTGAGAACATGCGGTATTTGGTTTTCTGTTCTTGCGATAGTTTGCTGAGAATGATGGTTTCCAGCTGCATCCATGTCCCTACAAAGGACTCAAACTCATCCTTTTTTATGGCTGCATAGTATTCCATGGTGTATATGTGCCATATTTTCTTAAACCAGTCTGTCACTGATGGACATTTGGGTTGATTCCAAGTCTTTGCTATTGTGAATAGTGCCGCAATAAACATACGTGTGCATGTGTCTTTATAGCAGCATGACTTATAATCCTTTGGGTGTATCCCCAGTAATGGAATGGCTGGGTCAAATGGGATTTCTAGTTCTAGATCCTTGAGGAATCGCCACACTGTTTTCCACAATGGTTGAAGCAGTTTACCGTCCCACTAAAAGTGTAAAAGTGTTCCTATTTCTCCACATCCTCTCCAGCACCTGTTGTTTCCTGATTTTTTAATGATTGCCATTCTAACTGGTGTGAGATGGTATCTCATTGTGGTTTTGATTTGCATTTCTCTGATGGCGAGTGATGATGAGCATTTTTTCATGTGTCTGCTGGCTGTATGAATGTCTTCTTTTGAGAAGTGTCTGTTCATATCCTTTGCCCACTTTTTGATGGAGTTGTTTGCTTTTTTCTTGTAAATTTGATTGAGTTCTTTATAGGTTCTGGATATTAGCCCTTTGTCAGATGAGTAGATTGCAAAAATGTTCTCCCATTCTGTAGGTTGCCTGTTCATTCTGATGGTAGTTTCTTTTGTTGTGCAGAAGCTCTTTAGTTTAATGAGATCCCATTTGTCAATTTTGGCTTTTGTTGCTGTTGCTTTTGGTGTTTTAGACATGAAGTCCTTGCCCATGCCTATGGACTGAACGGTATTGCCTAAGATTTCTTCTAGGGTTTTTATGGTTTTAGGTCTAACATTTAAGTCTCTAATCCATCTTGAATTAATCTTCGTATAAGGAGTAAGGAAAGGATCCAGTTTCAGCTTTCTACTTATGGCTAGCCAATTTTCCCAGCACCATTTATTAAATAGGGAATCCTTTCCCCATTTCTTGTTTTTCTCAGGTTTGTCAAAGATCAGATGGCTGTAGATGTGTGGTCTTACTTCTGAGGGCTCTGTTCTGTTCAATTGGTCTATACCTTTGTTTTGGTACCAGTACCATGCTGCTTTGCTTACTGTAACTTTGTAGTATAGTTTGAAGTCAGGTACTGTGAGGCCTCCAGCTTTGTTCTTTTGGCTTAGGATTGTCTTGGCAATGCAGGGTCTTTCTGGTTCCATATGAACTTTAGTTTTTTCCAATTCTGTGAAGAAAGTCATTGGTAGCATAATGGGGATAGCATTGAATCTATAAATTACCTTGGGCAGTATGGCCATTTTTATAATATTGATTCTTCCTATCCATGAGCATGGAATGTTCTTCCATTTGTTTCTGTCCTCTTTTATTTCACTGAGCAGTGGTTTGTAGTTCTCCTTGAAGAAGTCCGTCACTTCCCTTGTAAGTTGGATCCCTAGGTATTTTACTGTCTTTGAAGCAATTGTGAATGGGAGTTCACTCATGATTTAGCTCTCTGTTTGTCTGTTATTGGTGTATAGGAATGCTTGTGATTTTTGCACATTGGTTTTGTATCCTGAGACTCTGCTGAAGTTGCTTATCAGTTTAAGGAGATTTTGGGCTGAGATGATAGGGTTTTCTAAATATACAATCATGTCATCTGCAAACAGGGACAATTTGACTTCCTCTTTTCCTAATTGAATACCCTTTATTTCTTTCTCTGGCCTGATTGTTCTGGCCAGAACTTCCAACACTATGTTGAGTAAGAGTGCAGACAGAGGGCATTCCTGTCTTGTGCCTGTTTTCAAAGGGAATGCTTCCAGTTTTTGCCCATTCAGTATGATATTGGCTGTGGGTCTGTCATAAATAACTCTTATTATTTTGAGATATGTCCCATCAATACCTAGTTTACTGAGAGTTTTTAGCATGAAGTGCTGTTGAATTTTGTGAAAGGCCTTTTCTGCATCTATTGAGATAATCATGTGGTTTTTGTCTTTGGTTCTGTTTATATGCTGGATTATGTTTACTGATTTACACATGTTGAACCAGGCTTGCATCCCAGGAATGAAGCCAACTTGACCGTGGTGGATAAGCTTTTTGATGTGCTGCTGGATTCAGTTTGCCAGTATTTTATTGAGGATTTTTGCATCGATGTTCATCAGGGATATTGGTCTAAAATTGTCATTTTTTTGGTGTGTCTCTGCCAGGCTTTGGTATCAGGAAGATGTTGGCCTCATAAAATCAATTAGGGAGGATTCCCTCTTTTTTATTGATTGGAATAGTTTCAGAAGGAATGGTACCAGCTCCTCTTTGTACTTCTGGTAGAATTCAGCTGTGAATCCGTCTGCTCCTGGACTTTTTTTGGTTGGTAGGCTATTAATTATTGCCTCAATTTCAGAACTTGTTATTGGTCTATTCAGGGATTCAACTTCCTCCTGGTTTAGTCTTGGGAGATTGTATGTGTCCAGGAATTTATCCATTTCTTCTAGATTTTCTAGTTTATTTGAGTAGACGTGTTTATAGTATTCTCTGATGGTAGTTTGTATTTCTGTGGGATTGGTGGTGATATCCACTTTATCATTTTTTATTACGTCTATTTGATTCCTCTCTCTTTTCTTCTTCATCAGTCTTGCTAGTGGTCTACCAATTTTGTTGATCTTTTGAACAAACCAGCTCCTGGATTCATTGATTTTCTGAAGGGTTTTTAATGTCTCTATCTCCTTCAGTTCTGCTCTGATCTTAGTTATTTCTTGCCTTCTGCTAGCTTCTGAATGTGTTGGCTCTTGCTTCTCTAGTTCTGTTGTGATGTTAGGGTGTCAATTTTAGATCTTTCCTGCTTTCTCTTGTGGGCATTTAGTGCTATAAATTTCCCTCTACACACTGCTTTAAATGTGTCCCAGAGATTCTGGTACTGGGACATGAGTACCACTTGATTTCACTGTGGTCAGAGAGACAGTTTGTAATAATTTCTGTTCTTTTACATTTGCTGAGGAGTGCTTTACTTCCAACTATATGGTCAATTTGGGAATAAGTGCGATGTGCTGAGAAGAATGTATCTTCTGTTGATTTAGGGTGGAGAGTTCTATAGATGTCTATTACGTCTGGTTGGTGAAAAACTGAGTTCATTTCCTGGATATCCTTGTTAACTTTCTGTCTCCTTGATCTGCCTAATGTTGACAGTGGGATGTTAAAGTCTCCCATTATTATTGTGTGGGAGTCTAAGTCTCTTTGTAGGTCTCTAGGGACTTGCTTTATGAATCTGGGTGCTCCTGTATTGGGTGCATATATATTTAGGGTAGTTAGTTCTTCTTTTTGAATTGATCCCTTTACCATTATGCAATGGCCTTCTTTGTCTCTTTTTATCTTTTGGTTTAAAGTCTGTTTTATCAGAGAGTAGGACTGTAACCCCTGCTTTGCTTTTGTCTTCCATTTGCTTGGTAGATCTTCCTCCATCCCTTTATTTTGAGCCTATGTGTGTCTCTGCACATGAGATGGGCCTCCTGAATACAGCACACTGATAGGTCTTGACTCTTTATCCAATTTGCTAGTCTGTGTCTTTTACTTGGAGCTTTTAGCTCATTTATATTTAAGGTTAATATTGTTATGTGTGAATTTGATCCTATCATTATGATGTTAGCTGGTTATTTTGCTCGTTAGTTGATGCAGTTTCTTTCTAGCATCAATTGTCTTTACAATCTGGTATGCTTTTGCAGTGGCTGGTACCAGTTGTTCCTTTCCATGTTTAGTGCTTCCTTCAGGAGCTCTTGTAAGGGAGTCCTGGTGGTGACAAAATCTCTCAGCATTTGTTTGTCTGAAAGGATTTTATTTCTCCTTCACTTATGAAGCTTAGTTTGGCTGGATATGAAATTCTGGGTTGAAACTTCTTTTCTTTAAGAATGTTGAATATTGGCCCCCACTCTCTTCTGGCTTGTAGAGTTTCTGACGAGAGATTCGCTGTTAGTCTGATCGACTTCCCTTTGTGGGTAACTCGACCTTTCTCTCTGGCTGCCATTAACATTTTTTCCTTCATTTCAACTTTGGTGAATGTGACAATTATGTGTCTTGGAGTTGCTCTTCTCAAAGAGTATCTTTGTGGCGTTCTCTGTATTTCCTGAATTTCAATGTTGCCCTGCCTCGCAAGGTTGTGGAAGTTCTCCTGGATAATATCCTGAGGAGTGTTTTCCAACTTGGTTCCATTCTCCCCATCACTTTCAGGTACACCAATCAGACGCAGATTTTGTCTTTTCATGGTATAATAAACACTGTGAAAAACAACTTGACCATCAAAATGGGGAGACAGATATAGCTTTATTATTACCAACACACTTAAATATCTAACAATTTTGCATTAGTGTTTTTTATGCTTCAAATAGTTCCATGAATAAAAAAAAAAGAAGAAAAGAAAAGAAAAAGAAAGCCCAAAGAGACTGAGTGACATTTCCCACAGGGCAAACCAGAGAGAGAAGGGCCAGTGTGCTCCAGGCTTCAAATGCCAACTACCTCTCTCAATCCTTGCTACCTGGCCTTTATCAGGTAAAAAAAAGTTTTTAATCACCACAAACCACCATCCCTTCACCAAAGGCAGACAAGGCAGTCACAGGCCTTTCTAGTCAGCTCAGTGAAACAGGAACTCTTCAGTTTGAAGGCCTGACACTAACAACCCTAAGCACACCAATCTCATTTTTAGTATCTAAGCACAGTAACTTCAAAACAGACATCCTCACTTAGTTATTCCTAGAAATCACAACAAGAAAATAATCAATTGCATGTTGTTGGAGCAGCTTCAGCCACTTCTATGAATGTCCCCTCCACCTTCTATTGAGGACTCCCTGACAGTGACCTTCAACAGCACTGTGTTCTCTCCCCTACCCTCTCACTGGGCCTGAAAAGCCACAAAGGGACGGCCTTGCTCTTCACTGCAGCTTCCAGACAGACCAGCTGGCACCCTCCCTTACACTCCAGCTCCAACTCAGCCTGCCCAACGCCAGGGCAGGCATATCAGTGCCCGCCCAGCTCCAAGACGGTGTCCTCTATCTGCGTCAGCTACTCTAATCTTGAAGTCCCGAACTACCTCCCTCCAGCGGCTCAACTCTGGATGCCTGTCACCCTTACTGCCCCAGCTCATCACTTACAGTAGCCTGACTCCGTAAGTGTTTGACCAACCTTTCACCAGTCCTCAATCAGTGAGTTCTACCCCAACTCACCATGATCCACATCCTGCATGTTCTCATTCCCACCTTACCCAGCTTAGGTTTCATAGGTCATTATTATAGCTACTCTCAGAACTCCTGTCAACCCCTTTTAGTGAGCCCCCGGACCATCCTTGTGCTCTGCCCATATGTACAGCCCAAGGGTCGAATCCACACTGCCTGATCGGTCTCAAACTCAGTCTGTGACCACAACTTCCCAACAGGGCCTGAACCTGTCAGCCCTGGAGCCCTTCTCCAGTTCATTTGTCCCCACTACATGCCCATTTCACAGATTCTCTCTCCTCAGACCTCCACAGCTCCCTCCTCATCCTCCCTGTCAGCTAATGAATGACTGCATTTTACTGGAATAGAATTGATCAGAAAGAACTACTTCCCAAGTCAGATACACGTGCCTGTAACGGCAGGGACTTCGCCTTCCCAGCTGTCTGTGGATGGCCTGTCTGCTCCTTACCAGGTCCATTCCAGCACCTGCATGGGCTCTGCCTGCCCTGGCCATGGGTGCACACTCTGAGCTCCTGACAAGGTCACCCCTGTTTGTGCCTCCCTTCACCATGGCAGAGACAAATCCATCAGTTGTCCCCTCCCTCCCCTGCCTCAGCAGTTTCTCCTTTTCTCTTGGACTTTCCTATCAACATACAAACATGATGAAATTTCTACCACCTTTAAAATAAGAAACCTTGACCCTCACATTCACTTTCAACTAATGCACTATTGATCTCTTCCCCTTAAAGCAAAACTTCACCAGAGTTCCATCGTGCTGTCTTCAGTTTCTCTCTTTCCATTCTCTCGAGTCCATGGCAGTCTGCTTTGCCTGGTCACGCCACTGAGATGGCTGCACACCCTGCCCTTCACCGTGGAATCACAGAGGTCAGTCCTGGCAGCGTCTGTCACAGTGGGTCACCCTCTCTCCTCACTTGCCTCAGCACACCATGCTCCCTTTGTTTTGGCTCCTCCCTCAGCAGTTTCTCCCTCCACACCCCAACTTCTGTAGAGCACCCAGGACTCAGGCCTTGGACAGGTTCTCCTCTCGCCTAGCAGTGCATCTCCTGTGACCCGACCTAGCTCATGCTTCAAAAGATCTGGACACTGAAGTCTACGCATTCACATCTCCAACACCAAGCCTGCCCGTGGACTGCAGACTCATAGTCCCACTAAGATGTATAATATCTAACTGAAAATGGCCAAAAGCCTCATGATTGTCAATCAAAGATACAAAAACAAAAGCACCTGCTCCACTGCACACTCTATTCTTCCAGCTGCTCAATGAAGCACCTCCTCAGGGCTTCCCTGAGCCTGTTTCAAACTGAAATGTCCTCCCCCACCTCTGGACCCTTCTCTGTCCCCCTTTTTCTGCCTTTTCTCCATAAAATTTCTCTCTCTGACTTGACATCTATTTTACTTGTTGGCTCCGTACTACCCTTCCCCCGATACAGGCCGGGCTCCATTCACCTTTGCTCTCTGTTATGAGCAACCATTCCACTTTTCTTGCTCCAGTGCATGAACAGTGCTTGGCAAGTGGTAGGCCCTCAGCAGGGCTGGGGACATGACTTTCTGTAATTGCACGGCATCACCTTCACCAACAAAGACATGCTAATTCCTCTAATGGGCTTCCTTTCCTTTCTTCCCAGAGACTATTACAAACCACCTTCTATTACAAATTACATTCTTTTTTGAGGCCACAACTTCTTCACTTTGGGCATAAGGCTTTCTGTCTCATGGTGAGTAGGCACAAATGGATCTCTGTGCTCTGGCCATACCACTAGACTTGGCCACATTCTCATGCTCTTTCCTCCACTGGTGTACTCAAGCTGGGGCTCTCCTCTCCACCTTCCTTCCCTACCTCCTCTTCAGGATGCTGATAGAGCTATGGTGCAAACTCTGTTTATTCGGAACCCCACTGTTTTCAAAATCTGTCTCTCCTATTCCCTGAACCCTCTCTAGAGGCTGGATCTTTTCCAGGTGACTGGCAATCCCGAAGAGAGGAATCAAAGCCCTCCTGTCTGGTCCCCAACTCCCACATAAGAGCCATGACCCTGTCCTCACTCCTTGAACCGTGTTCTACTTCAGCCACAGACCCTGGGCTCCCCTCAGTGAACACCAGGCTTGTCTTCTCATGATGCTACAATATCATCTGTGCATCCAACACCTACACTCTTCATGATCACATTTACTCTTTCTACTGAAACTCCTTTGCCTTGAAATGCTCTACCACTTTTGCTTTTGTGGCAATGCTTCATACAGGTTCTCTTTTTTACTTTCTTTTGTTGTTGTTGTTTTTTGAGACAGAGTCTCGCCTTGTCGCCCAGGCTGGAGTGCAATGGCACGATCTCAGCTCACTGCAACCTCCACCTCCCAAGTTCAAGCAATTCTCCTGCCTCAGCCTCCCGTGTAGCTGGGATTACAGGTGCATGCCTCCATGCCCAGCTAATTTTTGTATTTTCAGCAGACACAGGGTTTCACCATGTTGGCCAGGCTGGTCTCGAACTCCTGAACTCGTGATCTACCCACCTCGGCCTCCCAAAGTGCTGGGATTACAGGCGTGAGCCACCCCCCGGCCTCTCTTTTTTACTTTCATTGAGTCTTTGCTTGGCATTGTTTGCTTCAACAACAAAGAGAACCTTGTATTACACAGGATTGGGGAAGGTCCCTACAGGCTCCTTCATGTTATCTTTCCTGCTTTGCTCACCATGGCTACAGCCTAGCCCCAGACTGACGCTGTAGTTCATGGCACACCAGACACGTCTTATCTGTGGGTTCTGCTCTCTCATACTTTTTTCGCACTTGCAAGTGTTGCCCTGGCAGATCTCTCTCATAAAAGTAATTTGACACGATCTATACATATTTCCATTTCCCTTTTTAGATTGTAAGTTACTCAAGAACAGAACAATTATATACTTGTCTCCACAGCACCTAGAACACTGACTCTCAATAACATTTGATAACCCAAATAAATCTCCATTAAGAGAGGCAGTCACATCCGCTGGGCATGACTGAAGCTATAACCCTCAACTTGGATGAACATTCTATTAATCGGCTCCAGGACTTAGGACTTCATATACAAGTATTTTAAAATTAACATTTTAGATATTTGGGTTTTTAAAGAAAGAGAAAAATTTAAAAAGAGTATTTAAAAGGGTACAATTTAACCTTAAAAGCTTCTTCTTCGCTGACTTTTCTGGAGTCCTGGGAAACTTAGCTGTGGGTTTCTGAGGTGTATGCAAAATGGTCTCTGTTGATTTTGTCCTTGGGTCTATCAGTCTCTCCACAGTCTGTCTTGCATCTGATGCAAACTCCACGTGGTATTTGTGAGGGGATTCTGAATCAATGAGTAGGACATTTTCCAAGTCATCTTCTTTTTCACTATCTGATGAATACTCTAAAATTTCTATAGAACTTGGCTAAAAAAAATTAAAAGAAAGGCATATTTTTAAATACAAAGCATACTTGATTCAAGTTCATATTTATACACATCTATCATTCCATTTCCTTACAGTTATATTTCTTGAAGGACCTTTTTGAACACAGTATCTGCAGCTTAAACTTCTGTTCTGACAAAATCCAAAAGTAACCAAGACCAAGAAGAGGTTAAATCAACTGTAAGCCAGACTTTACCTCACAGAATCCACAAAAATAAGTATAAATACTTCAATCTTCTTTCAGAAAACTACAAGACAGTACCACACATATAGGTAATCTCCAAAACTGAACAAATAACACTCATCTGAAAGGCTGATGATCGTCAATACAATCTGACAGCTACTGAAAAGAAAGTATTTCTTGGATTTTGAAATTTAACATGAAGCTAAATTGTCTCTTCAGGTATAAATCATTTAATTTGCCAAAAGAAGTCCCCGAGGGTAATGATCAAGACTTGACTCTCTCCATACAATTATATAATTATTTTCCAGAGACTAGTTTGAAATTGCAAATATCAACAGGAACTATTTCAGAATATGAGTCACTGTCTCCTTTTCCTAACATTTCCTAAAATGTTTCTTTCTCCAACTCAGATTTCTAAACTTTCAAAATAATAATTTTTTGAAAGCTGATTATAACACAAGAATTCATATCGCATGGCCAAAAAAAAAAAACAAAAAAAACAAAAAAACATATCATATGGCCAATTCTGGAGGGAAGAATCAAAACCTTCTCTGATGTTTTCTGTCTTTGCCAAGACACACGCCAAATTTAAAGCACAATAGGATTTTATTTTCCTATTACTTCATTGTATAGGTCAATCTCATGTTACTCTGTGTCAGCAACAATTCATCCTTCAATATCCTAACTTCCAGTGCACTAGAAGTCCCATCTAATTCACTACCTAAATATTGGGGGTGGCACTAGAATTTACATCATTAGCTAATCTACATAAAACAAAAGGCTTTTTTTCTGAGGATTATATGGTTAAATTCTTTTTTCTTTTTGCTTTGAGACGGAGTCTCACTCTGCCACCCAGGCTGGAGTGCAGCGGCATGATCTTGGCTCATTGCTACCTCTGCTTCTTGGGTTCAAGTGATTCACCTGCCTCAGCTTCCCAAGCAGCTGGGATTACAGGTGCCCAGCATGATGCCTGGCTAATTTTTGTATATTTAGTAGAGATGGGGTTTCACCAAGAAAAAATCACCCGCAGTTGAGAACCACTATCCTAGAAATAAGTCAACAAATAACCAACCACAGGCGGCTTGGGCTGGGGACTCACATGCAGCCATGAAGAGGATTCATGCTGCTTGTGAGGATGGGAGAGACCAGTCCCAGATAGCTGTAAAACACTGGTAGGAATGCTGCCATGGAGATACTGCTTGGGCTCCAAGGAGAACACATAAGAAGGGTGACAAAGCCAGGAGAGGCACAGGGAGAGAGAAGAGTTAAGTGTCAGAAAAGGTCTGTTTCTGGTTGGGTGGGTGTAATCCCAGCACTTTGGAAGGCTAAGGCAGGCAGATCACTTGAGGCCAGGAGTTTGAAAGCAGCCTGGCCAATATGGCAAAACCCTGTCTCTACTAAAAATACAAAAATTAGCCGGGTGTGGTGGCGCACACCTGTAATCCCAGCTATTGGGGAAGCTGAGGCAGGAGAATGGCTTGAGACCCTGGGAAGCGGAGGTTGCAGTGAGCTGAGATTACGCCACTGCACTCCACCCTGGGTGACAGAGTGGGAAGGAAGGAGGGAAAGGAGGGAGGGAGGGAGGCAGGGAGGGGAAGAGAAAAGAAAAGAAAAAAAAAGAAAAGGAAAGGAAGAGAGAAAAGAAAAGAAGGAAAGAAAGGAAAGACAAGAGAAAGAAAGAAAGAAAGAAAAAGAAAGAAAGAAAGAAAGAAAGAAAGAAAAGAAAAGAAAAGAAAGAAGAGAGCAAGAAAGAAAGAAAGAGAAAGAAAAACAGAAAGAAAGAGAGAGAGAGAGAGAAGAAAAGAAGGAAAGACAGACAGAAAAAAAGAAAAAGTAAAAGAGGGTTGCTTCCCAGAATCTGGCACCTGAAGTTCAATGCTAAGTGTGGATTAATTAGATAGAGAGAAGAGGGAAGGACATTCCAGGGAGAAGAAAGAAGAGGACCAATATTCTGAGGCAGGAGAGAGCCACTGGCAGCTTGACACAGGAGCTAACAACCTCAGACGGTAATGTGGAATTGACCATTTGAACATTTGAATGGTGATACAGAGAGAGAGGAAACCACACTGGCTGGGGAAGGGCAGCTAGCTAAAAGGCTCTTCCATAGTCAGAGCAAGACATTGAGAGGATCTGAGTGGTAGTGGGAATAGAGAGGTGGACTGAAAAGAAAATGAGGAAAAGGATGCAATAACACTTGAGGACCAAATTCAATATAGCAGGAAATACATTCGGACAAGAGTTGCTAATACTCAAGCTGGTTTTGATGTGTGAATGTTGTGGTGCCTATGGGATACCTGGGGAAAAACTGGTCAACAGGCAGTGGCTCTGCAGGTCTGGAGTTCTAAGAGTGATGTGGGATGGGAACATAACTTCAGAAATCATGAGAATCAGGATGTGAAGGCACGAGGGCTGGAGAAGACTATCTATGGAAAAGTATGTGAAAGAAGAAGAGAAGGTCCAGATTGGAATCTTGGAAACATCAAGAACATTCATGCTGTCTTCAGGTGACAAGAGACTGAACAGTGTTCTGCATTTGACAAAAGAGAAATTGTACAGATACAAGAAATCCATGGGACCTTGGTAAGAATGTGCCTTAAAGAATAAATGGAAGACAAAATGAAAACAGCAGACATGACAATTTGTTTTAGAAAGTTTGGATAGGCATATTTTATTTTCCTTCCCAGAAAGGATGGCATAAAAAGGTACATTTGCTCAGCTGTGAACAACCTGGCAAGACGATGCTTAAGTTAAAATCATGAAAACCATGAAATCCAAATGAATTTCCTCAGTGAAGAAAACTGCTAAGACTTAGCAGCTCAGGTAGTACTTCAAAATTCTCAGCATCAATCCATGATAACAAATTTTAGGTATTTTAAGCTATTGCTTCCTCAGTGAGAACTAGCAAATATCTAAGAATGCACTGAATGCCAACTAACCACATGCTATGCTAGCTGCTACGGTAGTATAAAGAAATTTTCAAGTCCATCATTGCTCTTGCATCCTTATACTCAATTTAAAAACTGAAGGAAAAACTAAACTAAAAATACAAAACAATTTATGGACAATTCCAAACGTACCCTGCATACAGCAGATGTAGAAATGGAGAAGACCACTTGGAGCAGTAGCAGCCTAGAAAGTCTTTCCCAATAAAAGTGGTGTCTGACTCGAACACTGTTGTGGTCTCAGCCCTACTCCCTACTAGCGGGCTACCTTAGGGAATTTATTTAACTTCCCTAAGGTAGTGTCCTTGAGGAGGTTGTTTCCTCATCTTCAAATTGGAGATGCAGTAATAAATGCTAATGTATAAGCATTTAGCAAATGTTAGCTATTCTTTTTAGTCCCTATAGTTTACATATTGTTTGGTTTTAAATTTAATATTTTAAAATTTGTATTTATTTTCTGTTAAAACTTTTTTCTCAGTTTCTAAGAGGATTTCTATACAGAAGACAATGAGGAATACCAACAATGTCTTCTGCAGACAACCAAAAAGACAAATACTGTCTTAAACCCGCAGAGCAAATCCTGGATTCTTTGTGTAGTCATTTTTTAATTAATTATTTACTTTGTTTTTTGTTTTGTTAAAAACAGGATCTCACTCTGTTGCCCAAGCTGAAGTGTGAACACAGCTCACTGCAGCCTTGACTCTCCTGGGATTGAGTGATCCTCCCACCTCAGCCTCTCAAGTAGCTGAGGCTACAGATGTGTGCCACCATGCCTGGCTATTTAAAAACATTTTTTTGTAGAGACAAGGTCTCACTTTGTTGCCCAGGATGGTATCAAATTCCTGAGCTCAAGCCATCCTCCGACCTCAGCCTCCCAAAGTGCTGGGATTACAGGTATGAGCTGCTGCACCCGGCCCATGTAGTCATTTCTAACAGGAACCAAGGCAGAAGGAACACCTTTAGGAAAGGATAACTAGAAGCCACCATTTTAGCATATTATATTTTAGAACATTCCCCATGCCCATAACCCCAGATGAACATGGAGGAATGCTCACACCACAGACAGAGAGGGCCTACTGGCTCACCAGACACAAGCTGTCTTGGCCTGAGCCTGACTGTGAGGAACACATAATCTTTCAGAAAGAATGATATGTACACGTATGCATGTGTGCACAGACAAGTGTGTGCCAGAGAAGGTGGAAGAGAGAGGGAATGGTCAGAGATAGGTCAAAGGCGACTGCAGGTTCATAGGTTCAAGCTTGTATTCACTCTCTACATTGTAGAATGAGATTAATGAGAAAGGAGGGTCATGAGTTTTGGAACAAGACAGACTTGTTTTTGATCACAGCTCAACTATTTAACTACTTTGTTACTCTGAACAAGTTGACTCCCCCATTCCCAGCTTAATCATCCAAAAATGGAAAAATTCTTTGAGAAATATTTTAAGATACAGATAATGACTATTTATTATGAAATATTTAAGGGCACAGAAAGGTAGGGAAAAAAATTAACAAGTAGATGTACCCATCACCTTCTGTCAAATTTTAATACAATGCAAATTTTTCTTTAGATTTTTTTTAATGGTATGGGTGAAATGTTCTGTATTTCTCTTCCTGTGCCTATTCTCCTTAGAGGCAACTCTCTCCTGAATTTGGCATTTCATTATTATCTGTTTTAATTTTTTTTAATAGCACACACACAAACGAACTATTTTGCAAGGACACAGCAGCTGTAGATCATTAATTTTCATTGCTATATTCTGACTATACCACTTTTTACTTACTTGGTAGACACTTAAGAGTTTTGTAAATTTTCACATTACAACAAAACTGTAACATGTAGTACTATACTTGTTTCACTGGGCACATACATGCTAGCTTCTCAGTGGTATACACTAGCCCAGTGGATTCTTGGACATTCTTTTTTTTTTTTTTTGAGACGGAGTCTTGCTCTGTCGCCCAGGCTGGAGTGCAGTGGCCGGATCTCAGCTCACTGCAACCTCCGCCTCCCGGGTTCACGCCATTCTCCTGCCTCAGCCTCCCGAGTAGCTGGGACCACAGGCGCCGGCCACCTCGCCCGGCTAATTTTTTGTATTTTTAGTAGAGACGGGGTTTCACCGTGTTAGCCAAGATGGTCTCGATCTCCTGACCTCGTGATCCGCCCGTCTCGGCCTCCCAAAGTGCTGGGATTACAGGCTTGAGCCACCGCGCCCGGCCGGACAGTCCATTCTTAACTACACTGGCAATTGTGAGACGGTTCTATAGAGACCCTGTGCTGACAGAAATGCTCATCAGCAGTGTTTTAAAGCTGTGGCACATTATCAGCATCACTGAGTAATTTTAAACTTTTAAATTTATACCTATCTGATGGGTGTGAAATGTTATGTCTCTCCTATTTAAGTGTGCACATCCCTGATCATTCACAGGGTTGAGCATCTTTGCACCCGTTGATCGGCTCTTCACACTTCTTCCTGTGTGTTCATATCCTTTAACCGTTTCTCCAATAGGAGAGAAAATTAATTTTTCAATCATCTGGATCTACGGAACACATAGATGGTCAGAAAATTGTTATTAAAATTTTAAAGTGACAGAAGGAGGACCTGGTATACACCACTGACATCTTTCCCAGTACCTTAAAAACATCAACCACATTTCTTAACCATAGTTATTCCTGATAAGTTGCCTACTGCTGCCACACAGTGACCCAATGTACTTGGGTGAAATTTGTGTTCCACAGCAACTTTTTTTTTTGGGGGGGATGGACTCTCGCTCTGTCGCCTAGGCTGGAGTGCAGTGCCATGATCTCAGCTCACTGCAAGCTCTGCCTTCCGAGTTCATGCTATTCTCCTGCCTCAGCCTCCCAACCAAGTAGCTGGGACTACAGGTGCCCACCAACACGCCTGGCTAATTTTTTGTATTTTTAGTATCGACGGGGTTTCACTGTGTTAGCCAGGATGGTCTTGATCTCCTGACCTCATGATCCGCCTGCCTTGGCCTCCCAAAGTGCTGGGGCGTGAGCCACCATGCCCAGCCGGAAACTTTTATCCTTTACCAAATCATCCTTACAAAAAAAATTACTTTGCATAAATGATGAATTTCAAGAACAAAGATTTAAATCTGTTTTTCTTTTAAAACACTTACATTTTACATATTTTTCCTATTTTTGCAAAGTTAACCAACTGATGCCCTCTTGAAACTTTCACAGATTACTTCCTTCAGAAATATAGCCCAGTTATAGAAATAATATGGACGAGTAAATAAGGAACTTTTATAGCAGTAAAACATCTGCAGTGGTCAAATGCGCAGAGCAAAGAATCACTATGTAGCTATTATCATAATCTGCTAATGTTTAAATACAATAAAATTATTATCAGGACTTTTTTCCTTCTTGATGTAAGGAAGTTTGGAAGGAGGAGTCTTCTGATTTAGTAAGTAAATATCACAAACAAGACTGGCATGAGGCAAGGAATAGTTTTTATGAAGCCAGTCAACAAAGACAGTAGTCTGGTCCTATTTCCATTGCAATATACTAATAGGAACTTGGTTAAAGCCATCTGCAATTTCTCAAAACCATAAAGTATTCAATACTGACTCCGTTTCCAAAGTTAGTAATACTGCTGTAGTACACATCTGTTGCAATTTATTTCTGACTCCTCTTTTCAGAGAACAAATGTCTCTGTCCACAGAAGGAAACCTTTCAACCTCTGGCAGTCATGAGGTTACGGACATCTCACATCTCAGTAGCCATGTGTCTAGGATAAGACTTCTGTCAGAGGTCAGGGCTGATTGGCCTCAAGTAGACAACTGACCAATGCTAAGCCAATCAGATTCTTTTCCTCCAGATTTTGAATTGACAGAGTCTGGGAAGGGGAAGTTAAGCTACACTAATGACAAACCTCTAGATGAAAAGTCCATGAGCCCCTGTCGGTGAGGTTCCCAGGGCTGCCCCAAGGCTCAGTTCATCCTTCAACTTTATCTTAAGTTACTCAAGATTTGCAGTAGTGTTCTAGTGAATTTCCTCTTTTTTTAAAACCGGCTACATTTGGTTCCTGCTACTTGTAACCAAAAGGATAACTACCTGAAAAATATCTCCAAATAGAGAAAATATTAAATAAATATTTATTCAGTACACACCACGCATAAGGTATTATGGAATAGAGAAAATATGATGAGACACACTTCCATAAAGAGCTTGAAATAAAATAAAGCAGATATAAGCATGGCTCATACTAGTGCTCCAAATGGACAAAAATGAAGCCCTTATTTCTGGATGATCTAAAACCAGCAGGCATAGTGGAAGAGGTAAAACCTATACTGAGTCTCAGAGGATTGGAAAATTCTCAGCTGACAAAGATGCAAAAAGAGAGACAAAAGCACATAAGGCAGGAAAGTAAAATGACTTTCATGATCTATAGACGAGTCTAGGCAACTGAGAGTTTAGCGTTCATACTGGGAGGCAAGAGACAGTAATGTGAAAAACATAATCCTATGGATTGGGTGAGGAGCAAGCTGTGGAGGATCTTGAATGTCAGGTTTAACAGTTTAGATATCACTGAAGAAAGCAGAAAGCTTTTGAAGATTTCCAAGTAGGCAAGGAGGATGAATTTGGAAGACACGTTGAGAAGACTGTTGTTGTGGAGACTGCATACGGGATGTATTTGAAGAAGGGAAATGCTCATGCGGTAAGTTACTGTAAATATCCCAGCCGACCTCTCTCCATTTCAGAACTGCCCATCTTCTCTTATAGGGTTCAATTCACATATTCCCAAACATCTCAATACAACAAGTTCAAAATCAAACTCCTAATATGTTCCTCAAAACCAGCTGTTTACCCCAGTATCACCTGATCAATACCAGGTGCCACCCATGTGCAAGTCAGAAATCCCCTGATATTCAATTCATGACTAAGTTTTACATCCAAAACTAACCAGGATGTGCCCCTTTCTCTCCACCCACTCCCACCTGGCACCACAATGGCTGTGACTCAGAGCTGGTCTCTTGCTACACTCCTGCCCTCCTGCCAGGGTCTGCCCTACACACCACAATCAGAACAACCTAAGTCAGAGCATTCCATGCTCTTCCTTAAGATCCTATAAACAACTTCCCGGTACACCTAGGATGCCATTCAATGCCCCCCACCTGCCCTGTGTTCTCTAAGGCCTCAGGTGGCCCCTGCTCCCACCAGGCCTCCACTCATAGCTGTCTGTCTCCTGGCTGCTCCCTAGCCTTTCTGATATGCTTTCAGGTTTCCACACCATGTTCTTCCCTGCCTGTGGACGCCACAGCCCTTTCTGCCCTAGAATACACTTCCTCATTCCCACCCCAAATCTTTCCCTAAGTCTTTCTCATGTTTCAAGGTTTCAGCCTAAAAATCCCCTCATCACACAAGTCTGCCTTCAGTACCCTAGCAGAAATTGGTGAGTGCTGGGGCTGGGGCAACAGCAGTAAATTCAATCTATCTATATCTATATCTATCTATATCTATATCTATATCTATCTCTCTCTCTCTCCCCGCCCCGCACCCCCCCAATTTCCTCCTTATTTTCTGGAACATGAGAAAATTAGGCTCCTTTCAACTAAAGTAAAACAGAAAAAATAACCACAACAATATCATCATCATCATCATCAAAGTTCTTATACTAGGCTCTACCAGTTTTGAAATATTTATAAATGTATTGACTCATTTATTCCTCACAATGGCTGAATGAAAAATAGTGATCAAAAACTACTCATTATATCTAAATATCAGTAACTATGCTGGCAGAGGCTGTCCTATACATGGGAACCCATGAGGGACACTTCAGTGACTTGCTTGAGCCCCCACAGCAATCTAGTAACACAGGCAGGAAGCAGCCCACTTCCTACCACTCCTGGCTCCACTCTTCCAAAATGTTGTCCCACCCCTCCAGGCCTACACACCTGACTTACTCAGTGAACATCAAAGCAACAATTAATAACTAGAAGCCTCAGTGAAACCAAAAAATGTTTTAAAATACATAATAAAGTATATGAATACTTATGTCAAGTAGAATTATTCCATTAAATTTAAAGAATTTCCCTCAAGTTTTTTTTCATTTAAGCAAGGAAAATTCTAAAAAAGAAAATAAATTAAGGGCAACGACACTTACCAAATAATATATCATAGTGTAGAACTATAGTTATTAAAAGCTTGGTACCAACACAGGAATAGACCACTCAATGATTGATATTCCTGAAGTACCCAAATTAATATTCCTGAAGTATACCCAAATAGAAATGATTGCATATAAAAATAATAAAAATAAGAGTGCAAATCACTAAGCAAAAGAAACTCACTTGGGAACAACTGACTACCTATCCAGAGAGGAAAAAAAGCTGGTTCCCTCTCTACACCAAAATAAATTTCCAAAAGATCAAAAAATCAAAATATTTTTGTAAAGAACTAAAAATATAGATACATTTTAAAAATAATTGTAAACTGGAGAAAAGTTTTTCTAGTATGACACAAAGTCCACAAAAGAAATGACTGACCACATAAAAATTTAAAACTGTGTCCAAAAATTTCCCCAAGTAGAAACATTTAAAAGACAGCAAACTGGTAAAACAACAACAAAAGAGGACAAAAAAGAAAAAAATCTGCCACAATTAACAAGCAGTTTGTTTTCTTTGATGTACAAAAAATCCCCATCAATCAATAAGAAATGGGAAGCCAACCCAATGGAAAAAATGAGCAAAATATGCAAACAGGCATTCCAAGGAAACGTGATATAAACTACCAATACAAGATGATCAGTCTCCCTGGGAACCACATGCTGGCAGAAGCTCTTGGCCACTGAGACAAAGAGTGAATTCGTGTGACTGTGCTGGGAGACTAAAAGCAAGATATGTTAAAACTTAACATGTAAATACTTTTAACCTATCAATTCTCTTACTGGGTCTATTCATTCAACTGTCCAGACACATATGTACATGGAGGCATAGTGTAGCATAGTTTATAGGTAAAGAACACCCAAAAAACTGGAATCATCCATTAATCAAGTGCTGGTTACAGTATTTATACAAGAAAATATCATGCAGCCATTAGAAACAAGTCTTGATAAGAATATAGAAAATTACAAAACTAATGCATATATAGGAAGACCTTATGGGTGGAAAAACCAAAAACAGAAGAACATATACAAATATTCTTATATACAGAACAGTTTTTGAAGACTACACAAGAAACAACAACGATTAATTCTGGGAGCTGAGTTTATTATTCTTTGCTTTAACTACTGTTCTAATTGAAATATTTTCCATAAGTATGTATTCTTTATTTAAAAATATTTAAAATTTAGTAAATTAAAAGTAAAGAGTATAAAAGCCACCTAGAGGATCCAGACACTCAGGTGCCAAAAGAGGAAATGAAACCAAACAAAACAAAACAAAATGGAGGGAGAAGGAACAAAAGAGAGAGACTGGCAAGAAGAGATCTCATGGGTAGGAGAGGACACATCATTTCAGTTAAGTAACTAGGGATGTCTGTTCTCCCTTCTTAAAATGAGCAGAACAAGAAATACAGAAATATTTCTTAGGCCATCTAGATAAACAAAAATATATTAGTGGCCACTAACTTGAGTTGCCAATGGAATTTCTTAGCAGAGGGTCTGAGCTCATGGCCTCCAGCCCCAGAGGGTGAGAGGGAGGAGGAAGAGAGGATGGCAGGGGTGTGAGGGAAGACCCACATCTGTCTAAACTTGGCAGCTGCTGCTCAGAGCAAACTGCCTCCCGCAACGTGGGCAATCTGCCAAATAACTAGCAGAGTTTCTTCAAGGAAAGATAAAGAAATCTGAACCCTAAGTGAATTTTCCTAATTTTAAAACGTTTGCCACTAACTGAAAAAAAAAAAAAGTTTTTAAAAATGGTATAAAAGGGTACTGCCTGCGGATACCAGTTTCTATTCAAATTACACTGAAGTACTAAAAAAAAAGTGATTTCTAATAATATTTCCAACTTTTCTTCAATGCTAGATTTGTTTCATTAGTCTTATGTAACACAAAAGCTTTATTTTAGCATTTTGAAAGTAAATAGAAAACCAGAAGTATCAGTAAAGCTATACTTTTTCAAAGGCTAACAAAAACGTATATATACACTATATAAGAACAAAGATTTCAGAGTAGTTTCACCAGAAACATTGATGTTTTGCTTTATTGAGGGGGACTGAGTGGGCTTAAAAAATGAGTGGTAAACTCTCATTCACTAATTAATTCAACAAACCAATACATGCTAATGTAGCCATAAGAATTCAGTAGGGAAAAATGGAATCCTTGAAAAACTGTTGTCATTTTTGTTCAGGTAATTCTCTTTCCAGTTTTAGAGTTTCATGAATGCCCTACCAAAACACTAAGTTACGAGAATTAAATACTATATATCAAAACATGAATATTTTATACTAATAATACCTGGTGGTATTCAGGTCTACCAAGTTCACTGAAACATTACACTGCAAAAGATGAAGAGACTACCTGGAATTTCTGTCCTTCAGTCAAAAAGATAAAAGCAAATAATCAGAATGGCAAGCCCAAGCCTCTTTTCTATTAATTATAAAGATTATAATTAAAAAACACAAATATACAGTTTTACTTATAAAAATAATTTTCTAAAGCATAATTAAATACAAGCGTGTGCCTGCAGGTGGATGTATAGAAAGAGAGCACACAGGTCCTCTTGCACAAAGACAAATAAATCAACAGAACCATCAGCAGTGGGGACAACACTCTAAAAGTATTTTCGTAGAATGATGAAGAACTTGGGCAAAATCACACACATCTATTAAATAGGGCTTGGAGACACTGGGGTCTGAGGGTCAGTGGTAAAGTCTGTGCATTCTGACTTGTCTCCATCTCCAACTCCACTGATGAAATGCTCTGGCAAATTAAGTTAATATAGCATTTTAATGTAGTAATTCAGCACACTGGCAAGTGCTGATTCATTTCCAAACCATTACTTTAATAACTATTATTCTAAAACAGTTCAGTAACCAAATAGTACTAATGAAAACACTCTCAGAGAGAGAGTCAGTTGGTTCAAGGGATGTATTAGAAGAGGCCAAAGTTCATGCTAGCCAGGATAATGGTATTAATTGAATCAGATAAAATATTAGGGAGCACATAAAGAAGAAATAAAATACTATTTGGAGTTTTAAATGCTCACAGGACCAGCACAAAGACACAGAGGACCTGGCAGAGGGCTGGAAAAGCAGCTGTTTGGCAAAGAGACCACGGAGAAGAAAAGATCCCAGTGAGATGCGCCTGTAGTGGGTAGGGTGAGGATGCAGCAGCGCCCTAACTCCTGGGCTCCCAAAAGTTCCGGTGCATTTATATGGCTTCGCCTCACCACAGACAGCCTCCCACAGACTGTATACTAGGAGTTAAAATGACTCCACAATTCCATTCCTTTTGAGGATTCTTTATTTTGACAATCTATAATGCTGGGCAGTCAAAACGATAAGATAAAGACCTATTGTTTCTCTAACTTGAAATCTGCCAGTTTTTTGGTAATGTATGCAATGGGGGGGAAGGGTGTGTAAAAGGGGAAATGTGGGCATATACTTACAGGAGCTGACCAGAAAAAACAATTTTAAAATCTACAGTTCTCTAAAGAGGTGGATATTCAACAATATCACTTTTTCTTAAAAATAATAATAATAACAACAAACTTTAGGTTGGGCATGGTGGCTCATGCCTGTAATCCCAGCACTTTCGGAGGCCGAGGTGGGCGGATCACGAAGTCAAGAGATCAAGACCATCCTGGACAACAAAGTTAATCCACGTCTCTACTAAAAATACAAAAACTGGCTGGGTGTGGTGGTGCACACCTGTAGTCCTAGCTACTCCATAGGCTGAGGGCAGGAGAACCGCTTGAACCCAGGGAGACAGAGGTTGCAGTGAGCCGAGATCGTACCACTGCACTCCAGCCTGTCTACAGAGCGAGATTCCATCTCAAAAAAGAGAAAAAACTTTGAATTTAAAAATTAGTACAATGCTTTATATAGTTCAATTGCTACTCTTTAAGCTAATGTTAGTTACTGTAATCCTACCTACACATTTCTTTATGAAATGTTCAGAAAAGCTTCCTGTGATTGCCCTGAATACCTGAAGTGCTACCCCTGGACTGCAGTGTCCCAGTTCCTATCAACCAAATCTTAATCTAAGTCCATGTATGACAGTCTACATGTGTAGGATCCTCCTAGATGAAAAACTGTGTCTGCTATCAAGTCAGGAATACATTAAAGTCTAATTTCAAGATGAAGCAGTGCCTCTGTGGTATGAAACAAATTAGCCAGATGAAACACCATTCTTTAATGTTCAGAAATTATAGCTCTTAATTCTAAAATTTATAGAAAGGTCACACCAAGAGCAATAACGGAATATCACTAATAAATGATCACCTCCTTATTTTAAAATTACACCTTTGTAGCTAAATGCTACCCAGCTGGTAGAACAAAGGGAGGATGGTAACTAAGCTAATATCATTCTTTGAGAGAACCAATCGTAAGACAGAAAACTTCTCACTTGACTCATATTTCATGCAAAAACAGAAGTCTCAAGTCTTTGGTCTCGGTCAACATGCAAAGGTGTGCCACTGGGCGGCTCTGTGAGGACACCTTGTGCGCCTGGTGCCATGTGGGGCAGGTCCAGCTGAGCCCAGACTTGCAGGCCAGATGAGTTCCCCATGCCACTTCCTGCCAGTCGCTGGTTTCTGTTCTCTAAGGCCTCCCACCCAATTACTGACCAGGCCCAGACCTGCCCGAGTAGGATCTTCTAACACCCAGAGCAGTGTTACGCCAAGTTCACCCTGCCTATCCTGAGTTCAGCCTCTCTTTCTTAAAGTCACACTACAAACGAGCACAGTCAGTAGCACCATAAGGAAAGGACAAGAGAGTCAGAAGGCCCTGGCTGCCTAGAAGCTTTTATATCCCATACAAACCACGGTTTTAAGGAGGTTGGATGGTAAGAGCAACAACAAAAATGCTACAGAAGATACATCATGGCAAGTAAAATCATCAAAACCAAGACTGCTCTTCACACTGAGGGGAATGAAAGAGTACTGGTGACTGATAGGTCAATAGATTTGGTTATCATATGCCTGCATTTCCACTCCCACTTCTAAAATGAAATGTATTCATGTAACACATTAACTGAGTGCCTACTGTGTATCAGGAGTCATTCTGGGTACAATGCGTACAGAGGGAGGGAGGGACCCAAAGTCTTTATCCACAGGTCTATTAACCCAATGCAGTCATGGCACACATACACACATTAATTCATGTGGAATGCTCTCTGTTTATGCAATAAAAACTTCACTGATTGTGTGGAAAAGAACAGCAAAACAACACAAAATAAAGAGTATACTGGACTCCCAGTTGCTAACAAAATTTTATTTTCTATTGAATTAAAACCAATATAACAACAATTCCATTCAATAAAAAGGCTTAAGCCACCAATAAGAGATCTATTTTCACTGTTTACATGGTGTGCTTTTTGCGACTGAAACTTTATCCATGAAAACCAGCCAGCTAGTGAGAGGCAAAACAAAAGCTACAGGTTTTCTCACACATTCAAGGAAAAAAATCTTTTCTTAGGTGAACAGGTTTAACAAGCTACACCCATAGTTATACCTCTGAAAACCACCTGGCTTGCCTTCCTCAAACCAAATACGTGTTTCCAACCTCAGCTGCAGCCCAGTGAGAAGGAGAGAACTTAACTCAAACCTATGGACTGGCTTACAGAAGCCCCCTCCACCTATCATCAGCCCAGCATCTGCTCTAAGGAGCCCACGAAGAAATGAGAGACAGCAGGGCAAGAGGGGAGGGGAATCACGAGGCTCAAGAAAGGCACCTGCCGGGTCAGTCAAAGTTCACCAGGCAGTAGCAGGGGGTGGAGAAAGCGGCAGTGACCAAGGCCAAGGGGCTCCACAGCAAACAGCAGGCCCCGCCCAGCAACAGGGTCCTCATGCATCTTATCTGCAGTGATCACAGATGAAAAGTACCCCCTTCTCAAAAAAAAAAAAAGCGTACACCTGGGGAATTCTGACACAAACTGTGATACGACCTGTCTGGCCATTCTGCATGTTTTAAAACCTGCTCAGTGAGTGTGAGTCCTGAGCTGCTGCAAGGGTGCCTTCTGCCAGTCCCAGGCAGGGGCAGCACGCGTTGCCATGGTGCAGGCTGAGAGGTCATGGACTCAGACCTACTACTCAAAACCTGGGCCTCAAAACTAGTAGAAACAAACATGATGGCACGTTTTAAAAATAAATCTGTTCACTTATGCCCCTGGACCCAAGGCAAGACAGGTTGCTTCTGGTTATGAGCCAAGCTTTATTTTTATTCAAGGCAAAGAATTAAAATGCTACACAATGGAGGGGGAAAATGGAAAAAGTTGAAACAGAATTCCTGAGAAGGTAGAAGATTTCAGAGGAATCAAGCCAGGTGAGTGTTCTAGGATAACAAAAGCAATAAAGAAAAGCAAAAGCAGTAACCAGTGAGTGGACAGCCCTGAGCTGTGGGCCCAGGGGGTGGTCCTCACCCGGGAGCTCCACAAGGAGCAAAGGCAACAGGGATCAAGGGGACATGGAGCTCCGCAGGCACATGGGCTTGAATATACTCAGGTGAATAAAGTTAAACATGCCTTGTTACAGGCCTCAGAAACCTTGAATATGCTTGCGTGCCCTGTGCCCTCTACAAGGAGTCTGTAATAAGTAGTCTTTCCTAAACTCCTTTAGCCACAATTTAACCAGTGTTTCACTGCACCTCATAGAGCTGAATTTTCTAAAACCTTGTATTTTAATCATTTTAATGAAAAGCTCTTGCAAGTGAAGTTTTCCATAATTTCTTCTTTCACCCAATTCATCCAGGTTGGAGTGCAGTGGTGCTATCTTGGCTCACTACAACCTCCACCTCCCAGGTGTACCTCAGCCTCCCAAGTAGCTGCAACTGCAGGCGTGTACCACCACACCTGGCTAATTTTTGTATTTTTTGTAGAGATGGGGTTTCATCTTGTTGCCCAGGCTGGTCCCAAACTCCTGGACTCAAGCCATCCACCCACTCCCAAAGTGCTAGGAGTGCAAGCGTAAGCCACCAAGCCCGGCCTCTTCTAACTTCTTATACGTTGAATATAGGCGAATAATCTCATAACAGCCCACAGGCATTCCTGTGGAGAGCCATTATTTTGGACTCTGAGGTACTGCAGTTCTGCTTGCCGGCTGGGCTTCCTTCCCTCTGGCTACAAGCTGCTCTGCTCGCTGGCCCCACTCTTAGGGTGCAGGAGACTGCCTTTTCTGACTGACGCCAGACTGACGCCTTTCTGACTGACGCCTTTTCTGACTGACACAGCCTTTTCTGACTGACGCCAAAGCCACGAGCCCCTTACAGTTTGCCTTGGGTTTAGGGGCCAGATAACAGCAAGACTCAATGTGGACACCAAGAGGACTATAAAGATGAATAAAATACAGGTTCTGCTCTTTAGAGATTTACTTCTGGCTACTTGTTCACAATTAAATTGAGCCACTGAGAGCTCAAAACACTCAACTGTAAAGTAAATCTACTAGCAATTATTTCCGAGTCCCAGGGCCCCCTTCAAGATCCAAGGTTAGCCCGAAAGGCACCGGCTGGACTTTTGGCAAGTGCCATCTTGCCATCTTAGGTGTACCTAATGATCCTTCTTTGAAATAATCAAACTTGAGCAAAATAATCCTCATGAGATTACTCTGGGGTGAAAGAAGACAAATGAGGTAAACTGACACCAGATTAAATGAATCAGATGCAGTTGTTCACAGTCACACAAGAGAAAAATCTCAGGAATGACCACTATCCACACAGCATCTTACACACAATGTACCAGGCTCCATCTAGAAAATAATGGAAGCAAGAATAAGAGAGGAAAATCTATATGTATGTAGATACATTTAACTTGGATAGCTGCAATTATGAAGAAAGGCAAAATGAATTCTCTTTAAAGAACAAATTTGTCCTTCATATCTTTCCATAACCATGACATTCAACAAGCGTGATTTCCCAAGGACTTTAGTATTAAGGAATTTGAAAGGTGTCATGTTTCATAATGCTTGTTTCATAATTATTTCAAGAGTGAAAAGATAATCTTTAATATACTGTTGGGAATTTTATTGGCCACAATGAGCTAAAACAATATTATGGACGTAAGTCATCTCTGAAAATAATTGCTCCTTGATACTCATGCAAGGACATGAACTATGGGAAAAAGTGCCACGTACTCTCAGTCCTTAAGAAAAAGTAGAAATGTCAAAGGTAGTGCTGGAAACCCCACTCTTGGGAAGACACTTGGTTTAAGTAATGAATTCAAACAAAACAATGTTTATCTTGGTGTAACTTTACCCATAACTTTAAGTACTATAAAGTTATCCTGCGCTTGATTTATAAAGTCATATAAGTGTTTCTTAAATGAAGATAAGATACTACTGAATAAAAATAATTAAGGCACTAAAAGGACATTTTGTAATATAATTATAACTAGTGAAACATGTTGTGTTTCTGAAATATATGCTACTAGAGATTCTTATTATGGAGAGTTTGGGAATGAATTAACTCAGCAGGCTGAGTTTCTCCAACCTGCTCAGGTGACTGGCCCTTGACCTGGCCACTTGGGAACTGAGTTCTTGGAATAGTCTGATAGAAATGTTTGCATGCTTCAAACCTTGACCACACTGTACCACTCTGTCTACATAGTCTGTGCAAACAACATAATTTATGGTGAAACCTGCTGTTTCCTCCTGAGGGACTACAGTTTCAGTAGCTGTGGTCAGTCACACAGGCACTGTGAATCTACAAAACTGAATCAGAATAAAAATCCTGAACTGTTAGGACCAAGTGACAATATCTGCACATAATGAACTGCCAAAATTCATTGCTAGAGGAACTAAGTGTATCCTGTGCAACTCCCATGGAACAGGACACTTGGAGGCTTCTGCCTGGTCTCCTCTAGACTGCTCCCAACACACCTTTTCCACTTGCTTCCTTTGCTGTAATAAACTGCAGTCATGAGTATACCTACTTCTAAGTCCAAGGACTCCTTCTAGCAAATCATTGAACTTGGAGATAATCTTAGGGACCCCAAACACACACAGTTTATGGGATTTTATTAATTTTATCACATTTCCTATCATTTCAGTACAGTGAGATGTAAAAACCAGTCTATATAATCAGGTATAGCTAAATACATTAAAAATAATAACTTAAAGGACTTAAAGAAATATCAGTCCCCAGAGATGGAAGCCATTTAGGGTTCAATGAATGTGGCTGTGACTGGAAAGCAAATCACCATCCAGAACAGGGGTCAGCAAACTACTCTATAAAGGACTATATGGTAAATACTTTAGGCTTTGTGGGCCATCCAGTGTCTGTCACAATAAACCTTGCCATTGTAGTGTGACAGCAGCTACAGATAACACATGAACTAGTGAGTGTGGTTGTGCTCCAATAAAACTTTATTTATGGAGACAGGTAATGGGCCAGATTTGGCCTGTAACCTACAGTTTGCCAACCCCAATCCAGAACAAATGAGCTTCAATAAAAATGATGTTTCTCAATTTCTTTTCTAGCTTAAAAAAAATTTTTTTAAAGGAAAATCCCAAGATGTTTTTCCTCATCACTCAATGTACCTTGACATGCTACAAAACTCTGTAATTCAAATGACCTACACTGCAAGTATAGTGATTTTGAAAATTCAACTTACTATTTATTGGAACCTACCATGACCTTAGTACAACATCAGATGTTCTGAAGAGACATTGATGTATGAGATCCTGCCACTGGCACTGGGATATTCCAGACTGGTTAACATTGCCCTGTATGGGTTTTCTAATGCTTCACACAAATTACCACAAACTTAGCAACTTAAAACACCACCCATTTATTAGCTCACAGCTCTGTTCAAACTTTTATCTGGGTAAACAGAAGGCTGGGCATGACATGACCGGGTTCTATACAAAGGGCTTCCCAAGGCCAAAATCAAGGTCCTGGCTGGGCTCCCTTGTCATCTGGAACTCAGGATCCTCTTCCAATCACACCTGCTCGGGATGTAATTCAGTTCCTTCCACACTGGGGTCCCTGTTTCCTTGCAAGCAATTGAGGCTGCTCCCAACTGCAAAAGGCTGTTCACATTACTTGGCACGTGGTCTCCTCCACGTTTAAAGCCAGCCAGAAATAAATAATCTTTTTGCACTTCAATTCCTGCTCAGTTCCTGTAACTGGCTCTTACAACAAAAAAGTTTAATTCACCCAGATTCAGTGTTGCTCAGAGACCTCAAAGTGTGTCTAACCCAATCAAAGTCCCTAAAAAGGCACAGTGAGAAATGATTTTCAAATGATTTTTTTCTTAGAAATAATTCTATCTTAAGGTCATGTAAAATGATGGATTTCCTGGGATTAATAACAAACTTCCTGGGAACACTATCTCAGTATTAACATAATCTTAAGCATTCAGGTAATATACAACTTTGAATTAAGTCAAACTTAAAAAGCTTTTCTATTGTGCTACATTCTTAATGCTTGTAAGAGCCGAAATGTATTCAAATTCCTTTCTTCATCACCTACAACTTACTGATTTAACAGCAACTATCTTAAAAGAAATTGAACAAAACAAGAAATTTCTGGGCACAGTGGTGCGTACCTGTAGTCTCAGCTGCTCAGGGAGATCCCTTGAGCCCAGGAATTCGAGGCCAGCCTATGCAACACAGCCAGACACTATCTCTTTAAAAAAACTTTTCTAGTAGCTTGAGAATATGGAATAATTAAACCTATTTCTTTGAAGGCTGTGGTTTAGAAAACAATTGCTATTTTTGTTTTCTTAACAGCTATTCACGGCCAGCATGGTGGCTCATGCCTGTAATGCCAGCACTTTAGGAGGTCAAGGCAGGCAGATCATGAGGTCAGGACTTCGAGACCAGCCTGGCCAATACAGTGAAACCCTGTCTCTACTAAAAATATAAAAATTAGCTGGGCATGGTGGTGCACGCCTGTAGTCCCAGCTACTCGGGAGGCTGAGGCAGAATAATTGCTTAAAGCTGGGAGGCGGAGGTTGTGGTGAGTCAAGATCACACCACTGCACTCCAGCCTGGGCAAGAGAGTATGACTCCGGCTCAGTAATTGGGCGCCAAGATGGTCGAATACAAACAGCTCCAGTCTCCAGCTCCCAGCATGAGTGACGCAGAAGAGGGGTGATTTCTGCATTTCCAACTGAGGTACCAGGTTCCTCTCAGTGGGGCGTGTCAGACAATGGGTGCAGGACAATGGGTGCAGCCCAACGAGTAAGAGCCGAAGCAGGTCAAGGCATTGCCTCACCCAGAAAGCGCAAGGCAGAAGGGAATTCCTTGTCCTAGCCAAAGAAAACCATGACACATAACACCTGGAAAATCGGGTCACTCCCCCTCTAATACTGCACTTTACCAAGGGTCTTAGCAAATGGCACACCAGGAGATTATATCCTGCGCCTGGCTCGGAGGGTCCCATGCCCACAGAGCCTCCCTCATTGCTAGCACAGCAGTCTGAGATCGAACTGCAAGGCAGCAGTGAAGCTGGGGGAAGGGCGCCCGCCATTGCAGAGGCTTAAGTAGGTAAACAAAGCCGTGGGAAGCTCGAATTGGGTAGAGCCCACCACAGCTCATGGAAGCTTGCCTGCCTCTGTAGACTCCACCTCTGGGGACAGGGCATTGCTAAACAAAAACCAGCAGAAACCTCTGCAGATGTAAATGTCCCTGTCTGACAGCTTTGAAGAGAGTAGTGATACACCCAGCATGGAGGTTGAGATCTGGGAATGGACAGACTGCCTGCTCAAGTGGGTCCCTGACCCCTGAGTAGCCTAACTGGGAGACATCTCCAACTGGGGGCAGACTAACACCTCACACCACACAGAGCTGGGTACACCTCTGAGACGAAGCTTCCAGAGCAAGAATCAGACAGCAACATTTGCTCTTCAGCAATATTCTCTCTTCTGCAGCCTCTGCTGCTGATACCCAGGCAAACCAGGGTCTGGAGTGGACCTCAAGCAAACTCCAACAGACCTGCAGCTGAGGGTCCAGACTGTTAGAAGGAAAACTAACAAACAAAAAGGACATCCACACCAAAACCCCATCTGTACGTCACCACTATCAAACACCAAAGGTGGATAAAACCACAAAGACGGGGAAACAGCAGTTCAGAAAAGCTGAAAATTCAAAAAATCAGAGCACCTCTCCCCCTCCAAAGGAAAGCAACTCCTCGCCAGCAACAGAACAAAGCTGGATGGAGAATGACTTTGACAAGTTGAGAGAAGAAGGCTTCTTCTTCTTGAAAGAAACTAAAAACCTTGAAAAAAGATTTGACCAATGGATAACTAGAATAACCAATGCAGAGAAGTCCATGAACGGCCTGATAGAGATGAAAACCATGACACGAGAACTACATGACAAATGCACAAGCTTCAGTAACCGACTCGATCAACCGGAAGAAAGAGTATTAGTGATTAAAGATCAAATGAATGAAATGAAGCGAGAAGTTTAGAGAAAAAAGAGTAAAAAGAAATGAACAAAGCCTCCAAGAAATATGGGATTCTGTGAAAAGACCAAATCTATGTCAGATTGGTGTACCTGAAAATGATGGGGAGAATGGAACCAAGATGGAAAACACTCTGCAGAATATTATCCAGGAGAATGTCCCCAACCTAGCAAGGCAGGCCAAAATGCAAATTCAGGAAATACAGAGAAGGCCACAAAGATATTCCTCGAGAAGAGCAACTCCAAGACACATAATTATTAGATTCACCAAAGTTGAAACAAAGGAAAAAATGTTAAGGGCAGCCAGAGAGAAACGTCAGGTTACCCACAAAGGGAAGCCCAACAGACAAATAGCGGATCTTTCGGCAGAAACTCCACAAGCCAGAAGAGAGTGGGGACCAATATTCAACGTTCTTAAAGAAAAGAATTTTAAACCCAGAATTTCATATCCAGCCCAACGAAGTTTCCTAAGTGAAGGAGAAATAAAATCCTTTACAGACAAGCAAATGCTGAGAGATTTTGTCACCACCAGGCCTGCCCTACAAGAGATCCTGAAGGAAACACTAAACATGGAAAGGAACAACCGGTACCAGCCATTGCAAAAACATGCCAAAATGCAAAGAACATCGATGTTAGGAAGAAACTGCGTCAACTAACGAACAAAATAACCAGCTAACATCATAAAGACAGGATCAAGTTCACACATAACATTATTAACCTTAAATGTAAATGGACTAAATGCTCCAATTAAAAGACAGAGACAGTCAAATTGGATAAAGAGTCAAGAACCATCAGTTTGCTGTATTCAGGAGACCCATCTCACATGCAGACACACACGTAGGCTCAAAATAAAGGGATGGAGGAAGATCTACCAAGCAAATGGAAAAAAAAAAAAAGGCAGCGGTTGCAATCCTAGTCTCTGATAAAACAGACTTTAAACCAACAAAGATCACAAGAGACAAAGAAGGCCAGTACATAATGGTAAAGGGATCAGTTCAACAAGAAGAGCTAACTATCCTAAATATATATGCACCCAATACAGGAGCACCCAGATTCATACAGCATATCCTTAGAGACTTACAAAGAGACTTAGACTCCCACACAATAATAATGGGAGACTTTAACACCCCACTGTCAACATTAGACAGATCAACAAGACAGAAAGTTTACAAGGATATCCAGAAATTGAACTCAACTCTGCACCAAGCAGATCTAATAGACATCTACAGAACTCTTCACCCCAAATCAACAGAAGATACAATTCTTCTCAGCACCACATCACACTTATTCCAAAACTGACCACATAGTTAAAAGTAAAGCACTCCTTAGCAAATGTAAAAGAATAGAAATTACAACAAACTGTCTCTCAGACCACAGTGCAATCAAACTAAAACTCAGGACTAAGAAACTCAATCAAAACTGCTCAACTACATGGAAACTGAACAACCTGCTCCTGAATGACTACTGGGTACATAACGAAATGAAGGCAGAAATAAAGATGTTCTTTGAAACCAATGAGAACAAAGATACAACATACCAGAATCTGTGGGATACATTTAAAGCAGTGTGTAGAGGGAAATTTATAGCACTAAATGCCCACAAGAGAAAGCAGGAAAGATCTAAAATTGACACCCTAGCATCACAATTAAAAGAACTAGAGAAGCAAGAGCAAACACATTCAAAAGCTAGCAGGAGGCAAGAAATAACTAAGATCAGAGCAGAACTGAAGGAGACAGAGACACAAAAAACCCTTCAAAAAATCAATGAATCCAGGAGCTGGTTTTTTGAAAAGATCAACAAAATTGATAGACCGCTAGCAAGATTAATAAAGAAGAAAAGAGAGAAGAATCAAATAGATGCTTAAAATGATAAAGGGGATATCACCATCGACCCCACAGAAATATAAACTACCATCAGAGAATACTATAAATACCTCTATGCAAATAAACTAGAAAATCTAGAAGAAATGGATAAATTTCTGGACACATACACTCTCCCAAGACTAAACCAGGAAGAAGTTATATCCCTGAATAGACGAATAGCAGGCTCTGAAATTGAAGCAATAATTAATAGCCTACCAACCAAAAAAAGTCCAGGACCAGAAAGATTCACAGCTGAATTCTACCAGAGGTACAAAGAGGAGCTAGTACCATTCCTTCTGAAATTACTCCAATCAACAGTAAAAGAGGGAATCCTCCCTAACTCATTTTATGAGCTCAACATCATCCTGATAGAGACACAACAAAAAAAGAGAATTTTAGACCAATATCCCTGATGAATATCGATGCAAAAATCCTCAATAAAATACCGGCAAACAGAATCCAGCAGCACATCAAAAAGCCTGTCCACCGTGATCAAGTGTGCTTCATCCCTGGGATGCAAGGCTGGTTCAACATACGCAAATCAATCAACATAATCCAGCATATAAATAGAACCAAAGACCAAAAACCACATGATTATCTCAACAGATGCAGAAAAGGCCTTCAACAAAATTCAATAGCCCTTCATGCTAAAAACTCTCAATAAATTCGGTATTGATGGAACGTACCTCAAAATAGTAAGAGCTATTTATGACAAACCCACAGCCAATATCATACTGAATGGGCAAAAACTGGAAGCATTCCCCTTAAAAACTGGCACAAGACAGGGATGCCCTCTCTCACCACTCCTATTCAACACAGTGTTGGAAGTTCTGGCTAGGGCAATCAGGCAAGAGAAAGAAAGAAACGGTATTCAATTAGGAAAGGAAGAAGTCAAATTGTCCTTGTTTGCTGATGACATGATTGTATACTTAGAAAACCCCATCATCTCAGCCCAAAATCTCCTTAAGCTGATAAGCAACTTCAGCAAAGTCTCAGCATACAAAATCAATGTGCAAAAATCACAAGCATTCCTATACACCAGTAACAGACAGAGAGCCAAATCATGAGTGAACTCCCATCCACAACAGCTTCAAAGAGAATAAAATATCTAGAAATCCAACTTACAAGGGATGTAAAGGACCTCTTCAAGGAGAGCTACAAACCACTGCTCAATGAAATAAAAGAGGACACAAACAATGAAAGAACATTCCATGCTCATGGATAGGAAGAATCAATATTGTGGCCATATTGATTCTTGGCCATACTGTCCAAGGTAATTTATAGATGCAAAGCCATTTCCATTAAGCTACCAATGACTTTCTTCACAGAACTGGAAAAAACTACTTTAAAGTTCAAAAGCCTATTAACTCTTAACTCAATCTATTCCCCATTGCCCCTCAAAAGAATAAAACTTTTAAACTAGTCATAGCAAAATAAGAAAATCATATGCCTTGAAAACTGTCCATCAGCCATGGCTACACATCTCTCTGGCATTGTCTGTTATAATTAAATGTTTGGGTTTTTGAGGGGAGGAGATGGACCAAGTCTTGCTCTGTCGCCCAGGCTGGAGTGCAGTGGTGCGATCTCAGCCCACTGCAAACTCCACCTCCCAGGTTCAAGTGATTCTCCTGCCTCAGCCTCCTGAGTAGCTGGGACTATAGGCCTCTGGCTAATTTTTCATTTTTAGTAGAAAACTTCTCAAACTTCCTAACTTCTAGTGATCTGCCCATCTTGGTCTCTCAAAGTGCTGGGATTACAGGCATGAGCCACAATGCCCCGCCTAAATGTATGTTTTTAAATCACATTCTTGAAACAGACGGCTTTGTCTCCTTGATTAAATTAGGTATAACTGAAAGCCAAGCTGTCTATAACAAATTAGAAGATTAAAACTTAGCTAAAAATGAAGAAAGTATCTAAAACTGAATTCATGAAGAGACCTGGGGTGGAGACAAAGAGGAAGATATTCTCTTCTGACAGACATGAAGAAGAAGTAAACCAAAAGTCCACCTGACTGGATATTTAGACTTAAAACTACATATGCAAGACAAAATAATTCAGTCCAAATTATTTGGAAATATAACCAAAATGGGACAATTTATATTTCTAGGCAACAAAGTTTAATTACTTTTGAATAGATACAATCTTTATTTTACAAGTTTAAATGAGTAATTCAGGACATAAAGCAAATAAGAATTTCTTTTTCCCTAAGAGACAGGGTCTCAATATGTTGCCCAGGCTGGTCTCGAACTCCTGGGCTCAAGTGATCCTTCTATCTTGGCCTCCCAAAGTGTTAGGATTACAGGTGTGAGCCACCATGCCTGGCCAGCAAATAAGGTTTTAATGGAACTACTTTCTATTACCCTGTTTTAACTTCTAGAGAAATGTCAGGTTTATCTATTTATTTTCTTCTAAAATCCCTTTTGATAGACTTTCTCCAAATCTGTCCCTAATCCTAGTTTTTAAATTTTCCAGATGAATAAGAGAAAAAAAGATGGTTCAGTAGAAACCATCACCACACCTAGAATGATTAAAACAAATGAACCTAAAACAGCATACACCAAGAGATCAAACATAGCTCAACTTTCATTATAAGAACAAATAAAACAGAAACACATGCCTACCAGGGCTACCTGTATGTAGCACTTTATAAAGTAAACCTCAGGGGAAAGCACTTACCACAACTTATTTCTCCTAGGCCTGTGCCCCTGTATATTTATTAATAACTGAAAATCATTACCTTTCACATTTGATTTATCTTTTTAATTTGGAATTTTAAAAAATTGATTTTAAGCCAGAAAACTGCATTTCAACACAATCTAATATTAATGTGAGTTCTATAGAAGTTTTAAATAATAGCGGTTTGGGCCTACCACTAACACCCTCCTTGATTTGCAAAGACGGTGGATGACTTATTTTGAATCTACTGGAAATCACTGAAGCAATATGGCTAGAGCATACTTCACACCCACATAATGAAAAGTATTGACTTTTATACCTATGTAATGAAATTGCACGTTCTGCACATGTACCCCAGAACTTAAAGTATAATAAAAATAAAAATTTTTAAAAAAGAAAAATATCCCATCTAGACTACTGCCACATTTTAAACCTTGAAATGTCAAGTGCTTTGAATGCACATCTCCCCCAAATTGCCAAATACCACACAAAGCACTAGTGTGTACCAACCATATGCCCAATTTTCTCCACACTATAAGTAAAACTTTGCTTGGATCAGAAATGTTTAACATACCCTAAACAAGAGTGACACAAGGACAGTCTCTACTTCTTTTGAAATAAAGATTGGCAAGTTAGGAAATTAGTCACTGCAATTTTCAACAAATGTGATTTTTTTAAATTGATGCTTTTCAATTAAGAGATAGGAGACTCCTATCTGAAATATTACTTCTCTGGTGAACTGAAGATTTTTAATAATTTTATACTATCATTCCAGGAATACATTCCACAGTAGTGCACTGAATATTTTCAGGTGTATCTCCAATTTCTACAGTTAGATCACAAGGTTGATAATTAAGAAATAAATTCTTGGAGATCCTAATCCTAATCCTAGCCCTATCACCTCTTCCTTTTCATTACCCTCATGACTAGCACAGTACCTAACCCCTGCTAAGAATTTCAGGCATAGTGTTCTGTTAGCGGTGTAACCTGGTTTTGCAAAGTCTCTATGCCTTACTGTCTCCAACTTCAGGGAAAGAATAATAAATACCTATCAGGTACAATGTTCACTATTTGGGTACTGGGTACATAGAAGCCCAATCACCAAGAGTATGCAATATACCCATGTAACAAATATGTACACGTACCCTATGCATCTAAAATTTAAAAAGTTGTAAAAGAATAATAATACCTATTTCACAAAGTCATTATGAGGATTAAATGAAAAACACTATAAAATTATTATATTACTATCATTTTTGAGACAGATTCTCACTCTGTCAGCCAGGCTGGAGTGCAGTGGCACGATCTCGGATCACTGCATCCTCCTCCTCCCAGGTTCAAGCGATTCTCCTGCCTCAGCTTCCCAAATAGCTGGGATTACAGGCATGCACCACCACACCTGGCTAATTTTTTGTATTTTTAGTAGAGACGGGGTTTCACCATGTTGGTCAGGCTGGTCTCGAACTCCTCACCTCAGGTGATCCACCCACCTTGGACTCTCAAGTCAAAATTCTTAAGGACAGGGCTAGTACCTTGTTTCCCTAATGCCCAGCACCGGCTATGCTAAGGTAAGCTTCCCTATCATTATTCACTCATCAAACACTAATTACATGTTTACTATGGGCCTGACAATGTCCTAGGCTGGGGACAAAAGATAAATAAAACATTTTTTCTTGACCTCAGAAACTCAAAGTATAGAAGAAGGATCAGAAAGGCAAATACATCAAAAACATTAGAGTTACAGGTGCTGTAATGGATCAGGGACATGGGCGGACCTGGGTTTCTAGGCATGGAGGTTAACGGGGAAGTCTTCCCAGAAGAGGTGACTTGAAAATGAGTAAATGTTTCATAGGCTGGGGCCAAGACTGGGAAGAGGAGGGTGCTCCTGCAAAGCAATAGCAGGAGAACAGAGACGGAGGAATGAACACCTGAATAGTCCACCATGTTTGGAGAGTTACCATGTAGTCAATACAGCAGAACCAGGGGACAAACAATATGAGCAGTTAGGCTGAAAGGAGATTAACACATCCCAGAAAGCTCCAAGCAGAGGATTTCTGTCTTACCTGGTGGAATCCAGCCAGTTACTTCCTATTAATTTTTTGAAGCAATGCACTATGTGACAGAGGCTTTATTTCATGACCTCTTTTGATCCTTACTACAGCCCTATGAGATAGAAATTATTATACCCATTTTACAGAGAAGTAAACCATTACACTGAATGTGTCTCCCCCAAGATTCGTATGTTGAAATCTAATCCACAACATGGAGGTGAGGCCTTTGGGAGGTGAGTAGGTCATAAGGGTAGACCCTTATAAGCAGATTACAAAGAGCTAACTTGTTCTCTTTCTGCTGTGTGAGCATACGAGAAGTCGGCAGACTGCAATCTGGAAAAGGGCCTTCACCAGAACCAGACTTCCAGCCGCTAAAACTGAGAAATTTCTGTTGTTTTTAAGCCACCTTAAGAAGCTGAGACTCAAAAAGGTTAAGTAATTTGCTCTAGGCATAGTTACTGACCAGTGGGCTCCAACCTGGCTATCTGAGCCCAGGCTGTCCATGCTCTTAATCCCTGTGATCTAAATAAGGGTTTTCAATTTTTTTTTCAAACTTCTTTGGACCACAACACACATTTCACCTGGAAAGACAGACATGTCTGTAATTGAAACAACAGTTTCATGTAGTGGCATCTATAACGGTTTTCTTTTTTCTTCCTTTAAAAAAAAAAAAAAATCCCTGCTTGTGGTATCCAAGGAGGTGAAAGTGATCAACAGTCCCAGTGCTGCTTGTAAGCCATGTAGGCTGGATAGTCTACCTTTGGATATTCTACCTTGTGTAGGTCCTTGGTGACCAGCACAGTGGAGGTCAGAGGCAGAAGTTGGACTGCAGTCAGCATGGGAGGATGGGAGAAGAGACACTAGAGACAGCAAACCTAGACAACTATCTCAAGGGGCTTTGCTTTAAGCAGGAGCAAGAAATGTGGCAGAGGCTGCAGGGAACTGTGGTTGAGAAAGGTGAGGTTTTTTTTTTAACTTAATTTTTTTTTTCATATTCACTGGCTAGTTAAAATATTTTTTAGTATACACATATGAAAAAAACCTCTATCATTTACAAGCATAAATCAAAAGCAAACAGTCTGGCATTCAGGACCCTTATGATCTTAATTGTCTAATCTCATTTCCTGCTGCTCTTCCACAATAAATGCCTAACTCAGCTACACCAAATTATTGAAGTTTCCCCCAGAAAGTTAGATGGTTTTTTTTTTTTTTTCTCCGTATTTTTAACATACTGTTTCTTTTACCTGGAATGCCCTTCCTCTTTCCTCTTCACCTGGCAAACTCTTACTCAGTGCAGAAGACTTTATTGAAACATCCTTCATTTGTAAAGCCTTTCTCCCACCCCAACAATCTATGATAAGTGAATCTGACAGCATCCACCTAGGTTCTTTTCTTTTCAGACAGTCTCGCTCTGTCACACAGGCTGGAGTGCAGTGGTGCAATCTCGGCTCACTGCAACTCCACCTGCTGCCTCAGCATCCCAAGTAACTGGGATTACAGACACATGTCACCACACCTGACTAATTTTTAATATTTTTAGGAGACATCCACGTAGGTTCTACCATTCATCTTACCCTATACCTGCTTTAGCATCATCCACTACAGGGTCTTTCTGAAGCCACTACATATTATACTGTTTCTATTACTTAATTTCTGTGTACTACAATAACTTATATATACATCTGTCCCTTCTTTGAGACTTGTGAGCTTTAAACCCTGGCTTGGTTTTTATAGGCCTGGCTCCAAGAATATAGACGGTCATAGAAAAATCTACTATGCAAGAGAATATAAAATAAATAAATCTTGGCCAGGCATGGTGGCTCACGCCTGTAATCACAGCACTTTGGGAGGCCAAGGTGGGTGGATCCCGAGGTCAGGAGTTTTGAGACAAGCCTGGCCAACATGGTGAAACCCTGTCTCTACTAAAGATAAAAAAAAATTAGCCAGGCGCGATGGCATGCAACTGTAATACCCGATACTTGGGAGACTTAGGCAGGAGAATCACTTGAACCCGGGAGGCAGAGGCTGCAGTGAGCCCAGATCGCGCCATTGCACTCCAGCCTGGGCAACAGCGCAAAACTCTGTCTCAAAAAAAAAAAAAATCTTGATCACTTCACTTACTGAAAGCATCTGCTTATCTGATCTCTAAATAACAACAGCAGAAATTTTTTTGTGTGTGATATACTGTTTCTTTATGGTTGGCAGCCCTAGAGGCAACTGTCCTATATAAATAGCAACACAGAGAAAATCAACATTGCGTCTCCTATGCAGTTGATACAGAAGGCAACTAAAGAGGTCCCCCCTTCTGCCTTCTGAGGAGAAGGACAGATTTCTTTCTCCATAAGATGTTATACACAGGAAAAGACACTCTAGAGTCCACGACCACATTTGTAATCACCACTCACTTCATAGGTTAATTACTGCTGACCTATTGTTGTGCCTACAAAACCATCTTTTTAGGAGACAATCATGAAGCCAGGTCCTGAAAAGAAAGATGAAACCAACAGAAGACACTTGTAGTGCAGAAAATAAAGAGAATGGAAGATGGGGGAAAAAAAAAAGAGATTTCTTTACATTGTGTAAAAGACTCTCCCTTAAAATAGGGGGTAGGAACCCCTTAAAAATTAAAAAAAAAATAAAAAACTCAGACAAACCAAGAAAGTCCCCATTGGAAATTAATGAATTTAACATGACTATAAGAGAAAACGGCACTGGATCATAAGATCTTTTTTAGACTGTGGTTAAAATATTTCTTTTCCGCGTGCATTTTGGGCTGCAATGATCAGGCTCTTAAATATATCTCTAGAAAAGAAGTCCTTTCTATAAAGTATCCTCTTCACAACTGCCATTCAGAACACCAACTGCCTATTATGACACAGCAACCAAGAAACATTTGGGCTTGTATTGGGGACAATCGACTTGTGACTTCCTGCTAGACTTTCTCAATTCACATGATGATGAAATGGCTAGTGTTGCAATGCACTTACGGCTTTAGATAAAAACATAGGCACCCAAGACAGAAGTGGCCAAAGAGGGCAGCGCCCAGCAGGAAGTTGTTCCTACAAAGGAAACTGCAGTTTCTAAGATGAAGAGGAAGTCAAGAGGGAGAATTAAGTGTCTTAAGGGCTTGAGAAAATATTGAAGAAACTACTTGTGGTCTCAAATACAGTTAAAACACTAAGTAGTCCAGGCTATCATTAATTATAAATTCAAAAATTTAACAATGCAATTTGGGGTAAAGCTAGTTCAAAAAAGGTAAATCATGTCTGTGTAACCTTTGTTGTTAGAAGCTGCCTCTCTTACTCCTTGCAGAAAGCTTTTCTGAAAAAATACCTGACAATGATACCAATTGAAAGGGACAGAGGGGAAGAACACTGTCACTCACCTGCTCCTGCACAATGCGAGAATCTTAGTCATATTTCTCTGCATTTTATGATATCCTGCAAAGTCCTCTTCATATACAAACCCATTCCCCAATAAGATTCTAGTTTATATATAATAAATGGCAACCTTCTGAAGTTTGTTCGTTCTCACGTGCCTATGAAACATATACTGGACACAGAGACACATTACCAGTCATTTATCTGGTATCATAGCAGTTTACTTTACTACAACTTTCATAAGTTCTAACAAACCTCTGATAGAAGCTGTTTCCAGCCCTTTCATCTCTAGACATTTCAACCATATGGGGACTTCATATCTCACTTACTTATTTCCCTTTTCAGTTTTTAAAAATCATGCCCAGACTTCTTTGATGCTGATAAACATTCACAGAACAGACCTTTTCAATCATTAAACAGGAAACTGAATATTGCATGTATGTTTTACAGTCAATAGGCTGTATAAAGTTATTAGTGATATTAACAAGGAGACTATTGATTTTTCATAAAAGATCACAGATGACCTTCTTTTCCATAGGTTAGTCACATGTTAACCACTTCTGCACAGAAAAGACATGTGCATTGAAGGCAAGTATGAAGAACATGCCCACACATGGCAATTTTCTTGTCTCATCAAGACCACAGCATGCTTACCAAGATGGCTGGCAAGATGATACGAGGATTCAAGGATCTGCTTTTTAATTCTAATTACTGAAATCTTGTCTTAGTTTTCAGTACTGCACTCAGCAGTGGGATCTCTCCCTAGCAAAATCCCCCCTCCCTTTTCTTTTTTTTTTTTTGACTTCTTCTGACTCTGTTAACAACCACTGACATATGCTATGGACTGAATGTTGTGTCCTCCCCAAAACTTGTACATTGAAACTAATTGCCAATGTGGTGGTATCAGAAGGTGGGACTTTTGGGAGGTAATTAGGTTAAGGGGGTAGAACTCTCATGAATGGGATTAGTGCCCTTATTAAAAAGGTCCCAGAGAGCTGCCTTGTCCCTTCCACCATGTGAGGTTACAGCAAAAAGATGGCTACCTATGAACCAGGAAGCTGCCCTTACCAGACACCAAATCTGCTGATGCCCTGACCTTGGACTTCCCAGCCTCCAGAACTGTGAGAAATGCATTTCCATCATTTATACACCACTTAATCTGTGGTACTTTGTTACAGCGGCCCCAATGGACAAGGAAAACAAGCATCATCCTACAATGTCTAACTTGGCTTTGATCACTGTGTTCTTATAATCTCCAGGTTACCTTCTTTCCTCCAGCTGCTTATTTTCTCCAACTAGCATTTCACAATTCCTTCCTACCTTTATTCACTTAATACATTCAGGCTGAAAAATCGAGTATCTGCTACATGCTGCTGCTACAACACTGACCAAGACTTGGGCGGGTTATGGACACACTCCACTAAGTGCTATGAAAGGAGTGGAGAGGGCTGGCCAGGGGAAGGGTGGCAACGGGGGCTAAGTGGTAGAATTTCTTGACAACCATTTAACTTCTTTCTATTCCCATATTCCCACCGTCTTAAATGTGTGAGTTTATAAAACGGTCCATACTACCTGCAACTTTCAACTGTCGTTCAAAAACTCTGTTAGTTTCCTATTGCTGGGTAACAAATTACCACAAACTTAGTGGCTTAAAGCAACACTCGTTTATTAGCTCCCAGCTTCAGAAGTCAGAAGTTTGGCCATGTTTTAACTGGGTCCCCTGCTCAGAGTGTCATAAAGATGAAATCAAGGTGTTGGTGGAGCTTAGTTCTCCTCTGGGAGCTCTGGAGAAAAATCCAATTCCAAGCTCATTCTTTGTACTAGCAGAATTCAGCTCCTGTGGTGATAGGACTGAGGTCCCTGTTTCCTTGTTGGCTATCAACTGAGGTTTGCTCTGGGCTCCTGGATACTGCTACATTCCTTGCCAGGTAGTCCTCTCCATCTCCAAGCCAGCAACAGCATATAAACCCATCTCCTGCTTCGAATTTCTTAACTCCTCAGCTTCTGACCTCTAAATACAGGTTTAAAGGGCTCTGGCAAGTGGATCAAGCCCACTGACAATAAATTCCCTTCCCAAAGTCAACTGTGCCATATATTAAACCTAATCACAGGAGTATAACCCACCCTAGTCACAGTCCCATGGATTATGCAATGTATACTGGGAATGGGCATATTGGAGGTCATTTAGAATTCTACCTACCACAATTTATAAGGAAAAAACAAAAACTTGGCATCAATAAAGAATTTTATGGCACTAATTGGAAACATGGTACTGAGATTCTTTAGTTTTCAATCCTGAGAGCAGAATAACCAAAAGAAATCATAGGTAACTCCCGAATCTACTTCTCCAACCCTTTTAGCCTTAATCTATACATCTTTGCAAATACCCAAGAGGCACTTAAATTTAATTATTTCATTCAACCTTACCTGATAAAACTGACTTAATAACCTCCCCCTTTCTCAGATTTCTATTATACCACCAGGCTGCCAGCACGCCAAGATCTCCTCCGTCGAGGGATTATCATTTACTCTACGTTCTCTTTAACATCAAACTGAAACTAATTCAACAATCAATCTTAACAACTTGCCCTTCCTCTCCACTCTCAAACACACTTTGTATCTAGAGCAGAATCATTAGAAATGCTGGTCTCCTACACTGACCTCCCTTTCCTTTCCTGTTCTTTCTATCTGTGCACAGCCTTGCCCTATCCTACACATATCTCCCAAGGAAGTCCCTAACACTGTGTTCCATGCTCTCCTCTCCAGGAACCACAGCCCCCTCACTCTAATCACAGCAATCTAAGCTCCTCATCCCAGCACTTAAGGCCAACAGTGTGCCCTGGACTCCAGAGTCATACTCCAAACCCCGTCATCCAATGCCACACCACACCCTCAGTCCCTGGGACACCTCACATTCCGACCCCACCGTCAGCCTCTGCTCAGCTGCTCTCTCAGGCAGACACGCCCTAGCAGGGGAAGGGTCAGCTCCAAAAAGACGTCTCATCACTCTCATCTGCAACTTACTTGCTGTCTTCTGACCTACACCACCTGGTTTTATCTTTACGTTGCTTTGGCTTCATGTCATTTTTTAATAGGTACATTTTACCTTTCCCACTGTATCAGGAACTCTGTGTGTGTGCGCGTGCACACTTGTGTATGTATGTGTAAACATACATATTCTTTTTCTTATCCCATAGCATTTATGCAGCACACACAAGAAATTAAATTTTGCTTTTCTTTTTTCTCACAATCCAATCTGCATTTCCTGTCCTGACCTTTCACCTATTTTTATGATCTCCTTATCTTTACTTGCCTGGAAGAACAGTCTTTAGAATAGAGGTTAATAAAATAGGTCTTCCACCCTTGCCTCTGCATGAATGAAGTAACAGCATAAATAATAGTCCAGAAGCATAGAAAAGCACATTTATTTCATGTTTCAATTAAATAAAATTTAAAACTCTTAAAACAAGAATAAACAAAAAATTCTAGGAAAAAGGTCAAAAAGCTTTAAAGCAGGAAAAGGAACAGAACTTGGAAAATGTGCATTTTCACATGCAAAACATGGGAAACAATCTGAAAGTCCACCTAGAAAGGACAGCTAAACAGATGAGGGTACTGCCACGCAATGCAAGGCTGCACACCATGGGGGTAAAAAAAGAAACCTGCCCATGTTGCTTGGAAAGAGCCGAGGCATGCTAAAATGTGTATGCGTCTCCTGAGCAGTTGTGGAACATGCTGCCAGGTGTCTGTAAAGGGCGCGCAACAGATCTTCAAAAACATTTATTTAAGTCTCTGGAAGAACTCAATAATGGTGTTTGCTGATACGGAAAGGAGACTCTAGGTAAATGGGCACAGGTGCGAGGAGGCTTCCATTCTTTCTCATGCCAGTTGGACTGTGTGAATGTGGAAGGAGGCCAGGCAGACCCTCTCTGCAAGTGCAGGAACAGGGCAGATTCACCCACAGATTGTCATAAAGTTCAATGTCCAGGAAGGAGTTTGATGCCTCCAAAGGAAAAATACATGTATGTCTTTGACTGTTCTAGGTTCTCTGGCAGAAGAAAACAAGCCATGCAGGTCTTACTCTCCAAAATACTTGCAGACTCCTTTTGCTACAGATGCTGTGCCGTACATGCACAGAGAAGCACAAGCTGTACAGGCAGCAGGCTTGCTGTGGGGAAGACGGAGGGGAGCAGCAGGGCTCTGCCGGGGCACCTGCACATGACAGGGCATAAAGGCCCATCCAACTGCTACCTGCCTCCATGCATGCAAGGAAGGTCAGGAAAATCACCTGAGACTCCACAGGATTTACAGATTCAAGACGAGGTCTGATTACAAACTCAGAAAAAAGGTAATGATTATAGGCAAATCTGCTTTTTAACAGAGTTCTTTTTGGATTATGAGACCGGCATTATCAGAAAATGCCACTGAAAAGACTTCCTGAAAAACATGGTATTTAAAAAACTCAAATCATAGTAAGATTTGCTGCAACTGAAAGAAACCAAATGAACATTGGATATATTCCAAATGAGAATTCTATTTGTGAACTGAAGAAAAACTGGGGCCTGCCAAACCGATAATTAAACAACTGAGCACCCCAAACCAACTAGTGGAATGACTCCCTCTTCCTGGGGTAGGTTCGTCACACCTTACATATTGAAAAACAAAACTTGCATTGAAGCTCTACATCAAAAACACTTCTTGGAACAAAAGCCAGGGTTCTTTTGATTACTTTTGACCCAAATTAGGCCAACATGATGGCAGTAACTCTCCAGGTAAACTCTTCAGCTGGGAGCTACCAGGAGGCTCCAGCTGTGAATACAGGTCAAGGACACAGAAGGTACCAAAGGAATGTCTACTCACAGTAACACTGGCTTGCTGTACAAGAAGGCAGAAGCCCTGTGAGAGTTTGGAAGAGGCTGAGGTCAGTTTCAAGTCTATACAGGATTAAATGTCACCAGTTACTGTTCTAGGCAAAATGTACAAAATACTTTCGTCAAGAACCAAATGTTTTATTTCCTATTTAGCTGAAGAATAACAGTTTTATAGAAGCAATAACTCAGCACAAAAAGCTTATTTTCCCCTTCTCCATGTTCTCTCCTGAAACAATGATCCAAGTATATTTAGAAGATCACTACCTTCAAATGAGTGTAGACCCTCTAAAGGGACATCCACCACCTTCCTTCATGTCCCCAAAATAGCTCACAGACCTTGCTACAAGAGAGTGATTTTCCTTACCCATCACCAAAATGAAAGAGAGAGAGAGAAAGAGAGAGAAACCGACAAAACAGAAAAATCACTTAGATACCACTCTGATAGCTGGCCACCACACCCTACTAACTAGAAAGTGAGCTCAAGGATCCCCAAACTGAACTGCAGCATAGAGCACAGTTCAGTTCCATGGACGGCAAAATCAGAAAGGGAGTATTTTTTTAAAATATCATTTAGGTAACATAAATAACTGTTCACTATGGCCCCAAATATAAGCATTGTGGAAAGCAGCCATCCAACAAGCTTCCTCCCCACAGATCACTGCCGAGCCTGGGGAGGAAAGAAGGGAAACCAAGAGAGTGAAGAGTCTGAAATACTCTTTGACCTAATTTTTTTTTAGATCAAAAAGGCTGGGTGTGGTGGCTCACGCCTGTAATCCCAGGCCAAGGCGGGCGGATCTAGAGGTCAGGAGATCGAGACCATCCTGGCTAACATGGTGAAACCCCGTCTCTACTAAAAATACAAAAAAATCAGCCAGGAGTGGTGGCAGACGCCTGTAGTCCCAGCTACTTGGGAGGCTGAGGCAGAAGAATGGCGTGAACCCGGGAGGCACAGCGTGCAGTGAGCTGAGATTGCACCACTGCACTCCAGCCTGGGCGACAGAGCGAGACTCCATCTCAAAAAACAACCACAAAAAAAAGAAAATAGCTTTAATTTCTACACCTTTTAATTCCCTCAGAGATGCTTTTGCTACATGAACTTGTCTACGGGACTCTGTGGACCTTACTGTAATGTAAGCCCTGAGAAACTCACTGCCCTGTCAATTTACTAGGTAGAGACGACACATCTGGGCTGACCATCTGCAGGCGGAATAGGATTTGGTGAGAACAGGTATGTTGTCTAATGGGCGATGTTGACCAGAAAAAAGAATTCTGGCTGGGCATGGTAGCGCACACCTGTAATCCCAGCACTTTGAGAAGCCAAGGTGGGTCACTTGAGGTTAGGAGTTCAAGACCAGCCTGGCCAACATGGTGAAATCCTGTTCTAATAAAAATACAAAAAAAATTAGCCGGGCATGGTGGCACACAACTGTAGTCCCAACTACTCGGGAGGCTGAAGCAGGAGAATCGCTTGAACCCGAGAGGTGGAGGTTGCAGTGATATTGTGCCACTGCACTCCAGCCTGGGTGACAGACTCTGTCTCAAAAAAGAAAACAAATAAACAAAAAACACCATATATGAGTGTTCATTCCTTCTCTTTACACTTTTTTGGTTTTTCTCTTTACACTTTTGTGTGCCTGATCTATTTCATTTAAAACGAAGAAGACGACACAATCAGTATACATTCTAAAACTGGCAGAGATCTGGCATGCCAGTATGTAGTGATGTGTGGTCAAAGAGCAAGGGGAGGAAATGCTGGAGATGGGGCTGGGTCGGGGCCCTTCATACCAGGGGAGATGCATTCAAGGCAGCCTTCCAGGCCACAGGACACATAGGAGGACCCGTCAGTCCTGATTCCCAGTAGTAAGCAATAGCACTTAGGGAGTTTTCAACTCTGCGGCTAATCAGTCATTACAGGTCTTTAAAAGTGATATAATGGATTCTGTCAGCACTATAAACGGCAGTCACACTCTCAGCACAATCTCTCAGGCTGCGGCACCATAGGCTATGTCTAGGACAGCACAGCTGGCCTCCACTGAGCTGACCTCAAATGAGTGTGCTACACTTGCATGCAAATACACAGGAGGCACACCCACTGCTGCAGCACCCAGTTCCACACCTGCCAGGCTTCGGCACCTGTGATCACACTTCTGGCCACCAATAAGCTGTGCTGGGCCCTCTCTGGATACTCTAAAGGTCTACCTCTGACTATCAAGGGCTGAAAAAAATGTGTAGCACATGGAGCCTCTGGTCTGGACAATTATGCCAAACGGCAGTCCGGGAGCACGTGTGCTGTCCCTCGTAACTAAGGGTCTCTGCATCCCTGACTTTCATCATGAAGGGCCTGTTCTCTCAAACCATATGGAGCCAACTAAAATAAAGCCTGGCCTCAGGCTGGTGCTCCTGCCCTTTCCTGCCCTCTTCCGTCTTACATTCCTCATCTCCCCTAAACTGTAATCCTCCCGCCTACAAGCTTGCTGTTCAGCATGGCCCTCTAAGATCTCAGTGACTCTCAAACCAGAGAACCACCAGTAGAGCTGTTAAAACAAGGAGGGTGGAGCCCCACCCCAGAGTTTGATTCAGAGGTGGCTGGAGGGTCTGAGAATGTGCATTGCTGAGAAGTTCCCAGCTGCTGTAGTCAGTGGTTGGAGGAGCATCCTTTGAGAAACACAGCTCTAACTAGCACTCACATGTGAATATTTGGCTTTGGTTCCTACCTGCCTAACCCAGCCTCATCCAACCCAAGCTTATTAGCTCTCGGACTGTGGACTGCCCAATTCACAAGCGGGATGCCCATCCCCACCCAGGCCCTTCCTGGGAGCCACAGTGTGCCACAGATCCAAAAACCAGCAGCACTGAGTGCTCATCCTGTCTCCTCCTAACCAATGGTAGGATGGATGGAAGGCTGAACTGAATTCTTATAAAAATTAATGATTTATTCCCATGATAAATTCATGTAGTGCCTTGTGGCTGACAATGCACTTTTCCTCCTCCTGTTGCTCCATATGAACATCACCACAAGTTCTAGAAGTAGATATTACCATTCCCAATTTGCAGATGATAAAACTGAGGTCAGAAGTACCTGAGATCACAACACTGGGACTTTTGCTACCTTCTTTTAAGTAACTGTGGTCATGTTATACTTTTATCAGCATCACTTGTTTATTTTTAATATTAAAAAATCCATCAGCATTTTTTAAAAGTGTGAAATAATATGTGAATGCTCACCATACACTCCAGAAGTATTGGTTGAATCAAAGTCTTATCCTACCATGAACACAAACAGCACCAAAGCAATGTTTGTGGTCCAGCACATCCAAGAAGGCTGAAAACACCACTAGATACCTTCAAGCACTGGACACAAACTTGTGACCAGTAGACAAATTTTTGCCCCACAGACTTTTTCACTTTTGTTTTTTTGTTTTGTTTTCCATTTGAACTAGCTGCCAACATGTAGAAAGTGGGAGATTTCACATACTTATCTGGACAGCCAGCTCTCTTAAAATTAAGAAGACCTGACAATGCTGGAAGCACATCCTTTCAAGGCACACACAGCTGGCTGGAGTTTACCAACAGCCCCGGTGCTCAGCCATGGCAGCCTCTCCAGTCAAACACAGCCCTCTGGGCCTATGGGTTTTCACCACCTGCCTGGTCCACAGGCATTCATAGGCTCCTGCTCTGGATCTTATTCTACAATCTAGTTAAAATAGATCAATGACAAACAAGGTGGGCAAAATTAATTTCTCCTGGCTCACCAAATTAAAACTGAAGAATGATACAGTTTGGCTACTTAGGGAGTACTGAGAAATAATAAAAAAAAATCACTAACCAGGTAGCAATTAGACGAAGAACCTGATTCTTGTTGCCTCTCTCCAGGGAAAGCCAGTCCCTCTATTTCAATGATAAATTGTTCCAGGCTCTTTCAAACACTTTGACATACATGCATACATATGTACAATACAGCATGGAAGCCAATACTCATCACAGTATCATAGCTTGTTCTTATGGAGAATCACGTTTTTTTAAAGAAGGAGGCTGGCAGCACATTCCAAACAGTAATTATGAGTCAAAAAACACACAGAAACAAGGACTAAACTTTCTTCAGAGACAGGACGCTCTCTACCCACTATAGAATAATCACAAACTCTATAGGGCACAATCCTGAGCGATCAAAATCTCATTTAACATCTACCTGTAGTAGTAGATTTTCTAGAAATACGGGAAAAAATAATTTAAACAAATTCATTCTCTACCCATGCATGTCACTACAGAAAAGGTGAGTCATAAAATCACTACCTTGCATTCATCGACTCTTTTTTCCTTTTTGCCCCTTTGAGGACAGCCCAGAAGAAAGGCTGTTCCAGGTTCCTTTACATGCTCTGACACACAAAGGGGACCCAGGACTCCTAAACAAACAGGGCCCTTGACCCATGGTGCTTTCCAAAAAAAGAGAAGTTCAAAGTTTGAAACTTTCATTGAATGTGCCAGGGTGGATATTATAAAACAGAACTATACAAAATTTGTTTAAAAAAACTTTTTTTAACAATTTTTTTAACTGGTGGGAGGGAATCAGATCTCTGTGCTCAATCCTATAAACAGATGTCTTTGAAATCCTAGTCATGCTAGAGTTAGTGTCTTAACATGAAAACAAACTGTACAAAAATGTTAACTCCAATTGCCTCCACCTAGAGACTACCAGAAATTTTTGTGATCACGGGTTAATAGAGAGAAAAATCAATGAGATTTATTTGTGCTGGAATGGGTGGCGGGGGGGGGAATATCTGTATATATGTATCCTACGTCCTAACTTCCTAAATGTAAATACCAATGGGCAGGACTAAAGCCCATAAAAGCAGAAAATGGACATAAAATGTTTAAAATTCTGCTACTGAAGTAATATAGGGATCAGATAATGCAATTGAACTGTAAAACAAATTCTGATGAGATAATCCAAGCCAATGCCATGCCATGTTTAGAAATAGCAACAGGGAGAAATGACATGGCTTGATTTCATCATTTCTTCTTCACGAGATTGTTGTGGGAAAGCTGTAGAGAGATCTTAGCCTTAAACCTTAATCTTAAAATCTAGTGTTAGATCCTGTCTTCTGACACCTCAGGAAAACAGGCCAAACTCAGGAGTGAGCATACGTTGTAAATTTATTATTTCTAACGTAAGGTATTTGAGAAAAAATAAGATAATCTTTTAATATTTATTTCTTTAAAAATTAAAAAAAAAAAAAAAAGACCAGGCAAGGAGGCTCACATCTGTGATCCTAGCAATTCAGCAGGCTGAGGCGGTAGAATCACTTGTGCCCAGGAGTTTGAGACCAGCTGGGGCAACACAGTGAGACTCTATCTCTATTAAAATTTTTATAAAAATTAGCCACTGTGGTGTGCCATGTCTGTAGTCCCAGCTACTCAGAAGGCTGAGGCTAGAGAATTCCTTGAGCCCAGGAGGAGTTCAAGGCTGCAGTGAGCCATGATCACACCTGTGAACAGCCACTGCACTCCATTGTGGGCAACAGAGCAAGACCTAAAACAAAAACACATGCAAACAAGAATAAAAAATAAAATGGTGTGCCAAACAGTCATTTACTGATTAACAGGTCTGGAAAACAGGGTTACTAATTCTCACCAGGTTGGAGAGGAAAGACTGCCAGAGTGAATGTAAACCACACATATTTCCGTGACTACATACAAGCCTGCTGAAATCATAGGTGAGTACTTCTTATTTAACGCTCTCCAGTATCATTTACTGACCTTCATGTGGCCTTAATCACTAGATGATCAACATGTATGAGATCTCCTTTCCTTTCTCCTTATTTCCTCTCCATTTTCTTCCCTAGTTTTTTTTTCACAACTCCAAATTCCACACTTCAAATTTCTTTCTTAAAAGTGAAAAACAAAACAAAAGCACATTATTTATGGAAATGAGTATTATGCTCATTGTGCTTGCCTTCTTAGAAGTTCAATTCAATTAAAACAAAAGAACCAAAAATTATATGGTGCAGAAAATAAATGCTATCTTGCTCCATCATACCACAGAAAGAATGTAACCCATGACCAGAGTAAAACAATGGACGAAAGATAAGATAAGATAAACAAGTTTGATTTGAGCGACTTTCTTTCTTCTCTTGGCCACCTAAGCCCCTCCACCCCATCCTTTCTTCGGGCAGATATCCTAGAGCTAAGCCTGGTGGATGTCTCAAGTAACCACGAGACATACACTGAGCAGGGCAGAGTGCTGCCATCTCCCACGCAGGACAGATACGCACAGCGAGTTCTGACAGGTAGCTGTGGCGTGGGTGTCGGGACATGGGAACCAGGTAGAATGATTTTCCTTTCTTCATAACAAATACCAAAGTGTGCCAAGGTCCAGAAATCTGGATGCCAGACTCTTAGTAAAAGATGAACAAGAAGGAGGCTAGCATAGAAAGTTTAACTGTTCTCTTATAAGCCTAGCTGATAAATTCACACTCTTTTCCCTAATTTCCTACCTATTTAAGAAAATGTGTTACACAAGC
>NC_045440.1:48352980-48358939 GCF_002776525.5 Piliocolobus tephrosceles
TCTTTTCCCTAATTTCCTACCTATTTAAGAAAATGTGTTACACAAGCACTCAAACTGACTGGTAGAATACAAGGGGATTCTTCTCTTAATGATCGAATTCAAAGATTCCCTTGGTTGTCCTCATTCTGCCCCTTCTTGGCAAGTAATGCTAGGCAAGCTTTTAATTTATTTGAGACACAGCCAAGTTATCTCACATGCAAAATAAACCCTATTTCAACAGGGTAATTGAGGAAACTGAGTGAGAAAGTATGTGTAAAATAGATTCTGCAGCACCCCACATAGTAGGTAGGTGCCCACAAAACAGCAGCTGTCATTTACTATACACATTTTAAAAACCAAAGCTCAGCAACCAAATTTTCCTAGGACTTTATGTTCATACTGGTCTTACTTTAGGTAACAGATGCAAACCACCCCCTATCCTCTGCTATCGCCCACTGCAAATGTGCTGTCTGTGCTATCACGTTTTCCACCAAAATTTCTTCTGGAAATATAAGTTATACAATCACAGCCACATAGTCAACCCATGGGACACTTCAGCTTTGTTAATGAGCAGTCTACTTAAAATTTAACTGTCGTATATAATCCTGGTAATAGGTTTTCAAATGACCAACCCATGTGATCATTAGACACTCCTTTCTTTAACTATTTTTCCTAATTAACTGCAGAATCTTTCTCCACTTAATTCTTCTCATGGTTGAAAATTCTGATTATATCAGGAGACATATTTTGTTAAATATTCTCAGCTCCCATAGGAATGCGTCGATATTGATGAATACTCTGAGGGAGCCTTCACTGAATGACTAATTACGCTCCCATGACAGCGACTCTGATCCCTTAACTTTATCCCATCACTCTCACTTCAGGAGTAAAACTGTTTGATAAAAGTAGAGAAATTTAAGGGAATAAGTATAAATCAAAAAGTATATCATCACCAATTCTATTTTCATGAGGACTTAATGTTTAAACAGTTGTATCTATTATGCTGTTATCATAGATATAGGTATTTCGATCATTAGCTCATGAGCATACAAGTCTTTGCCACCAGCTTTAGCTCCTGTCACTACTTGTCCACATGTGTTGTATCTGCTACATTCATTCATTCACTCACTCATTCATGATGATCCTGGCCCTCAAGGAACCTGCAGCCTATTTGGGGAGACAGGTAAATAGGGCAATGATTACCCAAGAACTATGCCAAGGCTCTTGGCACTATTGTGATGTGATACCCAAGCCGAGCTCTCAACTAACAACTGCAACAGAGACACCACAGGGGAAGTGGGAGGAAGCAGTAAACTCCTTCCAGAATTTAACAGGAAAAGGTTTTCTGAGAAATCTATGCATGTCCAATCTACATTTAAAAAATATTTAATAGTGTTTAGAGGTCCTTGGAAGAAGAATGAATAAATATCTTTGTCAAAGGAAGATTTAATTGGAAAATACGTAACTTCCATTCGAACTTCACTGGACTCTGATTTTAAGTAGCCCAGCCAATGTAACCCATGCAGAAAAATGCCCCAAAGGAATGGTTATAATATAGCTTTCTGATAATATGCTTGGTTTTAAATACTTAATCTATGTCTGTAAAAACATATACTTGTGATTTACTTGCTTTATTTATTTTTTATGTATGTGTGATATCAAATAGGTTCCCAGACATAAATGCTCCATTACTGCAAATCTGAGTCGTGGTTGTTACCCATTCACTGTTCAGGTTTTGAGTACCTGGTGAGCAACTGTGAGCCAGGCGTTCTATCAGATTCTAGAAAGGCATTAATGAATAAGGACATAATGATTAATCACAAAAATGCTAATTACCAGACATTAGCAAAAAAAAAAAAAAAAAAAAAAATCCAACACACATTCCAACAGACATTAAGGCAGTACTTTTTTTTTTTTTTAACAAAAAACCTTCATCGGCCAGGCACAGTGGCTCATGCCTATAATCCCAGAACTTTGAGAGGCCAAGGTAGGTGGATAACCTGAGGCCAGGAGTTTAGTGACCAGCTGGCCAATGTGGTGAAACCCCGTCTCTACTTAAAATACAAAAATTATTTAGGCACAGTGTTGCATGCCTGTAATCCCAGCTACTTAAGAGGCTGAGGCAGGAGAATCACTTGAACCGGAGAAGCAGAGGTTTCAGGGAGCCGAGATCGCTTCACTGCACTCCAGCCTGGGTGACAAAAGTAAAACTCCATCTCAAGAAAACAAAAACAAAAAACTTTCATCAGGGCTCAGTGTGGTAGCTCATGCCTGTAATCCCAACACTCTGGCACTCTGGGAGGCTGTGGCAGGAGTATCATTTGAGTCCAGGAGTTTGAGACCAGCCTGGGCAACACATCTTCATCACGTCTTCATCATCTCTACAAAAAATTTCAAAATTAGCCAGGCATGGTGGTACGCGCCTACGGTCCTAGCTACTCAAGAGGCTGAGGCAGGAGGATCACCTGAGCCCAGGAATTCAAGACTGCAGTGAGCTATGATTGCATCACTGCACTTCGCCTGGGCAACAGAGCAAGACCCTGTTTCTAAAAAAAAAAAAAAAAATTTACAATAAAAAAGTAATAACAGTCATCAGTATCAACATAAATGTATTACCTTGGTTAAATACTACAATGAATAGAAAAAACATTAGTGTCTGAGTGTCTTGTGAGCTAGTTGTAAGGCAGAATATGTTTGTTCACTCAGAAATCAAAATGTTTTAAAAATTATTTAAATATGTGTAATTTTCAGGCAAAACTGCTAAGTGCCAAATGAATGATCAATAAGCTATAATCCTTAGCTTTTTGTATACTGGTTACATTTTTAATGCAAACAAGTCAATGCACTTCTGTGGCTGAAAAAAAAGAGGATGGCAAATGAAATAAAGAAAAGAAACTGAGGAAGAACTATCAGTGAAGGAATTAATAAAATACATAAACATGAATATATCTTCATAGGTATATACACCTTATCAAACACCATGTATTTGTAGCTTCTAAGTCACCTTTCACAATTTTTAAATTCAGATATATGATTGAGAAAAGCACTTCGTGAATATATTTTCTTTAAAGGTATAAAATAATACCTTAAAATGATACAGCAGAGTCAATATGTTATACGGTAGATTCTAATCTGGTATGGTTAGGAGAGCTGTTATTTCACCAAATCAGGCACAGAAAATCAGTAAATAGACAAGAATGTGATACTAGTATCAAAGCATTGTCTGTATATGAAGCCTTAAAAGCAAAAAAAACCCATAACCCTGAAAAAACAAAAGTATTAATAAGCTTGTTTTAAAACAACTAATTTCCCAGACCCTCCTAACATGCAAAGACAAGAGTAACATTCCTCACTCAGTCAGAATCTACACTGAAACTTATGTGAATGAACTTGACCGGGGCTGGCAGCAAGCCAGCAATCTTCGTCACCGAATGACTTAACAGAACACTGTGTTCTTGGCAAAAGCACAAAAAAAGTGTTGAAATCCACATTAAAAAAAAAAAAATCAGTATAGATTTAAATCAATTTTAAAATACAATGATAAAAAATACTAAAATATAATAAGGGATTTTCAGTGTTTGGTACATGTTTAATTCAGGTAACATTTTTATCCTCACACCATTTTGGTCACGTTCAATGCTTCCCTTGAACAACTGCTCCAACCCTCTCCCCACACTAAACCTACGCTCTGGCCTCCTCCTGTGTTACAACTTCTCCAACACTGTACCTGGAAAATTCCAAAGCACCCTCAGCTTGCATATTAGGGAGGGACACCAAGTAAAGCCAGAAACAATGTGTTGACTCACTTCCGTGGAAAGCCCTAAAGAAAAATCTAGGCCACAGTTCAGCCCTCTCACGCGATGCAGCTGGAGCAGGTAAGAGGTGGTGAAGTTATGTCATTCCCACACAGGTCCTGCTAACTCAGCCACAAGGATAAGATGCAAATGAGAAGGCAAGTAAAACACCATCTTGCATAGATATAAGTATGCAGCCAGTCTATACACTTTCAGAAAAAAAAAGATTTTAATTATTTTGACTCCCCCCATGTTTTATGTTATTTAGAACTTAAGTGAACAAAAATTTAACAAAATTAAGTTGAACAATACTGTATCATAATTTTGAAAGCATAACTTTTTTTTTGAGACAGAGTCTCGCTCTGTCGCCAGGCAGGAGTACAGCGGTGTGATCTCGGCTCACTGAAACCTTTGCCTCCCGGGTTCAAGCAATTCTCCTGTGTCAGTCTCCCAAGTAGCTGGGACTACAGGCGCATGCCACCATGCCCAGCTAATTTTTGTATTTTTAGAAGAGATGGGGTTTCACTATGTTGGCCAGGATGGTCTCGATCTCTCAACCTCGCTGCCTTGGCCTCCCAAAGTGCTGGGATTACAGGCATGAGCCACTGTGCCCGACAGAAAGAGTAACTTTTCAAGTTACTTTACTAAGTTAGTTTTTGCCATCCTCCTTTTCCCCTAAATTTTGGGTGTCCCAAAATGCCATCCTTGTTATATAACATTATGATAGTTCATTCTCACCATTAGCAAAAGCAGTTCACAACTACCTCATACTCTGGGGAAAACCTACAAAAGGCCTAAAGCATTCAGAGTGAACAAGATCCAAACCACAAACATTTAGCAGTCTACACTGGCAGAATCCACCGCAATGAAAAATGTTTGGTCCTTCCTTTCACCCCTCAACATTGTAGTTTTCAGTCTTAATTTTTCACCACATTTACTGCTAGTGGCTAAAATAAATCAGATCTCTCATTCTACAGCAATACATATCCAATATCTAGGGTAAGACAGACAGACATAAAAAGCCTTTAACTGTAATGTTTTTATTTTATAGCCTAGACTCCAGATGAAAACAAGAAGTACACAGTCAAATTCTTTTCTTTTCTTTTCTTTTTTTTTTTTTTTGAGATGGAGTCTGGCTCTGTCACCGTGCAGGAGTGCAGGAGTGCGATCTTGGCTCACTGCAGCCTCCGCCCCCCGGGTTCAAGTGATTCTCCTGCCTCAGCTGAGTAGCTGGGATTACAGGTGCCCACCACCACGCCCGGCTAATTTTTGTATTTTTAGTAGAGATGGGATTTCACTAAGTTGGCCAGGATGGTCTTGATCTCTTGACCTCGTGATCCACCCGTCTCAGCCTCCCAAAGTGCTGAGATTACAGACATGAGCCACTGCACTCAGCCCAAATTATTTTCTAACACAGTAAAATGTTTAAAGGATTCTGAATATCTGTTCTTTCAAAATAATAATATACAGTCATCCCTCAGTACGCATGGGGGGCTGGTTCTAGGACCTGCTCACTCTGATGACAAGAAAATCCAAGGATGCTCAAGTTCCTGATCTAAAAATGATGTAGTATTTGCATATAAGATTATGTACATCCTCCTGTATACTTTAACTCATCTCTAGATTAGTTATAATACCTAACACAATGCCTACGTATTGCTTCATTCAGTGTAGTACTCAGTGTGGCAAAATCAAGTTTTGTTTTTTAGAACTCTGTAGAATTTGTCTTTCCGAATATTTTTGATCCATGGTTGGTTGAATCCACATATCCCATGGATATGGAGGGCCAACTGTACTTTAAAAGTCATGCTTTCAAAATTATGACATCATTTTGTTCAACTTGTATTCAAAAAGTTAAGTTCTAGGTAACATAAAACATGGAGAGAGGGGTCAAAGAAAAATAATTAAAATATAATATATATGGTTTACCCTCAATACAAGCTTCTTTTTTTCCTAAGCAGATTTACTTTTCCAAATATAGTTTACTTATATGAACGTTAAAAATTTATCAAAATATCTTGATATCAACTGATGCCTATGGGATATATGGACCAAAATTGTGTTTAGAAGTCAGCTTGGGCTTAAAATTTTTCTGTAATTAAAAAGTCATCTCTCACGCCTGTAATTCCAGCACTCTGAGAGGCTGAGGCGGGTGGATCACGAGGTCAGGAGATCGAGACTATCCT
>NC_045440.1:48359039-48462026 GCF_002776525.5 Piliocolobus tephrosceles
GGAGAGGGAAAGAGCGGAACACGGCGCGGGGGGCGGGGGCGAGCACAAAACACCCGACACCCCCCCCCCCGGCGGGAAAAACGGAGAAGAGCTCGAAAAAAAAAAAAAAAAAAAAAAAAAAAAAGCCATCTCTACTATGTATTTATATGCTATAACCATGTATCCAACAAATAAAAACACCCTGTGCACTATGTTAGTTGATTTTTTTATACAAAACCATCATTTATATTATGTATTTGCTAGGATGTCCTCTCACGTAGCATTTCACAGTATTAAACAAAAGCACTTCAACAATTCAGGGAGTCTTGGCACTAGAATGGTGCCAAGGTTCAAAGAACATCTGCATCATCCTTATAGAAACTATTCCACCTACACAGAGTGATAAAGAAATGAGACTACCTACTTTTGTACATACCCTCATCTGTGCATATAAGAAGGCAGTGCTCATTCAATATACGTGAGCATTAGGGGACTGGCAATCTCAATGAAGGGAAGAATGTTTTAACTTTTTGTTCTAGTAATATTCTAGACATACAGAAGAGTTACAAAGATAGTCTAGACAATTTCTACATGGTCTTCATCTACCTTCAGAGATGTTAATGTTAATATCTTATATAACAATGGTATAATTAGGAAAACTAACAAATTAACATCAATACAACACTACTAATTAAATTAAAGGCTTCAATCAGTAGACATCAGCTTTTCTGTTTCAGGATTCAACCCAGGTTTCCATGTGGCAGTTAGCTGGCATGCCTTGAGTCTCCTCTCACCTGTGACAGTTCTTCTGCCTATCCTTGTCTTTCAGGAAATTGGCACATTAGAGAGTATTGTTCAGGTATTTTGTGGAATGTCCCACCATTTGGGTTTGTCTAATACTTTCTCATGATTAAATTGTGGTAAAGAATTTTGTGGTCGTGTGTCCTCAGTTCATATCAGAGAGTACACAGTATCAATACGTAATCATTTTTAACATTCATCTCTTGGTTAAGAGGATGTCAGCTAGGATTCGACACATAAAGTTACTACTGTTCCCTGTGTAGTTAAGAAATATTTTGGGACTGAGCACGGTGGCTCATGCCTGTAATCCCAGCATTTTGGGAGGCTGAGGTGGGAGGATCATTGGAGACCAGGAATTCAAGACCAGCTTGGGCAACACAGTAAGACCCCTTCTCCACAAAAAATTTAAAAATGAGCCAGGCATGACAGCTAAAAGAAACCAGGCAAGGTTACAGTAAGTTATGATCGTACCACTGCACTCCAGCTTGGGTGACACGCCAAGATTAACAATAATAACTAATTATAAAATAAAATAATAAAATAGAATAACAATATGGCAAAAAATGAAAAATATTTTGGGGAAAATGCTTTGAAGTCACACAAATATCCTATTTCTCATTAAGCTTTACCCACTAACACTTATTGATGGATCTTGTTTTCCGCAGTTACTGCTGTGAAGGGGGGGGTCTAAAGATAATTTTCTATTTCCCTCAATCCTTCTTTTTTTTTGGTGAGACGGAGTCTTGCTCTGTCACCAGGCTGGAGTGCAGTGGCACAATCTCGGTTCACTGCAACCTCTGCTTCCCGAGTTCAAGCGATTCTCCCGCCTCAGCCTCCCAAGTAGCTGGGACTACAGGCAAGGACCACCACACCAAGCTAATTTTTGTATGTTTACTAGAGACGGGGTTTCACCACGTTGGCCAGGATGGTGTTGATCTCTTGACCACGTGATCCGCCTGCCTTGGCCTCCCAAAGTGCTAGCATTACAGGAGAAAGCCACCGCCCCCGACCCTTCATTTTTATTTCATTTATTTTATTTTTTAGACACAGAGTCTTGTTGTGTCACCCAGGCTGAAGTGTAGTGGCGCAATCTTGGCTCACTGCAACCTCTGCCTCCAGGGTTCAAGTGATTCTCCTGCCTCAGCCTCCCAAGTAGCTGGGACTACAGGCACGCGCCAACACATCTGGCTAGTTTTTTGTATTTTTAGTAGAGACGGGGTTTCACCATGTTGGCCAGGCTGGTATCAAACTCCTGACTTCAAGTGATCTGCAGGCCTCAACCTCCCAAAGTGCTTGGTTACAGGCCTAAGCCACCATTCTCAGCCAATCCTTTTATATTTTTAAACTTAAATTCTCCTGAAAAGAAAAGTTGCTCTTTCTCTATTATGTATTTATTATCTATATAAGTATGAACTTGTATTTATTTGATTCTTTGAGCTATAATCTAACGTTCTTTATCTCACTACTCAAGTTGTTTCAGCTTTGGCCATGTGTAACACTCAGATTGGATGTGTCCTTTGGACATTCCCCTACCTGCTTTGTTCAGAATGCTTCCTTATTTTCTGACCACACATAGTCCTCCAGATTCATCCTGTATTTTCTCTGCCTTGGCCATAGAGTCAGCCATTTTTCTAAGGAGCCCTGGTTCCTCTTACAGGAGAATGGTACTACAAACCAAGATGGAGGTGCTAGGTATGGTTGTTTCTCACTGCTTTTAGGACCTATCAGTGGATAGAGATAGGAAATGATACACACAGATTTGTTGCTACATTTATTCCTTGAATTTGTGCATGTGTGTGTGTGTTTCAAAGAAAACACCTAAATTCCCACTGACAGATTAGCTCCAATCCAGCATAAGGTTCATTCCAGCATTCCTACAGCTTATTTGCAACTTCCTCCCCTCCTAGTTTTAAATATCTACAATGTGAAATGTATTTACTTATTCAATTATAGTATACATATACAGTAGCTTCAAAATGGCTAAGTCATACAGCTGTGAAAAATGAATTTATCAACTGAAGTGCAATGTTTGTGTATAGCTCTTTTTGTCTTCAGTGTTACAAAATACAAACACTGTATTCCAAAGTTACTTGGGTCAGTTCCCTTTTCCTCACCTCCTTCAGTAAGGTTGTATCACTGGTCTGCATTCCATCTTGGGTTCCCTTGACAATCTGGTTGATTTATTTAAATGTGCATAGAATAAAATTCACTCTTTGGCATTTACAAATATACAGGTTGTGTATCCAATGCCATAGTACGAGAAGAACTGTTTCCTCATCCCCAACTCCCCACCCCCTCCATTCCACAGCAAAGCGATTGCCCTTCGGTAGTCAATCCCTTACCCCAACCCCTTTAACCACTGATCTGTCTTCCATCATGAGATAATTGTAGTATACTTGATTCTGCCTTCTTTCACTTAGCAAAATGCATTTAAGATTCATCCACATTTTGCATGGATTAGGTCTGTTGCTGCTTATTGCTTACAGTAACCTACTGTGTGGATGCATCCATTTATCTACTTAAGGACATCTGGGTTTTCAGTTTTGGGTGACAATGAACAAAGCTGCTATCAACTTTCATATTCAGCTTTTTGTGAGAACGTAAGTTTTTAGTTCACCCAGATAAATACCTAAAATTGGGATTGCTGGGTTGTATGGTAAATTTATTATTAAATGTACCATTTAAGTTCCAGTTAATCCCTATTCTTATAGCACTCAATGTTGTCAAATGTTTTGGGTTTCATTGTTTTGTTTAGCCGATCTGATAGGTGTGCAGTAGCAGGTATACTTAGTAAATCAGAAAATCACGTATATAAAACCAAATTCCTGACTTCTAACGGAAAATGAGAAGTTTAGATAACATGGTACCAGTATTCTTATATGGCAACAAACGGCTAGAATACTACTATAGTTCCATGAGTATATTTTCTCCATTTTCCTGCAGCCCCTACCCATTTCAACTGTCTAGCATCAGCCTGCTTCACACATTCAAATCATCTGCCTGATTTATATGGCCACCTGAGTTTGTGACCCAATTACTCGGTGGCCTAGAGTGGCTATACCTAGTCCTATCCCCTAAGACTTAAATTCACTCCTAACATCTCTTCACAATCTTGCCCCAAGCCACATTTATAATTTAATATCTTATCATCTTCCCCACCCTAGGGTCCCATACTCCAGCCTGCAATGACAATTAAACACACCTGTTTCATCCCAGCTCTACTTTTAATTTACGTTTTCTACTTTAAACGTGGTAAATCCCACTCGGTCTTCAAAACCCAACTCAGTTGCCTTTCTGAACTCACCTACCTTCTTCACATTGCTTTTAAAACATGAGACCTCAAAATAATAATCAGTTCTGAGAGGGTATGTTTCAAGACCCCCAGTGGATGCCTGAAAACATGGATAGTACCAAATGCTATATTCACCATAGTTTTTCCCATGAATACCTACCTATAATAAAGTTTAATTCATAAATCAGACACAGTAAGAAATTAACAACATAATAATAGAACGATTATAACAACACGCCAGCATTACTATTCTTGCACTTTGGGGCCACTATTAAGTAAAAAAAGTGATGTGAACACGGCACTGAGATGCTGTGATAGTCAATCTGATAACAGAGTGGCTACTAAGTTACTAACAGGCAGGAGCATCCACAGCATGGATAGGTGGGACAAAACAGGGGATTCATGTCCCAGATGAGACAGAATGTGGTGGCAAGAGATTGCATCATGCTGTTGAGAATGGTGTGTATGCGCTTTAAAATTAATGACTCCTACAATTTTCCATTTAATACTTTCAGATTGAGGCTGATCATGAGTAACTAAGGCCTCAGAAAACCAAACTGTGGATAAACAGGGAACTACTGTGTATCACACAAAAGTTGTTTCTCAAATGTTATAGTACTGCTTTCAAATTTAAACTTTCATTTAAGCCAGCCATTCATGACCATAATATGATGTGGGCTGTGGTCAACAGCTAGGAAAATATGTTAGATATGGTCATAAAATAATAAAGTAGTAACGTTTACATTTACTCCTTTATTTAAGAAACCAGGCCGGACACAGTGGCTCACGCCTAAAACCCCAGCACTTTGGGAGGCCAAGGCAGGCAGATCACTTAAAGTCAGGAGTTCAAGACCAACCTGGCCAACATGGTGAAACCCCGTCTCTACAAAAAACACAAAAGTTAGCCAGGCATGGTGGCACACGCCTATAATCCCAGCTACGTGGGAGGCTGAGGCAGAAGAATCGCTTAAACCGAGGAGGTAGAGGTTGTAGTGGGCTGAGACACACCACTGCACTCCAGCCTGGGTGACAGAGCAAGACTTTATCTTTTAAAAAAAACAAAACAAAACAAAAGAAAAAAAAATAGAGCAGATTCCCATCACATTTACTCATTCACCTTCCATTAGGCTTTCTTTTAGTAAAAAAGGCAGACATGATATTATTAGCTAATGCCAGAAATGCATATATCTGAGAACATGACACATAAATTATAACAAATGTCATCTTTCACGTGTCAAGGAAAAAGAGGTTTGAAACTACTAATCTTAGCAATCATACTCAGAGCTGCTCAGAGAATTTTCTTGGGAATCTGCAAATTTTCTTTGTTCTAACTTACATAATTCAATTCCTACAAATTTCATTAAAACGCGGATTATAATAACAGCAAATTTGTTGGATTATTAAGAAAAACCCGATCATTCCAAGATGGTTGAATAGTAACAGCTCCAGTCTCCCAGCGTGATCAATGCAGAAGATGGGTGATTTCTGCATTTCCAACTGAGGTACTGGGTTCATCTCATTGGGACTCATTAGACAGTAGTTGCAGCCCACGGAGTGTGAGCTGAAACAGGGCGGGGCATCACCTCACCCAGAAAGTGCAAGGGGTCAGAGAATTCCCTTTCCTAGCCAAGGGAAGCCATCACAGATGGTACCTGGAAAACGGGACACTATCGCCCTAATACTGCGTTTTTACAATGTTCTTAGCAAACGGCACACCAGGAGATATTATTCCACACCTGGCTCGGTGGGTCCCACACCCACGGAGCCTTGCTCACTGCGAGTACAGTAGTCAAGATCAAACTGCAAGGCAGCAGTGAGGCTGGGGGAGGGGCGTCCGCCATTGATGAGGCTTGAGTAGGTAAACAAACTGGCCAGGAAGCTCGAACTGGCTGGAGCCAACCGCAGCTCAACAAGGCCTGTCTGCCTCTGTAGAATCCACCTCTGGGGGCAGGGCATAGCTGAGCAAAAGGCAGCAGAAACTTCTGCAGACTTAAAAGTCCTCCCTATCTGACAGCTTTGAAGAGAGCAGTGGTTCTCCCAGCACAGAGTTTGAGATCTGAGAACAGACAGCGTATCTCCTCAAGTGGGTCCCTGACTCTCGAGTAGCCTAACTGGGAGACACCTCCCAGTAGGGGCTGACACCTCACACAACCGGGTGACCCTCCGAGACAAAGCTTCCAGAGGAAGGATCAGGCAGCAACATTTGCTGTTCTGCAATATTTGCTGTTCTGCAGCCTCCGCTGATGATACCCAGGCAAAGAGGGTCTGGAGTGGACCTCCAGCAAACTCCAACAGACCTGCAGCTGAGGGTCCTGATGGTTACAGGGAAAACTAAAAAACAGAAAGGAATAGCATCAACATCAACAAAAAGGACATCCACACCAAAACCCTATCTATAGGTCACCATCATCAAAGGCCAAAGGTAGATAAAACCACAAAGATGGGGAGAAACCAGAGCAGAAAAACTGAAAATTCTAAAAACTAGAGCACCTCTTCTCCTCCAAAGGATCACAGCTCCTCTTCAGCAATGGAACAAAGCTGGATGGAGAATGACTTTGACGAGTTGACAGAAGTAGGCTTCAGAAGATCAGTAATAACAAACTTCTCAAAGCTAAAGGAGAATGTTCAAACCCATATCAAGGAAGCTAAAAACCTTGAAAAAAGATTAGACTAATGGGTAACTAGAATAAATACTGTGGAGAAGACCTTAAATGAACTGATGGAGCTGAAAACCATAGCACGAGAACTACATGATGCATGCACAAGCTTCAGTAGCTGATTCGATCAAGTGGAAGAAAGGTGATTGAAGATCAAATGAATGAAACGAAGTGAAAAGAGAAGTTTACAGAAAAAAGAGTAAAAAGAAACGAACAAACCCTCCAAGAAATATGGGACTATGTGAAAATACCAAATCTACGTTTGATTTACGTTTGATTGGTGTACCTGGAAGTGACGGGGAGAATGGAACCAAGATGGAAAACACTTCAGGATATTAACCAGATTTTCCCCAACCTATCAAGGCAAGTCAACATTCAAATTCAGGAAACACAGGGAACGCCACAAAGATACTCCTTGAGAAGAGCAACCCCAAGACACATAATTGTCAGATTCACCAAAGTTGAAATGAAGGAAAAAATGTTAAGGGCAGCCAGAGAGAAAGGTCGGGTTACCCACAAAGGGAAGACCATCAGACTAACAGAGGATCTCATGGCAGAAACTCTACAAGCTAGAAGACACTGGTGGCCAATATTAAACATTGTTAAAGAAAAGAATTTTCAACCCAGAATGTCACATCCAGCCAAACTAAGCTTCATAAGTGAAGGAGAAATAAAATCCTTTACAGACAAGCAAATGCTGAGAGATTTTGTGACCACCAGGCCTCCCTTACAATAGCACCTGCAGGAAGCACTAAACATGGAAAGGAACAACTGGTACCAGCCACTGCAAAAACATGCCAAATTGTAAAGACCATTGATGCTAGAAAGAAACTGCATCAACTAACGAGCAAAATAAACAGCTAACATCGTAACGACAGGTTCAAATTCACACATAACAATATTAAACTTAAATGTAAACGGGCTAAATGCCCCAATTAAAAGACACAGACTAGCAAATTGGATAGAGTCAAGACCCATCAGTGTGCTGTATTCAGTAGACCCATCTCACGAGCAGAGACACACATATGCCCAAAACAAAAGGATGGAGGAGTATCTACCAAGCAAATGGAAAACAAAACAAAACAAAAAACAGGGGTTGCAATTCTAGTCTCTGATTAAACAGACTTTAAACCAACAAAGATCACAAGAGACAAAGAAGGCCATTACATAATGGTAAAGAGATCAATTCAACAAGAAGAGGTAACTATCCTAAATATCTATGCACCCAGTACAGGAGCACCCAGATTCTTAAGGCAATTCCTTACAAAACTATAAAGAGACTTAGACTCCCACACAATAATAATGGGAGACTTTAACACCCCACTGTCAACATTAGACAGATCAACGTGACATAAAATTAACAAGGATATCCAGGACTTGAACTCAACTCTGCACCAAGTGGACCTAATAGACATCTACAGAACTCTCCACTCCAACTCAACAGAATATACATTCTTCTCAGCACCACATCACACTTATTCCCAAATAGACCACATTGTTGGAAGTAAAGCACTCCTCAGTAAATGTAAAAGAACAGAGATTATAACAAACTGCCTCTCAGACCACAGTGCAATCAATAGAACTCAGGATTGAGAAACTCACTCAAAACCGCTCATCGACATGGAAACTGAACAACCTGCTCCTGAACGACTAATGGGTACATAACAAAATGAAGGCAAAAATAAAGATGTTCTTTGAAAACAATGAGAACAAAGACACAACATACCAGAATCTCTGGGACACATTTAAAGCAGTGTGTAGAGGGAAATTTTTAGCACTAAATGCCCACTAGAGCAAGCAGGAGAAATCTAAAATCAACACCCTAACATCACAATTAAAAGTACTAGAGAAGCAAGAGCCAACACATTGAAAAGCTAGCAGAAAGCAGGAAATAATTAAGATCAGAGCAGAACTGAAGGAGATAGAGACACAAAAAAATCCTTTGAAAAATCAGTGAATCCAGGAGCTGGTTTTTGAAAAGATCAACAAAATAGATAGACCAATAGCAAGACTAATAAAGAAGAAAAGAGAGAACAATCAAATAGATGCAATTAAAAATGAGAAAGGGGATATCACCACTGACCCCACAGAAATACAAATTACCATCAGAGAATACTATAAACACCTTTACACAAATAAACTAGAAAATCTAGAAGAAATTGATAAATTCCTGCACACACACACCCTCCCCCCAGACTAAACCAGGGATAAGTCAAATCCCTGAATAGACCAATAACAGTCTCTGAAATTGAGGTAATAATAGCCTACCAACCAAGAAAAGTCCAGGAGCAGACGGATTCACAATCAAATTCTACCAGAGGTACAAAGAGGAGCTGGTACCATTCCTTCTGAAAAACTATTCCAATCGATAGAAAACGAGGGAATCCTCCTTAACTCATTTTATGAGGCCAGCATCATCCTGATACTAAGGCTGGCAGAGACACAACAAAAAAAAGACAATTTTAGACCAATATCCCTGATGCACATCGATGCAAAAATCCTCAATAAAATACTGGCAAACCGAATCCAGTAGCACATGAAAAAGCTTATTCACTACGATCAAATTGGCTTCATCCCTGGGATACAAGGCTAGTTCAACATATGCAAATCAATAAAAATTAATCCATCACATAAACAGAACCAAAGACAAAAACCACATGATCATCTCAATAGATTAAGAAAAGGCCTTTGGCAAAATTCAACAGCACTTCATACTAAAAATTCACCACATTGGCCAGGTTGGTCTCGAACTCCTGACCTCAGGTAATCCACCTGCCTCGTCCTCCCAAAGTACTGGGATTTCAAATATGAGCGGCTGCGCCTGGCCTGAAATGTCTTATTTTTATATTTTTAAAGGTAGCTTTTAGTACACATTGTAGACTCTGTCTTATTATTATCTTTCTTATGCACACCAGCCACGGCACTGTGGGAGCCCCTCTCTGGGCTGGCCAAGGCCAGAGCCACCTCCTTCTGCTTGTGGGGAGGTGTAGAGGGAAAGGCACCGGCAGGAACCAGGGCTGTGCGCACTCACGGGCCAGCTGCGAGTTCCAGCGGGCGCCCTGCACTCCGAGCAGCCAGCTGGCACCGCCAGCCAAGGGCAGTGAGGGGCTTAGCACCCGGACCCGCAGCTGCAGAGGTTGCGCCGGGTCCGCCAGCGGTGCCAGTGCTGTGCTCAAATTCTTGCAGGCCTCACCTGCCTCCCCACTAGGCAGGGCTCAAGACCTGCAGCCTGCCATGCCCAATCACCCCCCTCTGCCATGGGCTCCTGCACTTCCTGAGCTTCCTGGATGGACACCACCCCCTGCTCTGTGGCGCCCAGTCCCATCAACTGCCCAAGGGCTGAGAAGTGCAGGCGTGGCTCGTAACTGGCAGGTAGCTCAGCCTGCAGCCCCTGGGCAGGATCCACTGGGTGAGGACAGCTGGGCTCCTTAGTCTGGTGGAGACTTGGGGAACTTTTATGTCTAGCTAAGGGATCATAAACGTACCAATCAGCACTCTGTGACTAGCTTAGAGTTTATAAATACACCAACCAATATTCTGTATCTAGCTAACTTAGTGGGGACTTGCCCAGAACTTTTATGTCTAGCTAGAGGATTGTAAATGCACCAATCAGCTCTCTGTAAAACAGACCAATCAGCTCTCCGTAAAATGGACCAATCGGCAGGATGTGGGTGGGGCCAGATAAGAGACTAAAAGCAGGCTGCGTGCCAGCCAGCGGCAACCCGGTCAGGTCCCCTCCCACACTGTGGAAGCTTTGTTCTTTTGCTCTTTGCAATAAGTCTTACTGCTGCTCACTCTTTGGGTCCACGCTGCCTTTAAGAGCTGTAACACTCACCACGAAGGTCTGCAGCTTCACTCCTGAAGTCAGCGAGACCACGAACCCACCAGGAAGAATGAACAACTCCAGACACGCTGCCTTTAAGAGTTGTAACACTCACTGCGAAGGTCTGCAGCTTCACTCCTGACAGCGAGACCACGAACCCACCAGTAGGAAGAAGCTCCAGACACATGTGAACGTCTGAAGGAACAAACTCCGGACACACCACCTTTAAGAACTGTTAACACCGCTAGGGTCCACGGCTTCATTTTTGAAGTCAGTGAGACCATGAACCCACCAATTCCGGACACACTATGACATGTTAGTACTGAAATAACATATATCTGCTGCAGTTCATTAATGCCATTTATTTAATCCTGGTTCAATCCTTACTAATGATGCTGCATCTTCCACTGTAATATATATGAATACAAACTTCCAATGACTCTCTCAAAGGTAGTTACTGTGTTTCATTTGACAATCTCAAAATTTCTGGTCATGTTAAATTTATATGGGGAATTTCACACCATAAAAGTAGAACAACGTATCTTTTAACCATGTCCTATCTTGAAATCTTCAGGCCAAGCTTACCACCAGATCACTACAAGAATGCAATCTCTTTCCATTTGGCATACACCTCTGGCCTCCCACACACAACCACCAGGAAAGGGACAGGAAGAGACCTACAGGCTGGGGATCAGAGCACAGAAATGGAAATGCTTACTCTAAACTTCATATAGAAATACAGAAGAATCAGAAGAGCCAAAACAACCTTGAAAAAGAAATCAAAGTTATAGGACTCTCACTTTCCAATTTTAAAACCTATTATAAAATTACATTAATTAAGGTAAGGTGGAACTGACATGAGGATAGACATATAGACCAATGGAACTGAATAGAAAATCCAGAAATAAATCGATACACCTACAGTAAACTAATTTTTCACAAGGGTGCCATGACCTTTAAATAGTAAAAGAACAGTCTTCTTAAAACGTGGTGCTACGACAGCTGAATATTCACATGTAAAGTAATAAAGCTGGACACCTACCTAACACACCACCAAAACAGTTAATTCAAAATGGACCATACATCTAAATCGAAAAGCTGAAACTAGAAAGGTCTTAGAAGAAAACACAGGTATAAATCTTCATGACCTTTTTAAAAAAAAAAAAAAAAAAAAAAAAAAAAGGTTTCTTACATGTGACACAAAAAGCAGCAGCAACCAAAAACATACTAAAAACAAAAACTTTTATGGAAAAAAAGATATTTCAGAGGTGAAAATAAAACCCCATGATGGGAAAAAAATATTTACAAATCATACATCTGGAAAAAAAAAGACGTGTACACCAAAAGCATACAGAACTCTTACAAGTTAATAATAAAAACACAGATAAGGGCCAGGTGTGGTGGCTCATGCTTATAATCCCAGTATTTTGGGAGACCAAGGCAGGAGGGTCACTTGAACCCAGGAGTTCAAGCCAAGCCTGGGCAACATAGTAGAACCTTGTCTCTATGAAAAAAGTAAACAAGTAGCCAGAGGTGGTGGTGGACCCCTCTGTAGTCCCAGTTACTTGGGAGGCAGAGCTGGAAGAGCAGGTTGAACCCAGGAGGTCGAGGCTGTGGTAAGGTATGATCAGGCCACTGCACTCCAGGTTGGGTGACAGAGCAAGACTCTGTCTCAAAAAAGAAGAAAACCAAACAAAACACACACAATTAAGCCAATTGAAAAATGGGCAAATAATTTAAATAGACGTTTCTCCAAAGAACATATACAAATGGCCAATAAACACATGAAAATATCATTAGCCATTAGAGAAATGCAAATCAAAACAAAAAAGATACCATTCCACACCCACTTAGAATGCTTTAATGAAAAAGGAGATGAAGGGCTGTGTTGATAAGAATATGGAGAAACTGGAAACCCTCAAACATTTCTAGTGGGAATGCAGAACAGTGCAGCCACTTCAGAGAAAAATGTCAGTTCCTTAAAAAGTAAAATACAAAGATAACCGTGATCTAACAATTCGACTTCTAGGTATATACAAGAGAGCTGCACACATATTGAAACCAACTCAACAGTCCCACAGATAGTTTTTTAATATAAACAAAGAAATTCTTTAAGCTTAAAACTTATGTTTATCTGAGTTCCTTCTTCAGGAAACAACCTTCTACTATGAGTTCCTTTGGCAGATATTTCTGCTCTCAGAAAGTATCAAAGAACTGAAATTCACCAGATCACCACATCCAAACAATGAAATGCTGGACCCCTCATCATGATTGCTTCCTTGCCCCTCCCTAGCTCTTGTTTGGTTCCACATTGTTACATTTTTCCCTGCTACCTAAACCCCTAATTTTAGTTGGTCAGGGAGAGGGATTTGAGACTGAGCTCCCATCTCCCCAGCTATAGCACCCAATTAAAGCCTTCTTCTTTGGCAATACTCTTTGTCTCAGTCACTGGCTTTCTGTGCAGCAAGCAACAGGACCTAGACCAAACCCCTGGTGTTTCAGTAACAGTATGTTAACAGAAAAACTTGCAGATCAATTTCAGAGCAACAGTATTCATAATAGCCAAAAAGTGTAAAAACACCAAACATAAATCAACTGGTGAACAGCTTTTTAAAATATGCTACATCTACACAATGGACTACTACTAACCTCCAAAACTGAAAAGCAAACAGGGAAAAGACTAAAAAAATAGAATATCTAAGAAGTATGGGAAAACTATAAAAGATATACACTTAATGGGAATACCAAAAGAAGAAAGAGAAAAAGGGACATTAGAAATATTTGAAACAACGACTGAGAATCTCCCCAAATTACTGTCACACACCAAACCACACACAGATCTGAGAAACTAAGGAAAGCAAGCTAGATAAATGCAGGAAAAAAAAAAAAGCAAAAACTTAGGCACATCATTTTTAAACTACAGAAAAAATCTAACAAAAACAAATTTCTGAAGGAAGTTGAAGGGGGTGAATATACCTTATTTATAGAGAAGCAAAGATAACAACTTCTTCTCAGAAACAATGCAAGCAAGAGAGTAGAGTGAAATGTTTAAACTGTTGAGAGAGGTCTGGGCATGGTGGCTCACGCCTGTAATCCCAGCACTTTGGGAGGCTGACATGAGTAGATCACTTGAGGCCAGGAGTTCAAGACCAGCCTGGCCACCATGGCAAAACCCTGTCTCTACTAAAAATTAGCCAGATGTGGTGGCATACGCCTGTAATCCGAGCTACTCGGAAGGCTGAGGCCAGAGAATCAGTTGAACCTAGGAGGTGGAGGTTGCAGTAAGCTGAGATCATGCCACTGCACTCCAACCTGGGCAACAGAATGAGACTCCATCTCAAAAAAAAAAAAAAAAAAAAATATAAAAAAAAATAAAAAGTTGAGAGAAAAAAATTACCAATCTAGAATTCTGTAGTGAGTAAAATTATCCTTCAAAAGTAAAGGAAAAATATTTTGTCAGATGAACAAAAATTGAGTGACTTTGTTGCCAGTAAAACTGTCTTGCAAGAAGTATTGAAGTTCTACAGAAGAAGGAATTATAGGTCAGAAATTCAGTTCTACATAAAGAAAGGAAGAGCTGATGAAGGAATAAAGACAGTAAAATTTTATTTTTATTTTTTTATTTTTAATTGACCTAACAGATAATGGTTGTTCAAAATAGTAACAGCAACATGTATTCAATTATGTATGCTCTTATATGTATTTATGTATGCTTACATATTAGTAAAATGAATGCCAGGAACAGAAAGAGAAATTAGGATAATTTTGCTATTATACTCCACATTATTTGTAAACGTGTAACAGTGTTATTGGAAAGTTGGCTTGGATTAGTTGTAAAAGTATACTGCAAACTCTAAGGCAACCATTTTAAAAGCTAAGAAAGAAGTGTAAGGGTTATACTAAGAAGATGAGAAAAAAAAGAGAATCACATAAAATGCTCGAAGAGTGGAAAATAAAAATAAGAACAGAGAACAAGAACAACAAATAGAAACCAATAACAAATACGGTAGATATTAACCCAATTATACCAATGATCATTTTAAAGGTCAACACACCAATTAAAAGACAAGTTGTCAAAGTGTAATAAAAAACAAGAGCCAACTGCATGTTGTCTACAAGAAACCCACTTCATATGTAAAGATACATATAAACTAAACATAAATGGATTGAAGAAAGATATATCATGCTAACATTAACCAAAGAAAAGGAGGAGTAGCCTATTAATTTCAGGCAGAATAGACTTAAAGCAAGGAAAGTTATCAAGGATAGAGAAGGGCATTACACAATGATAAAGGATTCAACTGTCCAAGAAGACACAATTCTTAACATGTATATACCTATCAACAGAGTGTTAAAATACATGAAGCAAAAACAAACTGCAAAGTGAAATAAATTAGTCCATTATCATAATCTTAGACTTCAAGATCTCTCACAGAAATGGGCAGATTTAGCAGGCAGAAAATCCATAAAGATATATTTGAACTCAGTAACACCACCTATCAACTGGATATAATTGACATTTACAGATCACTTCATCCAACAATAGCAGAATACATATCCTCAAGATTACATGGAAAATTCATCAAAACAGATCACATTCTAGGCCATAAAACACATGCTAACAGATTTTTTAAAAAAAATTATGTAACATCTTCTCCAAGATCAAAATGAAATTAAACTAAAAATCAATTAACAGAAAGATACATGGAACATCCCAAAATATATGAAAACGAAATACTTCTAAATACACATGGGTCAAACAAGAAATCTGATGAGAAATTTTTAAATGTTTTCAACTGTATGAAAGCAACACATAACTTATCAAAATTTGCGGGATGTAGTGAAAGCAATGGTTAGAGATTTATAGCACTAAATGTATATACAGTCATGTGCCACATAATAATATTTTTGTCAATGAACACACCTCATATACAACGTTGGTCTTGTAAGATTACAATGGAGCTGAAATTCCTATTACCTAATGATGTCATGGCAGTTGTAACCTTATAGTGCAATGCATTTTTCATATGTTCATGGTGATGCTGTTGTAAACAGACCTACTGTGTGCTGCCAGCTGTATAAAACTATAGCACATATAATTATGTACATGTTTATAATGACTATAGTACTAAGCTATGTATTTACTATACTATACTTTTTAATCATTATTTTGAAGTATACTCCATGGCCAGGCGTGGTGGCTCATGCCTGTAATCCCGGAACTTTGGGAGGCTGAGGTGGGGATCGCCTGAGGTCAGGAGTTCGAGACCAGCCTGACCAACATGGTGAAACCCTGTCTCTACTAAAAACACAAAAAAAGTAGCCAGGCGTAGTGGTGCATGCCTGTAATCCCAGCTACTTGGGAGGCTGAGACAGGAGAACTGCTTGAACCCAGGAGGCCAAGGTTGCAGTGAGCCAAGATCACACCACTGACTCCAGCCTGGGCGACAGAGCAAGACTCCATCTCAAAAAAAAATAATAATAATAACAATAATAATAAAGTATGCTCCTTTCACTTATTATTTTTCAGTTAACTGTAAAACATCCTCAAGATCCTCAAGCAGATCCCTTCAGAAGGTATTCCAGAAGAAGGCATTGATATCATACAAGATGACAGCTCCATGAGTGTTACTGCCTCTGAAGACCTTTCAGTGGAACAAGATACAGAGGTGGAAGACAGTGATATCGATGATCCTGACCCTGTGTAGACCTAGGCTAATGTGTGTGTCTGTGTCTTAGTTTTTAACAAAAAAGTTTAAAGAATTTTTTTAAATAGAAAAAAGCTGACAGAATAAGGATATATGAGCTGAGATCACGCCACTGCACACCAGTCTGGGCAACAGACCAAGACTCCCTCTCAAAAAAAAATTTTTTTGTACAGCTGAACAATATGTTTGTGTCTTAAGCTAAGTGTTATTACAAAAGAGTTATTACAAAGTGGTATTACTAAAGAGTCAAAAAGTGAAAAAAACAAAGTTTAAGAAGTGAAAAATTATAGTAAGCTAAGATTAATTTATTATTGAAGAAAGAAAAATTTTAAAAATAAATTTAGTGTAGTCTAAGTGTACCATGTTTATAAAGTTGATAGTAGTGTATGGTAATGTCCTAAGCCTTCATATTCACTCAACACTCACTCACTGACTCACCTGAGCACCTTTCAGTCCTACGAGCTCCATTCATGGTAAGTGCCCTATATATGTATACCATTGTTTATCTTTTATACCATATTATAATGTACCTTTTCTATGCTTAGATACAAAATAATTACCATTGTGTTCCAATTGTCTACAGTATCCAGTACAGTAAGATCTTATACAGGTTTGCAGTCTACATATAGGCTATACCATATAGTGTAGGTATGTAGTAGGCTAAACCACCTAGGTTTGAGTAAGAACACTCTATGATGTTTGCACAAGGACAAAATCACCTAATGATGACACATTTCTCAGGATGTATTCTGATTACTAAATGACATATGACTGCATTAAAAAAGAAAAATGATCTAAAATCAATAATCTAAGCTTCTACCTTTGAAATTAAAAATTGGCCCAAAGCCTTAACAGATATCTCACCAAAGAAGATACAGATACAGATGGCAAATAAGTACAAGAAAAGATGCTCCACATCATATATTACCAGAAAATGCAAATTTAAACCACAATGAGACATCAGGACATACTTACTAGAATGGCTAAAATTCAGAACACTTACACCACCAAATGCTGACAAGAAAATGGAGCAAAAGGAACTCTTTTGCTGGCGGGAATGCAAAATGTTACAGCCACTTTGGAAGACAGTTTGGCAGTTTCTTATAAAACTAAAAATACTCTTACCATACAATCCAACAATTGCTCTGCTTGGTATCTACTCAAAGGAGTTGAAAATTTATCTCCACATGGAAACGTGCACATGTATGGTTATAGCACCTTTAATCATAATTGCCAAAACCTAGAAGCAACCTTCTAGATGTCTTTCAGTAGACGAATGGATAAATAAAATGTTATATCCAGACAATGGAACATAATTCAGTGCTGAAAAGAAGTAAGTTATCAAGCTATGAAAAGACATGGAGAAAAGTTAAATACATATTACTAAGTGAAAGAAGGTACTCCAAAAAAGCTACATACTATATGATTCCAACTGTATGACATTCTGGATAAGACAAAACTATGGAGACAGTAAAAAGATCAGTGGTTGCCAGGGATTAGGGTGGAGGGAATGATTACGAGGCAGAGCATAGAGGATTTTTAGTGCAGTGTCACTACTCTATATGACTGTATGACATTATAATGGTAGACAGATATCTTTATACATTTGTTCAAACTCACAGAATGTACAATGCCAAGAATTAACCATGATAGAAATTAGTGACTTTGTGTAAGAAAGATGTGTATACACAGGTTCATCAACTGTAACAGATACACCATTCTGGTGGGGGATGTTGATAAAAGGAAGGCTATGCATATGTGGGGGAAGGAATTCTGGGATATCTCTGTACCTTCCTTTCAATTTTTCTGTAAAACTAAAGCTGCTCTAAAAAAAAAAAATCTTAAGAAAAGCACCACCAACAAAATGAAGGCATGATAAATACATTTCTAGATAAACAAAAACTGATTATTGCTTGCAGACTCACCTGATAAAACAGAAACACAGAATTTCTTAAGGCTGAAGGCAAGTGACCTAAGAATCCACACAAGCCCACATGAAAAATTTGGGTGTCAGTAAAAGTAATTATCTAATTAAAACTCAGCATATGTGCATATTTGTTCTCTTAGCTGATTTTTAAAAACTGCATAAAATATGTATATAATTGTACTGTTGTACCTATAACATATAGAAATGTCATACATCTGTGAGTAACAGAAGAGTGGTGTGTGGGAACAAAGCTTTAACAAACTAAGGAAACACCACCACATGGTAACATGATTCCACAGGAACCAATGAAGAGAACACAAAATGGTAAATAAGAAGGGTCATCTAACACTATAAATGTACACTTGCTCTCCTTTCTTTTCCCTTCTAATACAAAATTATATTAACAATTATAGAAGATACAATATGTATAACAATAATAGCATAAAGAGGAGGAAGAGAAAGTAGAGCCATACAGTGGTAATGTTTCTATGCCTCACTGGAATAAAACTAGTAACAAATCTGAAGGAGATTTCGTTGAGATGTACATGATAAGCACTAAAGCAACCCATAAAATTTCCCTCAAAAACATACTGTAGGCTGAGTACAGTGGCTCATGCCTGTAATACATCACGTTGTGAGGCCAAGGCAGACAGATCACTTGAGGCTAGGAGTTAGGAGACCAGCCTGGCCAACATGGTGAAACTCTGTCTCTACTAAAAATACAAAAATTGGGCTGGGTGCAGTGGCTCACACCTGTAATCCCAGCACTTTGGGAGGCTGAGGCAGGCGGATCACGAGGTCAGGAGATGGAGACCATCCTGGCTAACATTGTGAAACTCCATCTCTACTAAAAACACAAAAAAATTAGCTGGGCGTGGTGGCGGGCACCTGTAGTCCCAGCTACTTGGGAGGCTGAGGCAGGAGAATGGCATGAACCCAGGAGGCGGAGGTTGTAGTGAGCCGAGATTGTGCCACTGCACTCCAGCCTGGGTGACAGAGCGAGACTCCATCTCAAAAAACAAAAAAAGAAAAAAAAAAAAAAATTAGCTAGGCGTGGTGGCACATGCCTGTAATCCCAGCTACTCAGGAGACGGAGGAACGAGAACTACCTGAACCCAGGAGATGGAGTTTGCCATGAGCCAACATTCTGCCACTGCATTCCAGCCTGCGCAACAGAGCAAGATGCTGTCTCCAAAAAAAAAAAAAAAAAAAAATTTGTGAAAATGACATTAGAACTAAGTGTTACCACAGAAAATACTGCTTTCAAGTAAAAGAAATGAGGAAAGACCCAAGGAAAAAACCCTGAAACATTTAGGAAATGAAAAGTAAACTGGTGTACATAAATGCAACTATATCAATATCAATAACATCAAATGCACATAAACTAACCCAGCCAAAGGTACTGCAATGTGGGATAAAAAAGTGAAGATTCCACTGTATGTTCTGTATAAGAGATGCAATACACTGAACAAGGGCGTCACGACCTGCCAGTGAGGAAATAATAATCTTTTCAACAAATGGTGCTGGGACAACCGGATTTCCATATTCAAACAAATGAAGTTGGTGCCCAGCATGGTGGCTCACGCATGTTATCCCAACACTTTGGGAGGCTGAGGCGGGAGGATCACTTGAAGCCAGGAGTTTGAGAACAACCTGGGTAACATAGCAAGACCCCATCTCTAAAAAAAAAAACAAAAATTAGCCAGCCTTGGTGAAGTCTTAGCTATTTGAGAGGCTGAGGTGGGTGGATCACTTGGGCCCAGAGGTTCAAGGCTGCAGTAAGCTATATGTTCACGCCACTGCACTCCAGCCTGAGTGACAAAGCAGGACTTTATCTCTTTATCTCTTTAAAAAAAATGTAGTTGGACCCCTGCCTCACACCAGACACAAAAATTAACTCAAAATAGATCAATGGCCTAAATATAAGAGCTAAAACTATAAAAGCCTAAGAAAACATAGATAATAAATCTTCATGATCATGGATTTGGCAATTGTTTCTTTGATATGACATCAAGATTATGAGCAACAGAAGAAAAAATAGATAAATGAACTTTTTCAAAACTAAAAACTACTGGGCATCCAAGAATATTGTCAAGAAAGTGGAAAGAAAAAAAAAAAAAAACATGGCCAGGTGTCGTGGCTCATGCCTGTAATCCCAGCACTTTGGGAGGCCAAAGTGGGTGGATCACTTGAGCTCAGGGGTTCAAGACAAGCTTGAGCAACATGGCAAAACGCTATCTCTACAAAAAAATACAAAAATCAGGCCAAGTGTGGGGGCTTATGCCTATAATCCCAGCACTTTGGGAGGCCAAGGCAAGTGGCTCACCTGTGGTCAGGAGTTTGAGATCAGCCTGGCCAATATGGTGAAACCCTGTGTCTACTAAAAATACAAAAATTAGCCAGGCATGGTGGTGTGTGCCTATAATCCCAGCTACTCGGGAGGCTGCGACAGGAGAATCACTTGAACACAGGGGGCAGAGGTTGCAGTGAGCCGAGATCACGCCACTACACTCCAACCTGGGCAACAGAGCAGGACTCTGTCTCGGGGGGGAAAAAAATTAGCCAAGTGTGCTGGTGCATGCCTATAGTCCCAGCTACTCGAGAGGCTGAGGTGGGAGAATTACTTGAGCCTGGGGAAGCTGAAGCTGCAGTGCTACAGTGAGCCATGATTGTGCCCCTGCACTCTTAGCCTGAGCAACAGAATTAAAACCTCATCTCAAAAAAAAAAAAAAAATGTGAAAAACCACCCACTGAATATGAGAAAACATTTGCCAGTCATATATTTGACAAGGGTCTAGTATCCAGAATACATAGATCATTCTCTTATAACACAACAAGAAAAAAAAAAATCAACAAAAAACTTGGATATTTTTTCCAAGAAGATATTCACATCACCAACCAGCACATAAAACAGTGCTCATCATCAGTAGCCATTAGAGAATGCAAACCAAAACCCTGATAAGGTATCACTTCATACCCACTAGGATTTTTTTTTTAAGTGGGTAGAAGAGACCATAATGTAAGTGCTGGCAAGAGATGTGGAAAAACTGAAACCTTTATGCACTGCTGACAGGAATGTAAAATGGTTCAGTCACTGCAGAAAACAGGTAGTTTTTCAAAAAGTTACATAAAATCACCACATAGTCCAGTAATTACGCTCCTTCATATATATCAAAGAGAACTGAAAACAGGTACTCCGATATGTGTACACCAGGCTTCTAGCAGCTCTATTCACAATAGCCAAAGGGAGGAAATAAATACATATTAGTGGATGAATGGCTAAATGTGTGGCATATACATACAATGGAACATTATCCAGCTATAAAAACGAATGAAGTACTGATACAAAATACAATGTGGAGGAAGCTCAAAAACATTTTGTTAAGAAGCCAGACACAAAAGTTCACATGCTGTATGATTTCCATTTATGTGAACAGGTAAAACCATAGAGACAGAAAGCAGATTGATGTTACCAAGGACTGAGAAGAGGTGGGGAATATGGAATGGATGCTTAATAGTATAGTATCTCCTTCTAGGGTGATGAAATGTTTTAGAATGAGATAGAGGTGTTAGTTGCAAAACATTGTGAATCCACCAAGTGCCAAAGAATTACTCACTTTTGAATGTTAATTTGATGCTATGTGAATTTCACCTCAATAAAATAAAACTTTTAAAAAGTAAACTGAGAGACCTGGTAACAAACTGGATGTTGCTAAAGATGTGTATGTACGTGGGGCAAGGCTGAAAGCAAACATTCTGTAAAGAAAAGAGTTGCACTTTCCATTATTACATAAAAGAAATTACGTGTGGTGGCTCATGCCTGAAATCCTAGCACTTCGGGAGGCTGAGACAGGCAGATGGCTTGAGCTCAAGAATTTGAGACCAGTCTGGGCCACAAGGCAAAACCTTGTCTCTCCAAAAAAATAAATAAATAAGTAAAAATAAATAAATACAGAAACTAGCAGGGCATGGTGGCATGCACCACTAGTCTCAGCCACTTGGGAGGCTGAGCTGGGAGGATCACCTGAGACTGGGGAGGTGGAGGCTGCAGTGAGTTGTGAGATCACACCACTGTAGTCCATTGTGAGAAACAAAGCCAGACCCTGTCTTAAAAAAAAAAAAGTGTGGATGTAACCTTATTTTGTAAAAAGATACAGAGATGGTTAAAAGAAAGGACAATCAAGTTGCCATTATCTTCTATCAACTTTAGGTGTGCTGAAAGCCTTTCTTCCTCTTCAATCCCCTAAAATAGTGCTTAGGGCCAGGAAAATTTCAACAACCTAGACTTCGCAGATATATTTGGGGAAAACAGAAAGAGGAGGCAATGATCCCACCTCAGGATATCAGGCACCCATGCCCAGAAAAGTCCTCCACTTTCAAAGGAAAGAACACAAATCTCACATAACTCTTATCTCGAATGTTGAAGCTACAGCTGCCAGGGACAGAAAAAGGGGTAGATTGTCTGGAGCACCGTAAGATGTCTCCATGGCTTTGGAACTCAAGAAGTTGGTTGGATCAGTAACTTGTTTTAAGTAAATCCCTTCCAAAATATTTACAATCTGAAAAACATTTTCATTACAATTGCTGTATTAAAATTTCTGGCATTTAAAAAAAGGAAAATAGGCCGGGTGCGGTGGCTCAAGTCTGTAATCCCAGCACTTTGGGAGGCCGAGATGGGTGGATCACGAGGTCAGGAGATCGAGACCATCCTGGTCTACATGGTGAAACCCCGTCTCTACTAAAAAATACAAAAAACTAGCCGGGTGAGATGGTGGGCGTCTGTAGTCCCAGCTACTCAGGAGGCTGAGGCAGGAGAATGGCGTAAACCAGAGAGGCGGAGCTTGCAGTGAGCCGAGATCGCGCCACTGCACTCCAGCCTGGGCGACAGAGCGAGACTCCGTCTCAAAAAAAAAAAAAAAAGGAAAATAAACTGACCAACTGAAATAAGTCCATGAGAAACAAATCTCATTCTTCAAATTTCTCTTGTGGGCTCCTTTCTTCATACTTTCTAAGAATTTTTACAATTACTTATACTATTTTTTCCTCTTGTCCCAGAAATATGGAGAAAAATCAATTTCCTTATGTTGCTCTAATTTTAATATACTACCTCTAAGCAAATGCTTTCCAAATCAAGCAACCAACCTGTGTTCTCTTCCAAATCCCAAGTGACAACATCAACTATCTAGTATATATCCCCAATTTAACACTCTAAAAGCAAACTTATATTTTTCTTAAAAAATAAAATCTCCATCTTCATTTTTGAACTTCTCTTTATAGCACTATTATAGGCTAGATTGTGTCCTCCCAAATTCATACGCTTAAGTCTCAGGTCTTCAGAATGTAATGTTCTTGGAGATAATAAGGTCTTTAGATAGGTGATTATTAAAATGCTGTCGTTAGGGTGGGCCCTAATCCAATCTGACATCCTTATAAGAAGGGGGAGGGTCACACAGAGAAGAGGCCATGTCAAGACACAGCCACCTTGCAAGCCACAGAGAGAGGTCTCAGGAGAAATCAACCCTGCCAGCACCTGGACTTGTCCCAAAGGATCTTCCAGCCTCAAGGACTGTGAGAAAATAAAGTTCTGTTGTTGAAGTCATCCAGTATGTAGTACTTTATCATCGCAGCACTAGCAAACTAATTTAAGTACCACTTTCTCAGATATTCTAACTCAAAGCAATATAATCAACCTAGACTTCCTCTTCCAAATAATTGGTGAACTGGCCAAAAAGCCCCTTTAAGGGAAGCATCTCATGTGTAGATTTCAGAACCATTTAACCATTACCAAAGCGTTCATACTACTGGAAATATTATTAGTAACATAGATGTTAATTGCTCTAACTTGTGATTTAAGGACTTTTAAAAAAGATAAAACATAAGGTTTTGCTGTTGAAATCAAAAGAGATCTCATTTCACTTCACAGCACAGATAATAACATACTTGCCAATTTGTCTTGAGTATGGGAGCAGCAGGATTAAAGACCCTGTTTGTTTAAAGGCAGACAGCTGGCCTATTTGCATATAAGAAGAAAGAGCTAGTAGAGAATGACAACACACACATACATGGAAATGGGTGATAAGGGAAAGAAGGAAAGGCCATTCAGCAAAATGGCTAAGATAACCAGGTAAAGAATCACACAGAGTTGTGTTCAAATGACAACTTTCTACTTTCAAGTTGTGTGATTTCAGACAAGATACTCAATACATATAAATGACATAATGTATTTTATTAATAGAATGGTAAGAATTAAATGAGATATCTGTAAAGAATTTCATAAGATAAATTTTTATATTACGATTTACAGAATAAGGTCTCTAGAAAAGAACATGTATTTCAGTTCATGTCAACAGAGAACACAGTTGGATTATAACTTTTTAGCAACGTAAAAGTTATAGTATTAACTAAGACCAATAAACTAAAATTCAAGAAAAAAATTTTTAGCTTAAACAAAAGTTATGTATTATTTCTTATAAATGTTTAACTAATAGTTTCCAATCAAGATGCAACCAGGCCCTAGAGACCAGAAACACAGCATTTAGGGACTAAAGGTGGGTGTCCATGGGTTCTGTAGTCACTCAGACTTCAAAGGAGATCTGAGAGGTAAAAGACTAATTCTACTTCTAAATCTATTATAAGCCCTAGGAATGTCTACCTGCATCCTAAAGGAATCTGGCATTGCTTGAATGTCTTCTATGTTCAGCTGTGTGCTATGCCATGACTCACCAATCTTCACAGCAACTATGTGAAGAATATGTTATTGAAGTCATTTGACAAACCAATTGGATCTAAAAAAACGTTAAATACCTGCTTAAGGCCAAGCATTGAGTGAGAGGTAGAATGGAGATCTGAGTCTAGGATGATTGACACAACACCAAAATGCTCAGGGCCTTTTTCTGTCTCTCAAAAAGTAAAAGCTAGAGCACTATACATTCCATGTCTAGGACAAAAATATCCAAAAAATTTCATTATCAATTATACTGTTTTACAACAACCGGAAATAAACTCAGGTGGTGGAGACACTGTACACCCACATTGGAAATTTCAGATTCTCTAAGATCAAAGAATTACATGACAACTACTTACATAAATACAAAAACACAATTCTACGTTCCCTGAGATTTTTCACATAGATTATGTAAATTTCGACCAGAAAGTTTTTAGAGATACTATAGTAAAAACCAATATATGCATCACCAAGACTTTACAATTTGTTATTATTTAGCTATGACCAGTTTATCACATTTCTTCATCCATTAATCCATCTTACTTTTCGATGCATTTCAAAGTTGCAGATGACAGTACACATCATCCCATTATACCTCAGCATGAACATCAATAACAAGAATTCAATGCATATTTCTTTTAATATGTATTTACTTTTTTCAGGTTTTATATACAATAAAAGACATACCATTTGATAAGTTTTAACATATACATATAGCATTGAACTCAAACTCCAAACAAGAAATAAAATATTTCCTATCAACCAGCAAGTTCCTCTAAGACTTTTCACAATTAATCCTCACCCCACTATCAAAAACACTGCTTTTTCTTCCATTACGTATCAATTTGGCCTGTTCTAGAACTTGATGTAAATAGAACACAGAATGTACTCTTTTGTGTAAGCTTTCTTTCACCTACCATGTATTTGAAATTCATTATGTTGCTGACGTACCGAGACAGTGTTCCTTATCATTGTTAAGTTGTATTCCATTTATGACTATACCTATTTGTTGATCCAGTCTCCAGCTGGTGAAAAGAAAGGGATTATGCCTTATCTGTGTCCAGTTTCAGCCTATTATAAGCACTTTTGAACAAATCTTGGAAATGTGCTTTCATTTTCTATTAAATAAATGACTAGGAGTAGAATTGCTAAGTCATGGGTTAGAGCATAAAAACTCTGAATTTTATAAGAGTTCTCTTGCTCTACATGTGGTAGTATTACTCTTTAAGCTAATGGGACAAGTAAAGTAGCATCTCCTTGCAGTTGAACTTTGTATTTCCTTAATAATTGATGATGTTTGGTAACATTTTCATGTGTTCACTGGCCATTCAATATAGCATCATTCATCAAGCGTCTGTACTGATCCTTCTCCAATTAATCAAGCGGTATTGTCATTGTTCAGTTGTAGAATTTCTTTATATAGTCTTAATATAAGTCCTTTACAGATACAGGTTTTGCTATTATTTTCTTCATGTCTCTTGACCAGCAGAAATTTTTTATTTTGAAGAAGTTTATAGAGTGTTAGGTGTTTTCTTTAAAACAGTTGCTGCTTTCTGTATCTTGTTTATTCTAAAAGCTTTATACTTTTAGCTTCAACATTTAGATCTATGATCCATCGTGATTTATCTTTTGGGTACCATGTGAGGTAGGGAGTCAAGGTGAACTTTTATCCATACAGATATCTAGTTGTTCCAGCATTTTTTATTTAAAAGCCTTTCTTTTCCCTCATTGGATACTTTCTTTGTTAAAAATGATGTATCAGTTCTCTGTTCTGCTCCATTTATGTGACTATATATCCTTAAGCTGATATCACAGTCTTGATTACTGTATCATTAGAGTAAATCTTGAAATAAGGAAATTTAAGTCTTCCACCTTGTAAATCATCAAGATTGCTTTGTATAACATAGGCCCTTTCTATCTTCCTATGTTATAATCAGCTTTTCAATGTCTACCAAAAGAGAAAAGTCCTGCTAAGATAATGATTTGAACCACATTAAATTCGTAGATCGACTAGGGATAACCATGTTGTTTTACTTCCAAATATTCAGATTTTTCCTGAATATCTTATTGCTATTGATTTCTACTTTAAATTCTACTGTAGTTACACTATGTACTCTTTAAGATTACAATCTTTTGAAATGTACTGAGACACGTTTTAGGACCCATATATTATTTATCACAGTATGCATATCATGTGTACTTGAATAGAATGTACACTCTATTTTAGTTGCCCATGATATTCTACAAATACCAGTTAGGTCAAGGTGGTTGAAGTATTTTACAGATCTTCTATATTCTAACTGATTTTTTGTCTAGGTTTTCTGCAAGTTACAGAGTAGTCTTAAAATTTCCATCTATGACTTCAGATCTTATTAGGTGCATACAAATTTATGATTACTATGTATTTTTAATGAGTTTTATCACTATGAAATGCCCTTGTTTATCTCCAATACTATCTTGAAGTCTATTTTATCTAATATTAATACAATAACCCTATCTTATACTTACTATTTGCATGCTACACCTTTTCTCATACATTTACTTTCAATCTCTCTGTGTCATTATTTTTAAAATGCATCTCTGGTAGACAGAATACAGGAAGGTCAGACTTGCTATCCAATGTGTGAATCTCTACCTTTAAATAAAACACTTAATCTATGTTCAATTAAGGTAATTATTGATAGACTTGATCTAGGTTTGTAATTTTGCTATTTGTTTTCTTTACATCCTGATGTGGTTTGGCTGTGTCTCCACCCAAATCTCATTTTGAATTGTAGTTCCCATAGTCCGCACATGTCGTGAGAGGAACCTGGTGGGAGGTAACTGAATCATGGAGCAGTTACCCTCATGCTATTCTCGTAATAATGAGTGAGTTCTAAGGAGATCTGATGGATTCATAAGGGGCTTTTCCCCCGACTTTGCTCTCATTCTGTTCCTTGCTGCCACCCTGTGAAGGACATGTTTGTTTCCCCTTCCTCCATGATTGCAAGTTTCCTGAGGCCTCCCCGGCCATGCTGAACTGAGTCAATTAAACTTCTTTCCTTTATAAATTACTCAGTTTTGAGTATGTCTTTATTAGCATTATGAGAACAGACTGATACACATCTCATTTGTTTTATATTCTGCTGTTCCTTTACACCTTTTTTCATATTCTCTAAATACATTTTAGAATTCCATTTTGACTTCTCGTTTTTTAGCTATCACCTCTTTGCATCTTTTTCTTTTTTAGTGTTTGTTCTAGGAATTATAAAGTATATTTTTAACTTTGCACAGTGGACTAATTCTACCCCTTCATAAAATAAAGACCACAGTAAGCACATAACTCCATCTACCTAGACTCATCCTTTAAGCCCAGCAGTCATACATAAATGCCATATCGTAACATTATAATTTCTGCTTTAAACAATCAGAATTATATATTTCTTAATGGAGTACAACTGCAGTGCTCTTCATTCCTGAAGATCTGAGTTTCAACTGGTATCACTTTCCTTCAGCTTGAAGTATCTCCTTAAACATTTCTTGTAGTACAAAGATTTTCTTAGCTAGAAAGTATGTTTTCTTATTTGGCTATAGAATTCTGAGTTGATGTTTACTTTACCAGTACTTTAAAGGTGTTTATAGCCTGCTGGCCTGCACTACTTCTGATAAGAAGTCAGCTACCATTCATTAGCATTTCTCAGGGTGCTTTCAAGATTTTTTTCTTTTTGTAGAGATGAAGTCTCACTTCATTTCCCAGGCTGGTCTCAAACTCCTTAGCTCAAGCAATACTCCCTCTTTGGCCTCCCCAAGTGCTGGTATTACAGGAATGAGCCACTGCATCTAGGCAAGATTTTTTGTCTATTAGTTTCAACAGCTTCACTATAATGTACTTAAGTTTTATTTATCTTGTTTGGAGTTCACTGAACTTCTTCAACATGTAAATTCATGTTTTTTACCAATTTAGGGAAATTTCCAGCCATAATTTCTCCAGAATTTTTTGACCCAATTTCCCCTGGCCTCTATTTCTAGGATGCCAAGTGTTAGACCTTTTGATATTGTTCTACCAGCCACTGACGCTAGCTAGTCTCACTTTTTGAAATCTCTTTTTCACTTTTTAAGAATAACTTCTATGAATCTAGCAACTTCAGTGACTCCTTTTTTTCCTAACATTCTGTAATCTCTAATCCATTTTCATTTGAAATATTGCATTTTTTACTTACAGAATTTTCATTTAGTCCTTTTATCTAGTTTCCATTTTTCAGCTGAAGTTTCTTATCTGTGTATTCATGGTGTACACATTTTCTTTATATATCCTTAAGAAGAGTTATAACAGCTGCTAATTCTAACATAGGAGTCATATCAAGGCCAGTCTCAATTAATTGGCTTTTCACTTAAGTATAGGTCACATTTTTCTGCTTGTGTATGTGTGTGTCTACTGAATATGGATTGTATTCTGGACACTGTGCATGGTACAGTTTTAGAAACTCTGGATTTGATTATGTTCTTCTGAAGAGCTTTTTTTTTTTTTTTTTTTAATAGGTAGGTAAGTTGGCTATACCACTCTCTAAACTCTTTCTTGAGCAAATGAAATATCTTTAGTTATTTTAGCCTAAGACTTTTATGCAGAATTTGGGACACCCTTCTCTATGAAAGACTACTTTATACTCACTAACTTTCTAGCTGCTAGAGTCACCCCCAACTCTGTCTTGTGGTTTCTATTCAAACTTCCATCACCTGAACCACCAATGACCGAGTCCTGTCCTCTGGGAAACATCCACAAAAAATGAAATGCTCATCTTACACCATTCCATCTTCCAAATGTCAACATCCTTCAGTTTCTTCCTACTTTCTGTCCTCCTACTGTGCTTTCACATACTTTTTTTTTTAATTTTGTCCAAAAGTTGTCATTGTTATTTTCAGGAAAGGTAGTGCAACATGTGCAGCTCTGACATTATTAAAAGTACAACTCAAAAGAATTGTTTATAATACTAGAAGACTGTGAAAGTCACATCCATAGTGACTTATTACTTTCCTTTATTTTTTTTTTTTGAGACGGAGTCTTAATTTCTCGCCCAGGCTGGAGAGCAATGGCGCGATCTCGGCTCACTGCAACCTCCGCCTTCTGGGTTCACGCCATTCTCCTGCCTTGGCCTGTAGCTGGGACTACAGGCCCCCACTACCACGCCTGGCTAATTTTTTGTGTTTTTTAGTAGAGATAGGGTTTCACCGCGTTAGCCAGAATGGTCTCAATCTCCTGAACTCGTGATCTGCCTGCCTTGGCCTCCCAAAGTGCTGGGATCACAGGCGTGAGCCACTGCGCTGGACGACTTACTTTTTTTTTTTTGAGACAGAGTCTGTCGCCCAAGCTGGAGTGCAGTGGTGTTTTTTTTTCTTTTTTTTTTTGAGACAGAGTCTGACACCTAGGCTGGAGTGCAGTGGTGGGATCTTGACTCACTGCAAGCTCTGCCACCTGGGTTCACGCCATTCTCCTGCCTCAGCCTCCTGAGTAGCTGGGACTACAGGCGCCCGTCACCACGCCCGGCTAATTTTTATTTTTATTTTTGTATTTTTTAGTAGAGACGGGGTTTCACCGTGTTAGCCAGAATGGTCTCGATCTCCTGACCTCGTGATCCGCCCACCTTGGCCTCCCAAAGTACTTGGATTACAGGCGTGAGCCACCGCGCCTGGCTGACTTACTACTTTTTAATATTACATAGCTGTAACACTATTTCCTAAAGCAATCCTTTTCTATTATAGTCCTTTTTGTATCAGAAAACAGAAGTATTTGGGAAATGAAAAGATGGAGAAGAAAAAGGGGAATGAAGGGAAATGAGATGACCCAGTGATAGTAGTGAAAAGAAGAAAGTTCACACAAAGAAAAGGAACAATCTGACAAACTCCTTGTCCTGGCGTCTTTTAGCTAAAGTTCAGCTATAAAAGAAGGGAGATGATGAAAAGATAAAATATAATTTCTGGCACAGATGCAACAATCGATATTGGTACATACAGTTACTCACTTTCATAAAGAGAATAAAAGCCTGAAAATGCCATACTAAGATAACGAACAGATACAATATATAATACATGAGTTATAATATAAAATAACAGTTAAAAAAAAGACTCCTCAATACAATCTCCAACCTTTTCTTTTTACCATGAGAACACACTGGAATATAGACTTCAGTAAAATGTTTCTATAATTATATCTTTAAAATATAATCATACAAAAAACATGACTAAGAACTCCAGAATTCCCTTTACAAGCACTCAATTTTATCAGTTTTTATATAAACATAATCATATGAGAGGTTTCTAAAATGTATGATGATCAGAGTTAAACTCAACTGTATGTAAATTATACACAGAGGATTCTGAGAAGATGGTGGAGTAGGAAGCCCCACGAATGTGTTGCTCCACCTAGAAGATCATTGCACTGGCAGAATCTCTTCTATTTAAATATTTTGAAATTCTGGAATCTACCGAAGGCTTGTAACCTCCAGGGGAAGGCCTGAACATAATTTTAATCCCTTGCAGGTATTAGCACAGTAGCAGCTATCCATTAGCCACCCTCAACCCTATAGGCAGGCAGTTGAGCATGCATTCCTAGCAGCAGCTTGCGTGCAGCTTACAGGAACCAAGGACAGGCAAAAAGGACCCTCTCTTCCAAATATAGGGGATGTGTGTCCTGATCACTGAATGCTACTTCTGATCACAGAAATGGGACAAAGAGGTGGATACACCTCTTGTTGCTTCATCTCCACTCACTGCTACAAGCCCTCTCCTACCCCTAGCCCCACCCACAAAGTAAATGCTGGGGATTTAAAGGATTTAGTTTTTCTCTTTTTCCCTTTTGGGAGTCAGATGTTAAAGACTAGGGCATTTTAAAGCAACCGTATATAAAGGAAAAACAGAAACTTCCTACACGTTCCTGGAGAAAAACTCAGGCTTAGAAAAGACTCAGAAAATCTTTACACCTCAGGCTGATCCTTCACATAGAGACAGCCGACAACAATAAAAATAAACAAAAACAATAACATTAAAAAAAAAAAAAAAAAAAACAGCAGGCCAGGCGTTGTAGCTCATGCCTGTAATCTCAGCAGTTTGGGAGGCTGAGGTGGGCAGATCACCTGAGGTCAGGTGTTTGAGACCAGCCTGGGCAACATGGTGAAATCTCATCTCTACTAAAAAGCACAAAAATTAGCTGGGCATGGTGGTGCACACCTGTAATCCCAGCTACTCGGGAGGCTGAGGCAGGAGAATCGGTTGAACCCAGGAGGTGGAGGTTACAGTGAGCCGAGATCACACCACTGCACTCCAGCCTGGGCAATAGAGTGAGACTCTGCCTAAAAAACAAAACAAAACAAAACAGCAAATGCTGGGGAAGAGGGAGAATTTAATTTCCACACTTTCCACACCATTATATTCAAATGCCCTGTTTTCAACAAAAAATAACAAGACATACAGTAAAGTATTGAGAGATGACAATGTGCTAGCAGCCCTCACTCTCAGAGCCTCCTCAGCCTCGGCGCCCACTCTGGCGGTGCTTTAGGAGCCCTTCAGCCTGCCACGGCACCATGGGAGCCCCTCTCTGGGCTGGCTGACGCTGGAGCCGCCTCCCTCTGCTTGCGTGGAGGTGTGGAGGGAGAGGCGCTGGCAGGAAGCCAGTGCAAGTTCTGGTGGGCGCGGGCTGGGCAGGCCCTGCACATGGAGCCTAGCTGGTGTTGCTGGCCCAGGGCAGTGAGGGGCTTAGCACTGGGGCCAGCAGCGCAGAGGGTACACTGGGTTCCCCAGCGGTGCCGGCCCGCTGGCACTGTGCTCAAATTCTCACTGAGCCTCAGCTGCCTCCCCCAGGGGGCAGGACTTGGGACTTGCAGCCCACCACGTCCCAGCTCCCCCACTCTGCAGTGGGCTCGGGCGTGGCCTGAGCCTGCCCGACGGGCGCCGCCCCCCTGCTCTGTGGCACCGGGTCCCATCGACAGCCCAAGGGCTGAGGAGTGCAGTCACAGCTTGGGACTGGCAGGCAGCTCCACCTGCAGCCCTGGTGCAGGATCCACTAGGTGAAGCCAGCTGGGCTCCTGAGCCAGATGGGGACTTGGAGAACTTTTATATCCAACCAGAGGATTGTATATACACCAATCAGCACTCTGTATCTAGCTAATCTGGTGAAGACTTTGAGAACTTTTATGTCTAGCTAGAGGATAGTAAATACACCAATCAGCACTCTGTGCCTAGTTCAAGGTTTATAAATACACCAATCAGTACTCTGTATCTAGCTAAATCTGTATCTAGCTAACCTAGTGCGGACTTAGAGAACTTTTCTGTCTAGCACTGTGTCTAGCTCAAGGATTATACACGCACCAATCAGCACTCTGTCAAAATGGTCCAATCAGCTCTCTGTAAAGTGGACCAATCAGCTCTCTATAAAATGGACCAATCAGCAGTATGTGGGTTGGGCCAGATAAGGGAATAAAAGGACGCTGCCCAGATGGCCAGCTGCAATCCACTGGGGACCCCTTCTGCACTGTGGAAGCTTTGTTCTTTCACTCTTTGCAATAAATCTTGCTGCTGCTCACTCTTTGGGTCCACGCCGCCTTTATGAGCTGTAACACTTACTGCGAAGGTCTGCAGCTTCACTCCTGAAGCTGAGACCACAAACCCACCAGGAAGAATGAACAACTCCAGACTTGCTGCCTGTAAGAGCTATAATGCTCACCAGGAAGGTCTGCAGTTTCACTCCTGACAGCGAGCGAGACCACGAACCCACCAGAAGGAAGAAGCTCCAGACACATCTGAATGTCTGAAGGAACCAACTCCAGACACACCATCTTTAAGAACTGTAACACTCACCGTGAGGGTCTGCGGCTTCATTCTTGAAGTCAGCAAGACCAAGAACCCACCAATTCCGGACACAGTATGACACATTCAAAAGAAAAAAAAAATAAACACAACTGTCCTTGAAAAAGTCTTGATGGCAGATCTTCCAGAGAAAGATTTTATGACAACTATTTTAAATTTAGTCAAAGTACTAGGCCGGGCACAGTGGCTCATGCCTGTAATCCCAGCACTTTGGAAGGCCAAGGTGGGTGGGTCACCTGTGGTCGGCAGTTTGAGACCACCCTGGCCAACATGGTAAAACCCCATCTCTACTAAAAATACAAAAATTAGCCAGGCATGGTGGCACATGCCTGTAATCTCAGCTACTAGGGAGGCTGAGGCACGAGAATCGCTTGAACCCGGGAGGTGGAGGTTGCAGTGAGTTGAGATTGCGCCATTGCACTCCAGTCTGGGTGACACAGTGAGACTCTGTCTCAAAAAAAAAAAAAGAAAAATGAGAAGAGTCTGGGTGTGGTGGCTCATGCCTGTAATCCCAGCACTTTGGGAGGCCGAGGTGGGTAGATCACCTGAGGTCAGGAGTTCGAGTCCAGCCGGGCCAACGTGGTGAAACCCCATCTCTACTAAAAATACAAAAATTCACCAGGCGTGGTGGCACATGCCTGTAATCCCAGCTAGTCAGAAGGCTGAGGCAGGAGAACTGCTTGAACCCAGGAGGCAGAGGTTGCAGTGAGCCAAGATTACGCCACTGCACTCCAGCCTGGATGATAGAGACTCCATTAAAAAAAAAAAAAAAAGAAAGAAATGAGACACGAATTTAAACATTTCATGAAAAAAATCAAGTAAACACAAAAGAAGACAGTAATGCAGGAAATGAGGGCCCCCCCAAAAAGCACTAAGTTATATAAACAACAAACAACAAAATGACAGAAATCTTTCTGTACAAATAATCTAAATTCAAATGGATTAAACTCTCCAATCAAAAGACAGAGATTGACAGAATAGAGAAACATGATTCAACCATATGTTGCCTATACTAGACTTTAGATCCACAGTTTGAAAATTAAAAGATAGAAAAAGATATTCCATGCAAATAGTAACCAGAACAGAGTAGAGATGGCTATACTAATATCAGAGAAAACAGACTAAATCAAAAAAGGTTACAAGAGACAAAGGATATTATATATGAATACATTATTTGATACAGCAAGACAAAAATTATAAACATTTATGCACCAATTAAAAGATTTCAAAAATACATGAAGCAAAAACGGACAGAATTAAAGGGAGAAACAGACCTTTCTAAATAACAGATGATTAAATCAATACCCTGCTCTCAATAGTGGATAGAATAGCCAGATTGAAGATAAGTAAGGAAACAGGACCTCAGACACTAACCACCTAGATCTGACAGACACATACACAACACTGTACCCAACAATAGCATATATATTCTTCTCAAGTGAATATAGAACATTTTCCAGGATAGACCATATGTTAGGTCACAAATTAAGTAAAAATGTGGTATAAACATACAATGGAATACTATTCAGTCTTTAATAAGAAGGAAATCCTAGCCGGGATCAGTGGCTCATGCCTATAATCCCAGCACTTTGGGAGGCTGAGGTGGGCAGATCACTTGAGGTCAGGAGTTCAAGACCAGCCTGGCCAACATAGTGAAACCCCGTCTCTACTAAAAATACAAAAATTAGCTGGGCGTGGTGGCGTGTGCCTATAATCCCAGCTACTAGGAGGCCAAGGCACGACAATCACTTGAACCCAGGAGGCGGAGGTTGCAGTGAGCCAAGATCGCACCACTGCCCTCCAGCCTGGGCAACAGAGTGAGACTCCATCTCAAAAAATAAAAATAAAAAATTCTAACAACACGGATTAACCTTAAGAATATTATGCTAAGTGAAATAAACCAGTCACAGAAAGACATATACTATATGATTCTATTCATATGAGGTAATTACAGTAGTCAAAATCATACACAAAGTAGAATGGTGGTTGCCAGAAGCTGGGGGAAAGAAAGAAGGAGGAGTTAGTGTTTAATGAGTACAGAGTTTCAATTTCACAAGATGAAAAGAGTTCTGGAGATAGATGGTGGTGATGGTAGTTACACAACATTATGAAAATATTCAATACCACTGAACTGCACATTTTAAAATGGTCAAAATAGTAAATTTTACGTTGAGTGTATTTTACAACGTAAAACATTGGGAAAAAAGAAGAAAACAATGGGCAGTTCCTAGGCATTAACAATTAGTACACATCTAGTCATATCATTTTATTCTAATTCACTATTAAAACTGATTAAAAGCAAAACTGATTTTCAAAAATTTATATAAGTAAAAATAAAAAAAATTACATATATGAACATTAAATTTAGAAATATTTTTAAAGGTTTGTCAGATCACTTTCTGCAAGGTTATAATACACTCCCATGTGATACAAAATTTTGTTTAACTTTTCCATAATTCCATCTTCTATGAGTTACTGAATCATTTTTCCTACCCTTACTGGTAAGAACACAAACAAAATATCTGTTTCACAAAAATGAATCCATTATTTCAAATTTGAAAGCCACATTTACTTTTCCTTTAAAACTACATGAACTACTTTCAGATCTTTTATCTGTGCCAGCCAGCTTCCGTTGCTTACCTTCTCACAAAAGTTCCTGAGTCTCACATTACTTTACATTCATTATGTCTATTAGCCTGTATTTGCATAGAAGTCGCTACATAAAGTATATGAGAATTACATAACAAAGTTCACCTAAACCCAATTTCCTTCACACTTCTGAAAAATTAGGTTATGAGAATTCACTGCTATGTCTCTGCTGCCCTCTGTAGGTATGGTGTCTTAGTCCATTTTGCTTTGCTATAACAGAATACCATAGGGTAGGTAACTTACAGAGAAAAGAAGTTTATTTCTCTCAGTTATGGAGGCTGAAAATTCCAATATTAAGGTGCTGGCTCCTGGTAAGGACCTTTGTCCTACACCTTCCCACGGCAGAAAGCAGAAAGACAAGTGAGGGTGAGAGCAAGGGACAGAAAATTTTTATAACAATATATCCTTGTGGTAACAAACCCACTACTGTGATAATGATATTAACCTATTCATGAGGGCAAGGCCCTCATGGCCTAATCCTAATACAGGAACCATTAAAAGGTTCTTTTAACATATACCACTCTTTTAATATATACCATTCTTACATTGGTATAAAGATATACCTGAGACTGGGTAATTTATAAAAGACGAGGTTTAACTGGCTCACAGTTCCGCAGGCTGTACAGGAAGCATGGTGGCATATGCTTCTGGGGACGCTTCAGGGAGCTTCACTCATGGTGGAAGGCAAAGTGGGTGCAGGCACTTCACATGGTGAAAGCAGTGAGAGGGGGGAGCAGACACTTCACACGGTGAAAGCAAGACGGCAAAGTGGGCAGTGCTACACACTTTTATGTATTTATTTATTTATTGTTTTAATAGAGACAGGGTCTTGCTCTGTTGGCCAGGTCGGTCTCAAACTCCTGGGCTCAACTGATCCTCCCATCTTGGCCTCCCAAAGTGCTTGGGATTATAGACAGAAATCACGGTGCCAGGCCACTACACACTTTTAAATTATCAGCTCTCACAAGAACTCACTCATTATTGTGAGGACAGTACCAAGGGGGATGGTGCTAAACCATTCATGAGAAATGCACTTCCATGATCCAGTCACCTTCCACCAGGCCCCATTTCCAACAATGGAAATTACAATTCAACATGAGATTTGGTTCGGGACACAGACCCAAACTGTATTAGTCCCATATTTTAATATTGTCACCATGATAATTAAATTTCAACAAGAGTTTTCGAGAGGACATTCAAACCACAGCAAATGGTTCTTGAAGACACCAATAAAATAAATTATAAAAACCCAGCCAATAATATCAAAGTACTATCAAGTTAATATGGAAAGTCATATCAGTAATCAAATACATCTGTTAAATGTCCTAAAAGAAAATACTGCAGGCCAGGCGCGGTGGCTCACACCTGTAATCTCAGCACTTTGGGAGGCCAAACTCTTGTACACTGTTGTGGGAATGTAAATTAACATAGCCATTACGGAGAATAGCATGAAGATCTCTCAAAAAACTAAAAGATAGAACTACCATATAATCTAGTAATCCCACTTTTGGGCCAAAGGATTGAAATCAGTATGCTAAAAAAAAATCTGCACTCCCATGTTAACTGCAGTGCTATTCACAATAGCTAAGATTTGGAAACAATCTAGGTGTCTAGATGAATACATAAAGAAAAGGTAGTATATCTACACAATGGAATACTATCCAGTCTTAATAAAGAAGGAAATTCTATCATTTGCGACATGAATGAACCTGGAGGACATTACCTTAACTCAGATAGGCCAGGCACACAAAGACAAATACAGCATCATCTTACTTAAATGGGGAATCTAAAAAAGGAGAACTTAATAGAATCGGGGTAGAATGTTGGTTACCAGACGCTGGGAGAGAAAAGTGGATGGAGAAAGGGAAGATGCCGATTAAAGGGTACAAAATTTCATTTAGACAGAAGGAATATGCTTTAGCAATCTAATACACAGAATGATGACTATAATAATAGTGCACTGAATTTTTCAAGTTTCTAAAATGTATAGGCATGCAAAAAAGCAGAAAAATACAACCCATAAGGAGGCGAAATAGACACAGAAATGACACAGATAGATTTACCAAAATAGCCATTAAAAAGTTATTATAAATATACTCTATGTTCAAAATATAGAATGTATGACATGTTAAGGAAAGGCATGGACAATATAAAAAGACTCATATCAAACTTCTAGAAATGAAAACTACAATGTCAGAGATGACCAACACACTTATAGTATTACCTGCAGAATATACTGAAGAATTTTTAAAAAGTTATTAAAAAAAAGAATTAAAAAAAACCTTGAAGATGTAGCAACAGAAACCACCCAAAATGAAATGAAGGGGACAAAACAAGGACAGCAAAAATGAGACATGACACATTAAGCTGCCTAATTAATATACATGTAATTGGAGTCACAGGAGGAAATGAAAAGGGGAGTCAGAAAAAAAATTTATTGAGAAGTAAAAGCCAAAAACTTACCAAATGTGATGAAAACTACAAACTCACATATATGCAGAAAAGAGTTAACATAGTTGGCCTGAAGTAGCTATCCTTAGAAAACCCTGCTTGCAAAGCTGGTCCTTGCCTAGCTTCTGAAAACAGATTTCAAGAGAATCTTCATCATTCCATAAATGATAAATAATGGTGGGTCACTGTGCCTAAACTGTGCAAACAATATGGTTTATACTGAATACCCATTTTCTTTCCGAAGTCTGGAATTTGGGTAGATTCTAGGGAGAGGGTGCCTATGTTACCAGTCCCTAATAAAAACCCTGAGTCTCTAATGAGTTGCCTGGTACACAACACTTCACACATGTCATCTAAACATTTTGCTGGAAGAATTAAGCATATACTGTGTGACTCCACTGGGAGAGGACTCGTGGAAGACTGCTGATTTAAATTTGCCTTCTTTTGGCCAGGCATGGTGGCTGACACGTGCAATTCCAGCACTTTGGGAGATCAAGGTGGACGGATCCCTTGAACACAAGGGTTTGAGACCAGCCTGGGGAAGATGGCAAACCACATTATACAAAAAATACAAAAATCAGCCAGACGTGGTGGCACATGCCTGTAGGACCAGCTACTCTGGAGGCTGAGGTGAGAGGATCACTTGAGCCCAGGAGATCAAGGCTGCAGTGAGCTATGAGCGCACCATTGCACTCTAGCCTGGGTGACACAGCAAGACCCTTTTTTACACCCTTTTTTCACCCTATTTTTGTATCCTTTCCGCGTAATAAATGATGGCCATGAGTATGACTATATGCTAAGTCCTGTGTATCCTCCTAGTCAACTGCTGAACCTGGAGGTGGTCTTGGGGAACCCCCAAAACACCATAGATTCAAAAGGCTTGACAAACACCAACTGAAAAATCATACCAAGGCATATCACAAGCAAACTGCTTAAAACCAGTAATGAAGAGAAAAATCTTAAAAGGTCAAGAATGAGAATAGCTTCAAGGTTATTGACAGCAACTTGAGCTAAGATAATGAAGCAATGCCTTCAAAACTTTGAAGGAAAATTATTTCCAACCTAAAAATTCTATACAAATTTTCAATCACACATCAAAATATGACAAAAGCATCTTCTGACATACCAAATAATTCCTCAGAAAGTTATGGTAAGATGTGTTCAACCAAAACAGGGTGAAAACCAAGAAAGAGGAAAACATGAAATCCTGGATAAAGGAGCACAATACAGGACAGAGGTCAATAAATTCCCAGAATGATAGCAAAGTCCGGGTGACAATGTTTGCGAAAGGAGAGAGGACGCTGAGTTCAAACTGGAGCAGCTAGGAGGTTGTGGGAAAGAGTTCTCCAAAAAAATGAAACTCACAGAATGCCTGCTGTCTGAAAATCTTAACAAGAGAGCTGGGCAATGATGAAAAAGTATTTTCTTCCATCAATAAGTAAAACTAGATGAATAAAAACCAAAATAATTATTAAGTCTAGGGAAAGCAAATTAGTTGCAAAGGATAAATTTCCCTTGGCTATCAATATTATTTATTTACAATTGTGTAAATTGAATATAATCTAACCAAACTTTGATATATCTGCACTGGGAGAACAGTAAGATAAAAAAAAGTTCAGTGTGCAGTGAGGGTCGGAAGTGAGCGAGAAGACAGATCAATATTTATCCATGTTGAGAAGTACAGCACAAGCATGTTACTTAGAGATAAGTGAGTAAAGAAGAAAAGAATTCCTTAAGAGTCAAAAGTGGTTGTTCTTGAGGAAGGACAGGAAAACACACACACACACACACACACACACACACACACACACACACACAAAACAGCTATGATTAGCAAATGTTATACAGAGACTAAAAGTTTTGAAATAATTCATTCTTACCTTGGGAAATTCTGATACCTTCTCATCACTTGTCAAAGACTGATTACTTGCACAAGAAGCACAGTCTGAGATTTCCACAGCACCCTCGTCATCTTCAAATTCATTACAGTCACTAGCCTCTGCCCTGTCACTGTCGATCTCCCAGTCAACACACTGTAATTCACCTAAAAAATATAATTTTTAACTTGCTTAATTATCTCCTTAATCTTTCACTTTTAAATCTCCTTTATTCTTAGTAGTTATCCATGTCACTCAGTAATTTTAAAAAACATATTTAGGGCCAGGCACAATGGCTCATGCCTGTAATCCTAGAGCTCTGGGAGGCCAGGGTGGGCAGAATGCCAAAACTCAGGAGTTCAAGATCAGCCTGGTCAACAAGATGAAATGGTGTCTCTATTAAAAATACAAAAATTTAGCTGGACATGGCAGCACACATCTATAGTCCCAGCTACTCAGGTGGCTGAGGTTCCAGAATCGCTTGAACCTGGAAAGTGGAGGTTGCAGTGAGCCGAGATCGTGCCACTCAACTCCAGCCAGGGCAACAGAACGAGACTCTGTCTCAAAAAAAAAAAAAAAAAAATGTAGACAGTGAAAAGTGTATTTCTACTCTTAAATCACTGTTTCTCCCAAATCTTACCCCAACTCCAATTTTAACTACTTTTATTGTTTCTGTATCCTTGTAGAGTTTCTCCAGCATGTTTAAGCAAATAAACTATGTATTGTTATTTTTTCCTCCTTTCTTACACAGCTAGACTTTTTCACTAAACATAATTAAGAGGATATAGTAGGATTGCTTGAGCCCAGGAGTTTGAAGCTGCAGTGAGCTATGATTCACTGCACTCCAGCCTCGGTGACAGAGCAAGACCTCATCTCTTAAAAAAAATAGCCACTATAATGATCTTAACAGACTGAAGGTCCAGCCACCACTGAGAGAAGCAGATGCATAATGGCAACTGCTTCCCACATTAACATCAGTCATGGAAGCCAGGCAGGGGAACACATTAGAGATTTTCCAGGCTGCTGAACCTTCCCAATAGGAAGCCAGGGACAGACAAGGGAAAAACACAAGTGCCCTCAGAGCTGCCGCCAGCATGACACATCTTTGCAGCACTCGTTCATTCATTCACACCTTCATTCATTAGACAAAGCAAGTGCCTAAAAAGAGCCCATCACACCATTCAAGATACTCACAATACGAAATAAATACAAGAGAGAAAACAGCACCATCCCTAGCCTGAAGTAGCCCACAGATTAATACATATTGCAATGTGATGCATGCTATGAAATAACTGGGGCTTTCATCACAAAACTTTTGTGGTCACAAAACTTTTAAAAAACAGGAAGACTGCTACTATTACACTTATATTTGCATTTTACAGATAAGGAAATTGGATCTCCAGTAATTTAAGAGATTTTCCAAAAGTTATAAAAACTTTTAGACAACTGGTAAAAACCAAATGGAAGGGAGGCCGGGCACGATGGCTCACATGTGTAATCCCAGCACTTTGGGAGGCACAAACCATACTATTTACCCATAAAAAGCATAAACTTTGTATTCTGAAATGTATGAAGACAAACCAAGAGTTATGTAACAACAAATTTCATTTACTATGGTCGAATTGCTATCAGCTTATATATAATCTTAAAATACCACTTCACCTGGTAACTACTAAAATGTCAATGGAATTAATAGTTACCAAAATGACATACAAAGTGGTCAAAAGAATTTAACTACCCTCCCGAGAAGCTGTCTCTGTACAAACCTAACCCTAGGTAACTAACATGAACTGTCAAGAGTTAAAAATCACAAGCTTATTTTGAAAACACTAAGACATTTAAATACTCTACAGATTATTTGTATATTTTAAAAATTCTAAAAGAACATGATTTCCATAATTCTACATCTGTGGTTATCAACTAGGGGTGATTTTTGTCCTTCAGGCAACCCTTGACAACATCTGGAGACATCTGTGGCTGGGATCCTTTACCTAGCAGGTAAAGGCAAGGGACATGGCAGAATATCCTACAGGCAGAGGAAGGTGCTACTCCCCATAACAAAGAATCATCTGGCCCAAAATGTCAAGAGTGTCAAAGATAAGAAACTCTGCTTTCAATTGTCTAAAACATGACACAATATAAAATGTCATCTGACTAGAAATTTGTCAGTATGTTACACCTCTACCACACACTGGTTGTCACAGTATTTACCCAACAGGTTGGGAAGAAGGCAGTTGGGCGTGGCACTGTGTAGAAGGTGAAAGAACTGGCTATGGAGCAAAGAGACCTAAAATGGAATCCCAATCCATTCCATCAGTCCAAGCTTAAGTTGTTAACTATAAAAATAGTATCTGCAATACCTATCTCCTAGAGTTGTTTTGAGAAATATTAAACAAGAAAATGTTTCTGAAGTGTTTACCATAGAGGGTGGGACTCAGTAAAATCCTATTAGAAAGGAATTTAATTTTCATTCTCTGGGACAAATGCCTAAAGGTGCAGTTGCTGGGCTATATGGTAATTGCATGCTTAGTCTTTAAGAAACTGCCAGACTCTTTTCCAGAGTGACTGTATCATTTTACTGTACACCTGCAATGTACTGGTGATCCAGTTCCTCTACCGCCTCACCAGCATTTGGTATTGTCACTATTTTTTATTGTAGCCATTCTGATAGGTGGAATGTTAATGATAAATACTAGAAAGGAATGTAAGTTTCTTCCAATATTAAATCCAATATTTAACAGAAACTGGATTTCTAACAAAATTATCAATTTACCTTCACTAGTCCCATCTTCTGAACACACAATGTTCCTGTTACAAAATCTGTCTATTCTAGAGCAATGTCCATTATCTCTCTGTAATTGAGAAAGTGTCTTATCTTCATCCGACAAATCACTTCCACTGGAACTCCATGTTATGTCTGTAAGCCCACTGGTGCTTTTAGATGTGGTAGTTTCTGTTGAAGAAAAAGAAAGCACATAAATATCATCTCCTTATATGGTCATTTATCAGAATACAATTTTATGCGTGTAATTTTGCCAAAGTCACGAATACACAAAACTCTGTGATAGGAAAAGCAATGTCTACGTCAAATCTTTCTAACCTAAAGTTCTATGTACAATCTCACTAACATTCTCTGGGTTCGAAGCCAAGTTCCAAGAAGAAAAAGTAGAACTGGTTAAGTCATACAAAAAAAGGAAAGTGACTAGAGCACAAAAGAAAACCAGAAAAATAAGACCTGAAATAACATTTTATAAAAGTATAACTTCCTGGGGTATTTGATGAAAACAAAAAATTTTTTAAAATGCAAAACACAAAGTCAAAACTTGTGAGTAATAGGAATGCTTCTGTGTGCTTCCTTTGCCGTGCTAAGAGCTCTGGGAGCAGGGTGCTTAAAACACTTAAGACCAAATATTGTATTTAATTACACTTTTTATTTTGAGATAACATTAGATTCATATACAGTTGTAAGAAATAACAGAGAAAACTCTTGTATCCATCACCCAGTCCCTCCAATGGTAACATCTTGCAAAACTATAACAACACAACCAGGATACTGACACTGATCCAGTCAAGATACAGATCAATTCTATCACCACAGGATGCCTTGTATTACCTTTTTATAGCTACACCATCTCCTGGCCCCATATCAATCCCTGAACTCTGTCAACCACTACTCAGTTTTGCATTTCTGTAATTCTGTCATTATAAAAATGTTATATAGTCAAGACCAGCCTGGCCAACATGGTGAAACCCCATTTCTACTAAAAATACAAAAAATTAGCCAGGCGTGGTTGCAGGTACCTGTAATCTCAGCTACTTGGGGAGGCTGAGGCAGGAGAACTGCTTGAACCCAGGAGGCAGAGGTTGCAGTGAGCCAAGATTGAGCCACTGCACTCCAGCCTGGGCAACAAGAGCGAAACTCTAACTCTCTCTGTCTCCGTCTCTCCCTTTCTCTCTCCTCTCTCTCTCTCTCTCTCTCACACATACACACACACACACACACAGGTTTTATAAATAAAATCACTATGTAACCTTTTAGGATTGACTTTTTTCACTCAGAATAATTTCCTAGATATTCATCTAAGTTACCATTTATTTTCTTTTTATTACTGAATAGTACACCATGATACTATGCACCATAGTTTGTTTAATCATTCACCTACTGAAGGACATCTGTGTTGTTTCTAGTTTGGGGCTATTATGAACAAAGCTGCTTATAAACATCTGTGTACAAGATGTTATCTAAATTTGATTTTCATTCTCTGGGACAAATGCCTAAGCATGCAGTTGCTGAGTTATATGGTAATTGCATGTTTAGTCTTTAAGAAACCACCAGACTGCTCTCCAGAGTGGCTGTACCATTTTACTGTACACCTGCAATGTACTGGTGATCCACTCTCTCCACAACCTCACCAGCATTTGGTATTGCCACTATTTTTTATTATAGCCATTCTAATAGGTGGAAAACCTACCCAGAATGGGTCTATTTCATCTTGGTAGAATCAAAAGTCAACAGCAAACTTTTCTGATATTGATCAGAAAAGGAATATACACCTAATAAAAATCAATCATTCTATTTATATTCATAATTATAAATATAATGCTAAAACATATATATGTACATATATACATACATATCCTATGTGGTATATTTGATATATTTCAAAGCACATTTCAATATACTATGAAATGAAGAGATTAGATATTTATAAAATTCATGTTTTACAAAAAATAAACCTAGGCTTCATCAGATACATATTTACAGAACCCCTCTGATACAGTAAACCATGAGGAAACAAACAAAAAAAAAACTCCAGCCTAGGCAACACAGTGAGACCCAATCTCTACAAAAAATTAAAAAATTAACTGAGCATAGTGGTGCATGCCTGTAGTCCCAGCTACTTGGAAGTCTGAAGCAGGAGGACGAGTTTAAGAGCAAATGTTTGAGGCTGCAGTGAGCTATGACTGCACCACGGCACTCCATCCTGAGTGACAGAGTAAGATCCCATCTCTAAAAAAGAAAGGAAAAGAAAAGAAAAGAAAACTCCTTCCCACAAGGAACATGTATGGTCTGGAAGGAAACACTAATCATGAAAAAAACTAACACTATACCAGACGTATGTCATGGAATAGTGGTGGCACAAAAAAACTGAATATTCCACTTTGCATTGATCAGGAAAAGAGGATTCACTAACAAGATGATGTCTGAAAAAACAGTATTTACAAAGGCAAAAAACATGGAATAGTCAACATTTACTGAACGCTTACTACTTTGTGCCACAAACATCTAGAATTACTGAAGCGGCCTATTGGTCATGTTATAAAAGGAAAAATAAACTATTCAGAATATCCTAAGAATCTATATCTATCTAAAAAGCTAATAAACTGAGTACTTGCAAGAGACATTATTGATCTCTATCATTATAGTGCATTTGAAAAATAAGTCAAGAAGCAAATTATCGGCCGGGAGCGGTGGCTCACAGTTGTAATCCCAGACTTCGGGAGCTGAGGCAGGTGGATCACGAGGTCAGAAGCTCAACACCAGGCTGGTCAAGATGGTGAAACCCCATCTCTACTAAAAATACAAAAAATTAGCCAGGCGTGGTTGTGGGGGCCTATAATTCCAGCTACTCCGGAGACTGAGGCAGAGAACTGCTTGAACCCAGGAGGTGGAAGTCGCAGTGAGCAGAGATCGCGCCACTGCACTCTAGCCTGGGTGACAGAGTGAGACATCATCTCAAAAAAAAAAAAGAAAAGAAAAGGAGGTTATCACTATTTGCAAATTATAAAATGAATTCATGGAAAAGTCAAGAAACCAACTGAAAAATTACTACCATTAATAAGAAAGTCCAATAAAGGTGGCAAGGTACAAACTGTGATACGAAATCAAATTTAAAGCAGTAGAAAAAACAATAAAATACCTACAAGAAATTTAAGTGTTGCGGGAAGTCAGGGACCCTGAATGGAGGGACCAGCTGGAACCATGGCAGAGGAACATAAATTGTGAAGATTTCATTTTAATATGGACATATATCAGTTTCCAAAATTAATACTTTTACAATTTCTGTACTTCAATCTCTGAAGATAAATTGTGAAGATTTCATTCTAATATAGACATTTATCACTTCCCAAATAATACTTTTATAATTTCTTATGCCTGTCTTTAATCTCTCAATCCTGTTATCTTCGCAAGGTGAGAATGTACCTCACCTCAGGACCACTATTGTGTTAAACTGTACAAATTGATTGTAAAACACATGTGTTTGAACAATATGAAATCAGTGCACCCTGAAAAAAAAGAGAACAGCGATTTTCAGGGAACAAGGGAAGACAACCATAAGGTCTGATGGCCTGTGGGGTCGGGCAGAATAGAGCCATATTTTTCTTCTTGCAGAGAGCCTATAAACGGACATGCAAGTAGGGAAGATATCACTAAATTCTTTTCCCAGCAAGGAATATTAATAATTAATACCCTGGGGAAGGAATGCATTCCTGGGGGGAGGTCTATAAACGGCCTCTCTGGGAGTGTCTCTCCTGTGCGGCTGAGATAAGGACTGGTCTCCTGCAGTACCCTCAGGCATAATAGGGTGGGGAAAAAAACCCATCCTGGTGAATTTGAGGTCAGACGGGTTCTCTGCTCTCAAACCCTGTTTTCTGTTGTTTAAGATGTTTATCAAGACAATACGTGCACAGCTGAATATAGATCCTTCTCAGGAGTTTTTGATTTCGCCCTTTGCCTTGTGATCTTTGCCTTGTGATCTTTGCCTTGCCCTTTGCCTTGTGATCTTTATTGTCCTCAGAAGCATGTGATCTTTGTTCTTCTTTTTGCCCTTTGAAGCATGTGATCTTTGTGACCTACTCCCTGTTCGTATACCCACTCCCCTTTTGAAGTCCTTAATAAAAACCTGCTGGTTTTGCTGTTCAGGTGGGCATCACAGTCCTACCAATATGTGATGTCACCCCTGGAGGCCCAGCAGTAAAATTCCTCTCTTTGTACTCTTTCTCTTTATTTCTCAGCTGGCCAACACTTAGCGAAAATAGAAAGAACCTACGTTGAAATATTGCGGGTGGGTTCCCCGATACTTAAGAGACATGTAAAACCAAACTATACATTTTTAGACTTCAAAAGAACATAAAAGAACAAACAGAAAGATATATACTAAGATTTTGGACGATCTGATCAGAAAAAACTGACCTCACTGCCTTGAGGCTGAGCATCTTTTCATACATTTGAAAATCATTTATATTTCCTTTTTTGAAAGTAGTCTCTCCATAACCATTATTTTTGCAATAGTTATCTTTTTTCCCCTAGATTAAGTTCTGACGGTTCTTTATGAGAAAGATCAGCCTTGGTCTGTGACATGAGTCACAATATTTTCCCTGGTTTTTCTGAATTTTAAATTTTGTTTATGTACGTGTAATTTTTTATAAGAGATGTGGTCTTGCTATGTCGCCCAGGATGGACTGCAGCAGCTGTACACAGGCATGATCACAGCACACTGCAGCCTCAAACTCCTGGGCTCAAGTGATCTTCCTGTCCTATACAATACGAGACATATATATGTAATTTTGGCCTTGCTATTTTTCCCTTTATGTTTAGGTGAATTTACCAGCTTTATTCGTACAGTTCCTATGTTATGAGTCATTCATTGAAAAGCACTTCCCAAATGTAATGTCTTTTTTCAGCCAGCAGCTGTGGTGCCTGAGAGGCACACCCAGGCACTTTAGCTTCTGAGTCCATGTTCTTAACCATTATGCGTGGCTCCCAAGTCAGAGACCTGCAGTTGTTTTCACGATTAGTTTAGTGTGAGTATCTAAGAAAATATGTAACTGTCTGATGCTTATGTACCATCTAATTTAAAAGACAGGATAATCATTAGTTATGTCATTCAAAACAAGACCAGGACTCTAGATTTATAAATCCTTGAATTATAGGCACCTGACTGCACAACTAGACAGTTAAAACCACTATCAGAAATTTATTAGTAACTCATTTTACTTGCTGAAAAGAGGGTGTCCTTGATATCAAGGCTCATTCCAATGGAACCGTAGGATAAATATTAGCCAGACTGAACATTTCTGGGTGCCCACTGTGGGCTAGGCACTGTCCTAGCACCCGGTGTTATGACCTAAACTGTGTCCCCGCGCCCCCCCGCCCCCAAAATTCATATGTTGAAGTCCTAACCTTCTGTACCTCAGAATGTGACTTTGACTTTATTTGGAGACAGGGTCTTCATAGAGGTAATCAAATTCAAGTAAGGTCATTAGGGTGGGCCCTAATCCAAAATGACTGAAATCCTTATAAGGGGAAATCTGGACACACAGACAGACATGCACAGAGAAAACAATGTGAAGAGACCTGGGGAAGAGACAGAGGAAGAAGGCAGTCATCTATAAGCCAAGGAGAGAGGTCTAGAACAGATTCTTCCCCCACAGCCCTCAGAAGGAACCAACCCTGCCAACAGCTTCATTTTGGAGACTAGCCTACAGAACTGTGAGACAGTTAGTTTCTGCTGATTAAGCCACCCAGTTTGTGGTACTTCCAAAGGCTGTAATATAGCCTTTGGAAACTAGTTCAGCAGTGATATAAAGATGAGCAACAGATGGGGTCTGCCCCTAAGAAGGTAGTGGTCCAGTGGGGAAACAGGCAGGTCAAGAAATAATAATAATAATTAGTAATTTTTTATTAGCCAGCTAATTTTAGTTTTTTCCTTTTCTCATTAGTGCCAATTGCTATAATATTCAAAGATGAAGTTAATTTTGGTTTCTAAACCTTTATAATATGTCGGGGGGGAAAGTATTTTTCTTTAAAGAGATACGGCTTGAATCTCTTCTGGAGATTTTAAACATGTATAAGTAAATTCAACTTTGAAAAAGAAACATTAAATAAGTTGTTACTTTGTATTTCATAACAAAAATATATTTTTGGATGATTTTCCCATGCCACTACTTATTTGACCCATACTCTGGTGTACTTTCTACTCTACAGAATGATCAATATATTCTGAAAGGTTAGAAGAGCTTGTATGAATGTATAGTTACTTTATTTATAACACATGCAGCTTGTTAAGGCAAAAAATCATTATTAATAACTTAATAAAGGCTTGCTATTTGTAGTGGAGATTGATAGAAAAAGAGATTCAAGGAATTTCATAGAACTGGTTCTAATTTAACAGGTTCATTTAAACTGGTTCATTTAAACTAATACTGAAGTATTAGTTTAAGACATCCTATTAACAAAAATTCCAGGATAAAAATTCTATACTACATTTTGGGTGAGGAGGCAGTATTTTTATGACAGCTGGGAAGCAGAGTCGGGGAACATGCTTTTGTAATGTGTGTCTAAGGTCAGAGTCAGAGGCTTGCCTCTGACAACAGCTTCTGCAATTCCATCAGAAGATTATAGTATTTAAAAGATGTGTACAGTTTATTTCATAATACAACATTTTATAAATTTTAAAGAAACATTTTTGGCAAATTTTATTTTTCATTTGCATAGAAAAGAATGCATGTCACTGAAATAATAACATGGTTTAGAATGTCACAGAAAGTTATGCCACTGACATATGAGCAACTGCTGTCATCAATCAAGCACCTACTGAAGCACCTTTAGGCATTTAATCTACTATTTTTAGCTCACTTAATATTCATAATAACTCAAAGATTATACCCATTCTCCAGATACAAAACTGAGACTGCGAATGTTTACCTTAGTTTTCAAAGATTATAGAGCTAGGACACAGCAAGATCCCGGAAGTCACAAGCCCTCACTCTTCCTACACACCCACAGCAGGGCTGACTGCCTATGGTGGCAGAACCAGTGGCCTACCTAATATCCACTCACCCCCTCTTCATTACTAATAACCCCAGTTTTCTTTAGCAGCAACATACCTATCTAAAAATCCTTAATTTCACTAAAGTATCTTTAGTGGAGGTGACCCTTTGTAACAGGTTCTAGTCAAAGGTAGAGGTACTGGGAAGGGCATTCCTTCCCAAAAGAAAGGCAAAGCTGACTTGGCGAAAATCCTCGGCACCTACACTCTTCCAAGAATTCAGCCTGGAGAATTCAGCCACCACCTACCGACCATGAGAACCAATCCCACACTCAGGCTACAGAATTCAGAAAGAATTTAGCCCTCTGGATGTCCTGCTGCAGGAGACAAATTCAACCTCATTTATCCAAATACTCTAGTGTTTGAACAGTTTTCTACTACTTATTGAAAGTTCCCTAATTCATCAAGAAAGAATTTCAGAGCCTGAAGCAGTATAGTTCTTTTGGCATAGGTCACATTTCCTTCCCAAATCTGATTTAAAAAAAAAAAACACACACACAAAACCCTGGAGCTATGAGCACTGAGCTAACCTACTGCGCTCTGTGACAAAAATGAACTCAGGGGCCAAGCACAGTGGCTCACGCCTGTAATCCCAGCACAGGCGTGGCAGGCAGGACATGAGGTCAGGAGATCAAGACCACCCTGGCTAACACGGTGAAACCCCATCTCTACTAAAAACACACAAAAAAATTAGTCGGGCACAGTGGCGGGCACCTGTAGTCCCAACTACTCAGGAGGCTGGGGCAGGAGAATGGCGTGAACCTGGCAGGTGGAGCTTGCAGTGAGCCGAGGTCGCACCACTGCACTCCAGCCTGGGCGACAGAGCGAGACTCTGTCTCAAAAAAAAAAAGAACTCAGCAAGGACACACAAAAAAATGTTAGTTAGGCGGGCAGGAGAAATGGGGTAGACAGTGACAGCGATGACAGAGTTCTCAAAAATATCTTTTTACCTTGTCTTGATGTTTTTTAACTATGAATATAGTCTCTCCAAACCATGTAACTTTTTTAAAAAAGCAAATTTTTAAAATAATCACAGAAGGATTTATTAGTCTTATATCTTCTCTGTCAAGAAATCAACAAAATAGTTACCTTGCTTGGGTCTAGGGGATAATTCAAGGTGTTTTTCTGTAATCGTCTTCTCTTCAGCTGTTAATGACTGCAGGCAAAATAATAATCATGGAATTTATGTGACAAATGCAAAAAAAAACTTTTATAAAATATTCAAAATCTTAAACTATACTCTCCTTAACATATTCTTCTCTGATTTCCTTTACCAATTCACCAATTTCAGTATTCTCAAAGCATGTACTCCTTATATATTTATAAATTTGTTGTATTTTTCCACAATCTAAAGAGATCTGACTGACCAAAACGTTTCACATTAACATTCAGTGTAATATCTGCTCACTCATATGACTCCGACTGCCTATGAGGTACTCATTACTACTCATACCCAAATTATCTTGAGTTTGTAATAGCATTCCTCTGTAAGTTACACAAACACACAAAAACTATCCAGAACATCTCATTGCCAAAAGATTCTGAATATACAGGCATATCTTGTTTTATTGTGCTTCACAGATAAAGCATTTTTTACAAATTGAAAATTTCTGGCAATCCTGTGTCAACCAATTCTGTGTGCCATTTTTCCAACAGCATCTGCTCACCTATAAACTTGTGTCTCTGTGTCATATTTTGATAATGATCCCAAGATTTCAAACTTTATCATTATTATTAAATCTGCTATGATGGTCTGTGATCAGTGATCTCTGGTATTACTACTGTAACTGATTTGGGATGCCACAGTCGAAACCAATATAAGAGAGCAAAATTAATAAATGCTGTGTGTGTTCTGACTGCTCCACCAACCAGCTGCTCCTCCATCTCTTGCCTTCTCCTTAGGCCTCCTATTCTCTGCAACACAACAATATTAAAATTAAGTCAATTAACCTTACAATGGCCTCAAAGTGCTCAAACAAAGGAAGAGCTGAATGTTTCACACCTTAAATCAAAAGTTGGAAATGGCCAGGCGCAGTGGCTCATGCCTGTAATACCAGCACTTTGGGAGGCCGAAGCGAGTAAATCACCTAAGGTGAGGTATTCAAGACGAGCCTGACCAACATGATGAAACCCGTCGCTACTAAAAATACAAAAATTAGCTGGGCGTGGTGGCAGGCACCTGTAATCCCAGCTACTCGGGAGGCTGAGGCAGGAGAATTACTTGAACCTGGGAGGCAGAGGTTGCTGTGAGCCAAGATTGCACCACCCATAGTGACAGAGAGAGACGCCGTCTCAAAAAAAAAGAAAAGAAAAGAAAAGCTGGAAATGATTAAGCTTAGGTAGGAAGGCATGGCAAAAACTAAGATAGGCTAAAATTTAGACCTCTTGAACCAAATTGTTAAGCCAGTTGTGAATGCAAAGGAAAGTTCTTGAATGAAACTGACAGTGCTACTCCAGTGAATACACAAATGATAAGAAAGTAAAACAGCACTATTGCTAATACAGAGTTTTAGCAATCTGTATAGAAAATTGAACCAGCTATAACATTTCTTTAAGCTAGAGCAGAACTCTGGGCAAGGTCCTAACTCTCTTCAATTTTACGAAGGCTGAGAGAGGTGAAGCTGGAGAAGAAAAGTCTGGAGCTAGCAGAGGGTGGTTCATGAACAAATCATCTCCGTAACATAAAAGTACAAGGTAACGCAGCAAGTGATCTAGAAGACCTAGTTAAGATCACTGATGAAGGTAGCTACGCTAAATAATAGATTTTCAATAGAGATAGAAGAGCCTTATATTAGAAGATGAGGCCATTTAAGACTTTCGTAGCCAGAGAGAAGTCAATGCTTGGCAATAAAGCTTCAAAGAACAGACTGATACTCACATTAGGGGCTAACGCAGCTGGTAACATTAAGTTGAAGCCAATGCTCATGTATCATTCTGAAAATCCTAGCGCCCGTATGATAAATCTACTCTGCCTGTGCTCTATAAATGTAACAACAAAGCCTGGATGACAGCACATTTCTTTACAGCATTCTTTACTGTAATACTTTAAGTCCACTGTTGAGACCTGCTCAGAAAAAAAAAAAAGATTTCTTTCAAACTGTTACTGCTGATTGACAATGCACCTGGTCACCCAAGAGCTCTGATTGAGAAGCGCAAGGAGATAAACATTGTTTTCATGCCTGCTAACACCACTTCCATTCTGCAACCTATGGACCAAGGGGTGATTCTGACTTTCAGGTCTTATTATTTCAGATATACATGTCATATGGCTGTAGCTGCCACAGACAGTGACCCCTCTGATGGATCTGGGCAAAGTAAATTGAAAACTTTCAGGAAAATATTCACCATTCTATGTGACATTAAGAACATTCGTGATTAATGACAGAAGGTCAAAATATCAGCATTAACAGGAGTTTGGAAGAAGTTGATTCCAACCCTTATGTATGACTCAGGAGTTTAAGACTTCAGCAGAAAAACTGATGTGATAGAAACAGCAAGAGAACTAGAATTAGAAGTGGAACCTGAAGATATGACTGAATTGCTGCAATCTTCTAAGAGTTGAATGGATGAAGAGTTACTTTTTACGGATGAACAAATAAAGTAGTTTCTGGAGATAAAATCTACTCCTGGTGAAAATGCTGTGAACATTGTTGAAGTGATAACAAGGAATTTAGAATATCCTATAAACTTAGTTGATAAAGCAGTGTCAGGCTTTGGAAGGATTGAGTCCAATTTTGAAAGAAGTTCTATTACAGGTCAAATGTTATCAGCATCACATGCTACTCAGTAATCTTTCATGAAAGGAATAGTAAATAGATGTGGTAAACTTCACTTTTATCTTATTTTAGGAAACTGTCACAGCCACCCCAACCTTCAACCACGAACAACCTGATCAGTCAGCAGCCATCAGCATCAAAGTAAGACTCTCCCAGCAAAAAGATTACACCTTGCTGAAGGCTCCTATGATTGTTAGCATTTTTTTAGCAATAAAATATTGTTAAATTAAGGTATATACATTGCTTTTTTAGACATAATACTATTGCACACTTAACAGACTACAGTATAATATAAATATAACTTTTATATATACTGGGAAATCAAAGAATTCATGTGATCACTTTATTGTGCTGGTCCTGAACTAAACCTGCAATATCTCCAGAGTATGCCTCCAGAGTAAACATGCATTTCTTGTGAAGAGTGGTATGCTCAATCGTTTCATCTTCTGAGAACATTCTTAGTAAATATCCTTCATTTACAAACAAAGAAGTAGAAAGGTTCTGCATGTCTTAAAGAGGTACAGGTGTGAGCTGGGCATGGGGGCTCACACCTGTAATCCCAACTCTCTGGGAGGCGGAGGCAGGAGGATGACTTGCAGCCAGGGGTTAGAGACCAGCCTAGGCAACACAGCAAGACCCTGTCTCTACAGAAAGTTGTTTAAAAATTAGCCAGGCGACCGGGCACAGTGGCTCACGCCTGTAATCCCAGCACTCTGGAGGCCAAGGCGGGTGGATTACCTGAGGTCAGGAGTTCCAAACCAGCCTGGCCAATATGGTGAAACCCGGTGTCTACTAAAACTAAAAAAATCAGCTGAGTATGGTGGCACCTACCTGTAATCCCAGCTACTTGAGAGGCTGAGGCAAGAGAATTGCTTGAACCTGGGAGGCGGAGGTTGCTGTGAGCCAACATAGCCCCACCGAACTCTAGCCTGGGTGACAAAGTGAGACTCTGTCTCAAAAAAAAAAAAAAAAAAGGAAAAAATAAGCCAGGCATGGTCCCAGCTATTTGACAGGCTGAGGCAAGATAGCCTGAGCCCAGGAGTTCAAGGGTTCAAGGATGCCCTGAGCTATGACTGTGCCAGCGTGGGCAACAAAGTGAGACTTTGTCTCCAAAAGAAAAAAAAAGGTGAATACTAACTTGCCACAATTATTAAAGGAATGAAAGGGAAGAAAAGGAGTGTACCAATTACAGTGTCCTGAAAGAATAAGAAAGGCAATTACAATGAAATGTAATTACAATGTTCTGAACACTCAGGATTTCCTCTTTGGCATCCAGGGAAAACAATTCTACAGATACTTTACCGGAGTCCCAGAAGTGTCCTGAAACCCTTCTCCACACCTGAGCCATGCTTCAGAGAGAGAGGCAGCTGCCCCTGCTGTCCTGAGACCTGCTCTTCTGACCTGCAGTGGTCCTTCTCCTGGAAAGGATGGGCATTCTATATCCCAACTCCTTTTTCTCTGTGGAGATGATTATTAAAAGAAAAAGCAAAACAAAAAAAAAATTATCAACTTCATTAAATAGACATTAAGTTAACAATTTACAATCTGAAAACCCAGAAGTGTCATTAGTAAAGGCATAGTTTTTGAATGTCTCTAAATCTTTACATAAATAGCAACTGGACAGCAAAGCCAAAAACATAGAAACACAATTAATCAGCAAACTCCAAAACACAAGTGGGTAAAGACAAACCACCAACCCTCCAAAGTCCGGCATGGTATCAGTATCTGAGAGGAAAGAAGCCAAGGAAAGTAAGAGAGCCAAGGAGGCCCTGAGAACTTAGACATCAGTGCTCACTAGGAAGCAGAGCAGGTGACAGATCTGAGAATAGCGACTGAAACTAGGTGAGAGCAGGGGCTCTACGGTAAGAAGATGTGAAGAGATGGGAGCAGCCTGGGCCACCCAAAACTGGTCACCCTGGCCTCCCTTCTGGACCCCTCACTGAGAAAGTGCTGGGAATGGAATCTACTCAGCAGCACAGGGGTGGCAGAGACACAGAAAAGGTCCAGATGAGCAGAGTCAGGGAGAATCTACAAGACCAAATACACACGTGGCCAAATTTTTACAAGCCATATGAAAACAACACAAGGTATAAAAGCTATGCTGAGCCGGGTGCCATGGCTCACACCTGTAATCCCAATACTTTGGGAGGCCAAGGCAGGAGGATTCCATGAGCCCAGGGGTTCAAGACCAACCTGGGCAACACAGCAAGACCCCATTTCTTAAAAAAAAAAAAAAACTTTTTAGTGAGCTGGGCATGGTGGCACATGACTGCAGTTCCAGCTACTCAGGAGGCTGAACCAGGAGGATCACTTGAGCCCAGGAGTTTGAGGCTGCAGTGAGCTATGATTGCACCACTGCACTTCAACTTGGGCAACAAGTGAGAGTCCACGTCCTTAAAAAAAAAAAAAAGAAAAGAAAAGCTATCCTGAATCCTGCCTCCTTCTATCATTTCAGAAGACAGAGACATAAAAATAAGCAACAGGAAGGTATACAAGCTAAATCCCATAAAATTATTATTAGGGAAAAACTAAGGAGAATAACATCCCAACATACAAAAAAAAAAAAAAAAAAAAAGTACATAAAAGACACACAGATAAAATGGTAAACTACAATTTTAAAACAAGATAAAACATTCAGAATAAAAACTCAGAAATGAGATGACAAAACTTAAGTAGAATAAAATTTTAAAAGGACTAAACCAGAAGGAATCCAAGAACAAATCGGTATTACAGATATCTTAAATCTTCAGTGTAAAAGTAGTAAAAATTTAAACATAACACTATCTTACAAACTAGCCGTTTTACTCTTATTTACGCAAAGAAATAAAACTATGTCTACACAGATTTTTACATATATTTTTAAAAGCATTTTTATTTGTAATAGCCAAAAGCTAAAAACAACCCCAAAGTCCATTGCAGTAGCTTTAAAATATGACAACAAATTCTTTAACATTGCTCCCCTCAAAACCAGCCTTTGAAAGAAAAAAACTAATTCTTTACTCTTTGAGTGAGGGCTGGATGTTGTGACTTATTTCTAGTAAATAATATCATGAGGAAAGTGACAATGTGTGACTTCTGAGAGCAGGTCATAATAGGAATTGAGGCTTCCAGCAGGCGCAGTGGCTCATGCCTGTAATTCCAACACTTTGGGAGACCAGGGTGGCCAGATCACTTGAGGCCTGGAGTTAGAGGCCAGACTGGTCAACAGGCCAAAATCTCATCTCTACAAAATACAAAATCACCTGGGTGTGGTGGTGCACAACTGTAATCTCAGCTACTTGGGAGGCTGAGGCACGAGAATCACTTGAACTTGGGAGACAGAAGTTGCAGTGAGTCGAGATCACGCCACTGCACTCCAGCCTGGACAACACAGCAAGACTCTGTCTCAAAAAAAAAAAAAAAAAAAAAAAAGAGGCATTGCAACTTCCTCTTTGTCCATGCTGCTCTTGGATCACTTGTTTTAGTGGTTACCAGATTCCATGTCATAAGAACATGGTTGGGCATGGTGGCTCATGCCTGCAATCCTAGCACTTTGGGAGGCTGAGGCGGGCAGATCACTTGAGGTCAGGAGTTTGAAACCAGCTTGGCCAACATGGTAAAACCCCATCCCTACTACAAATACAAAAATTAGCCGGGGGTGGTGGTAGGAGCCTGTAATCCCAGCTACTCGGGAGGCTGAGCCAGGAGAATCGCTTGAACCCGGGAGGCAAAAATTACAGTGAGCCGAGATAGCACCATTGCACTCCAATCTGGGCAGCACAGTGAGACTCCGTGTCAACAACAACAAAAAAAGACTCAAGCATCCCTGCAAAGAGGATCCTTGGTCAGAAGATCAGAGGCTGAAGCCTCTAGCCCACAGCCATAGAAGTTAACTATCTTTGAATTGGATATGTCAGCGAAGCCTTCAAATGACTTCAAAGCATCCAGCATCTTGATAGCAATCTCATGAAAAACCCTAAGCCAGTCACCCAAATAAGCCACTCCCAAATCCCTGGCCAAAAAACTGTTAGATAATAAATGCATATTGTTTCATGCCACTAAGTTTTTGGATAATCTGTTATACTGCAATAGATAGCTAATATACCCGTCAACAAATGGATGGATTTTAAAACTTGTGATATATCCATACAATGCAATCGTAGTGAGCAATAAAAAAGGAATAACGGCTGGGCATGGTGGCTCACGCCACAATCCCAGCACTTTGGGAGGCCGAGGTGAGTGGATTGCCTGAGGTCAGGAGTTCAAGACCAACCCTGTCTCTACTAAAAATACAAAAAAAAAAAAAAATTAGCTAGGTGTGGTGGCAGGCACCTGTAATCCCAGCTACTGAGGCAGGAGAATCGCTTGAACCCCGGAGGCAGAGGTTGCAGTGAGCCAAGATCATGCCACTGCACTCCAGCCTGGGCAATAAGAGTGAAACTCCATCTCGGAAAAAAAAAAAAAAAAAAAGAATGAAGTACTGAAACATGCAATAACATAATTGGATTTCAAAATAACACTGAACAAAAGAAACCAGACCATAAAAATCCATTTACATACAATTCTAGAAACTGCAAACAAACCAGTAATAATAGAAAGCAGGTTCATGATAGGCTAGGAATGCAAGGAAAAGAGAGAGAAATAGGAATTACAAAGCGGCAAACAAAAACTTTGGGACATGATTGCTATATTCGCTAAACTATTTGTAGTGACAGTTTCATGGAGATGTGTGGATCTCAAAAGTTATCAAACTGTATGCTGTAACTACACAGTTTATATTATTTACTTACTAATGCTGTTAAAAAATCAGTATAATTCAACAAAGAGAGAAACAGGTGAAAAACGATTTTTTTGTAAATTTTATTCCTCACGCAAACTTGTCTAAGAAAAAAAAAAAAAGGAAATTTAAAAGTTCCACAATCCAGCTCCAATGAAGAAAGAGAAAAAGTATTCAAGAGAAATAGTATGATTAAGTCTCTTTTGGGATCCAACATAAAGGTAACAGGAATTCCTGAAGAAGCAAATCAAAGGAATGGGACAGACAGTAAAAACCACAATTCCAGAAAACTTTACTGAATTTTAAAAAAGAACATAAACCAAGGAGTTTGTATTTGCTAGGCTGGAAATTGTAATGATAACACTAACATATTCTCTAGGCTTTTTTGCCCATTTTTCCTTTTTTAAAACAAATGTCTGCAACAGACATATCTTCATTTCATAATATTTTTAATTTGCATTTTAAGGAAAATTTTAGGTTTGTGTTGGGAATTAAATTGAGGTTAACAATTATAACTTGATCACCTAATCAGAAATACGTCTCCACATCAATATCATTGTAGTGTAAGCAATAAGAATAAATTAAAATTAAAATACACCATTAAAACTTCCTTAACTAGTGCTATGGTCTGAACCCTGCTGTCTCCTAAAATTCATATGTTGACATCCTAATCCCCAATGCAATGCTATTAAGAGATGAGGCCTGGCCGGGAACAATGGCTCACGCCTGTAATCACAACACTTTGGGAGAAAGAGGCGGGCGGAACACAAGTTCAAGAGATCGAGACCATCCTGGCTAACATGGTGAAACCCCATCTCCACTAAAAATACAAAAATTAGCTGGGTGTGGTGGCATGCACCTGCAGTCCTAGCTACTCAGGAGGGTGAGGCAGGAGAATTGCTTGAACCCGGGAGGCAGAGGTTGCAATGAGCCGAGATCCTGTCACTGCACTCCAGCAGCCTGGCGACAGAGCAAGACTCTGTCTCAAAAAAAAAAAAAAAGAGAGAGAGGTGAGGCCTTTGGAGGTGACTAAAACAGGAACCAGAGCCCCCACAAATATGATTACCGTCCTTATGAAAAATTAGTCAGCAGCCTAAGCAACATCGTGAGACCCCATATCTACAGAATTTTTTTTTTATTTTTTTATTTTTTAGAATTAGTCAGGCATGGTGGCACATGCCTGTAGTTCCAGCTACTTGGGAGGCTGTGGTGGGAGGATTGCTTGAGCCCAGGAAGTCAAGGCTGCAGTGAGCCATGACTGCACCACTACATTCCAGCCTGGGTGACAGAGCAAGATCCCGTCTTTGGAAAAAAAAAAAAAAATAGCTGGATGTGGTGGCATGTGCCTATAGTCCCAGCTATTCAAGAGGCTGGGGTGGGAGGATCACTTGAGCCTGGGAGGTCAAGGCTGCATCACTGATTACGCCACTGCATTCCAGCCTCGGTGGCAGAGTGAGATCCTATCTCCAAAAACAAAAAGCAAAAAACTACAATGATATGCCACTTTACCCATCAGAACAGCTACTATTTAAAAAAAGAAAAAAAAGAAAAGAAAGAAAATAACAAGCATTGCCAAGGATGTGTAGCAATTATAACTTTTGTGCATTGCTGGTAGAAAAGTAAAATGTTGCAGATGTTAAAAATTATTTGGTAGAGCCAAAAAAGTTAAACACAGCTGAGCAAGGTGGCTCATGCCTGTAATCACAGCACTTTGGGAGGCCAAGGTGGGCGAATCACGAGGTCAGGAGTTCAAGCCCAGCCTGACCAACATGGTGAAAACTCATCTCTACTAAAAATGCAAAAAATTAGCCGAGCGTGGTGGCATGCACCTGTAGTCCCAGCTACTTGGGAGGCTGAGGCAGGAGAACTGCTTGAACCCAGGAGGCAGAGGTTGCAGTGAGCCAAGTTCGAGCCACTTGCACTCCAGCCTGGGTGGCAGGCTGAGACTCTATCTCAAAAAAAAAAAAAAAAAAAAAAAGGTTAAACACAGGGTAGGGCACAATGGCTCACATCTGTAATCCCAGCACTTTAGGAGACCAAGGCAGGAGGACTACTTGAGCCCAGGAGTTCAAGACCAGCCTGGGAAACATAGCGAGTCCCTACAAAAAATAAATTAGCAGGGGTGGGAATGTTCATCTGTGGTCACAGCTACTCAGGAGGGTGAAGCAGGACAACTGCCTGAGCCCAGGAGTTTGAGGCTGCACTAAGCTATAATCAGGCCACAGCTCTGAAGCCTGGACAACAGAGCAAGACTCTGTCTCTAAAATAAAATAAAACAAAATAGTTAAACCACCATGATCTAGCAATGCCACTGCTCAGTATATACCCAAAACTCAAACAGGGCTGGGTGCAGGGCTCACGCCTGTAATCCCAGCACTTTGGGAGGCTGAGACGGGCGGATCATGAGGTCAGGAGACCAAGACCATCCTGGCTAACATGGTTAAACCCCTTCTCTACTAAAAATACAAAAAATTAGCCTGGCGTGGTGGTGGGAGCCTGTAGTCCCAGCTACTCGGGAGACCGAGGCAGGAGAATGGCATGAACCTGGGAGGCAGGGCTTGCACTGAGATCGTACCACTGCACTCCAGCCTGGGTGACATAGTGAGACTCCGTCTCAAAAAAAAAAAAAACACCTCAAACAGACACTTGTATACGAATGTTCATAGCAGCAATATTCACAATAGCCAAAAGGTGGAAAGAACACAAATGTCCATCAATGAATGAATACATGAACAAAATGTGGAACATATAAATAATGAAATATTAATTCAGCCTTAAAAAGGAATGAATTTCTAATACATGTTACAACATGGTTGAATCTTGAAAACATTCTCAGTAAAAATAAGGCAGGCATAAAAGGGCAAACATTATATGAGGTCAATTAGAATTGACCCATATTATGAGACAAATTCACAAAGACAGAAAGTAGAATGGTTGCTAGGGGGTGGGGAGGAAGAATGAGGAGTCACAGTTTAACGAGTACAGAATTTCCATTCTGATGATTGAAAACATTCTGAAGATGGATGGTGGTGATGGCTGAAAAACAATGCTATCTTAGTTTGTTCTGGGAGCTATAACAAAATACTATAAACAGAGTAGCACAGAAACAAAAGAAATTTCTCATAGTTCTAGAGGCTGTAAAAGTTCAAGATTAAGGCACCAGCACAATCAGTGTCTGGTGAGAGTCTGCTTCCTGGTTCATAGATGGTTTCCTGGTTCTTCTCACTACATCCCCATGGGACAGAAGGAAGAAGAGTCTCTGGGAACTTTTTTTTTTTTTAAGGGCACTAATCTCATTCACAAGGGTACCCTCATGACCTAATCTCTTCCCAAAGGCCCCAACTCTAAATATCATCACATAGGGAAGTAGGTTTCAACATCTGAATACTGGAGAGAGAGAAACATTCAATCTATAGCCACACCTAAAAATGGTTAAAACAGTACATTTCACAGCATGTGTGTGTGTGTATATATGTTTATTTATTTACATATATATGTATGTGTGTGTGTGTATGTATATATATATCTCTCTCTCACAATTTTTAAAAAATGCAATCCAGGGAACAGGTACATCAGAATCAGAGATGCATTTACAGATACCTAGGTACCAAAATCACAAGTCAGAATTTTGAGAGAGGTAAGGCTCAGGAATCTGTATTTTGACAACCATCTCTGCTGATTCTTATTCCATAAATGTTTGAGACCACTGTTAAGCATGTTGGATTAGAATTCAATCTGTAGGCCGGGCACAGTGGCTCACGCCTGTAAATCCAACACTCTGGGAGGCCGAGGTGGGCAGATCACGAGGTCAGGAGATCGAGACCATCCTGGCTAACATGGTGAAACTCTGTCTCTACTAAAAATACAAAAAAAAAAAAAAAAAAAAATTAGCCAGGTGCGGTGGCGGGCACCTGTAGTCCCAAACACTTGGGAGGCTGAGGCAGGAGAATGGCAGGAACCCAGAAGGCAAGGCTTGCACTGAGCTGAGATCGTACCACTGCACTCCAGCCTGGGCGACAGAGCGAGACTCCGTCTCAAAAAAAAAAAAAAAAAAAGAATTCAATCTGTAACAGGTAAATTAAACACAAAATCTAGATCCTCAGGATCTAATTCAAAACCACAGCTTCTCTGTGCACGCCTGAAATTTCTTTATTGGAGTATAAAATGTTGGGTAAAACAGTAAAAATATCACAAACTTTGGTAAGTTTAAAAAAAAAAAAAAAAAAAGCCTGGCCAGGCACTGTAATCCCAGCACTCTAGGAGGCTGAGTCGGGCGGATCACCTGAGGTCAGGAGTTCGAGACCAGCCCAACCAACATAGAGAAACCTCGTCTCTACTAAAAATACAAAATTAGTCAGGTGTGGTGGTGCACGCCTGTAATCCCAGCTACTTGGGAGGCTGAGGCAGGAGAAACACTTCAACACGAGAGGTGGAGGCTGCGGTGAGCCAAGACTGTGCCATTGCTCTCCAGCCTAGGAAACAAGAGTGCAACTCTGTCTTGAGGGAAAAAAAAGGGCTGAGGAAGAAACTCATAATGCCTTATATTCCAGTGGTTTGAAGCAATAAAAAGGAAATCCTGAACAGAACAACAGGGTGCTGATCATGAGACACAGCAATCAGGATTCCAATCCCCTCCACTTTAACCAGTTCCATCACTAAGTCCACCATTCAATCATGTTCAAGCCTCTTAACACTAAACACCATAAAAATCTGTCCCTCACTTTGACACCATCTAGCTTGCTCACTCCCTTCTCCAGCAGCCTTATACATAGAGTTACCCACTTGAATATTTTATTTTTCTAACCATTGCAAATTCTTTACTAGCCTTCCCATCAAAATTGTTTTCTCTTTGGTTATTTTTTTCTTTAGTTTTTTTATTCTGTTTCCCCTTGGTTACTGTATTTCTCTACATTATAGATGTACAAGTATATTTGTTACCTACATTTTATTAATGTGTAAATGACAGAACTGAACATGAAATTCAATAAACTGGTTTGAAATAAGGAAGGTCTTACAGAGTAATGTACAAAGAGAAATATTTTCAAGATCTTGGTAAAAGTACACACAAAACTCAGGCACAAAGTAAGGTTCGCTTTTTTCCGTAAATAAACTAGCATTTGGACAGACAATATTGTATACTGCTTTTCCTTGGTCATAGCATTTAACAAGTGCAGAATATAAACAAACCGGACAGGTAACTTTCAAAGAAATTATTCATGTGTGTCTAAATATTTACAGAAATTACATCTTCTTTATTTATTCTCTTAACATTACAACAGGCAAGGCATGGTGGCTCAGGCCTGTAACCCCAGCACTTTGGGAGGCCAAGGCAGGCAGATCACTCGAGCCCCAGAGTTTGAGACTAGCCTGGGGAACACGGCAAAAGTCCATCTGCCCAAAAAAGAAATAAAAAATTCGCCAGGCATGGTGGTGTGTTCCTGTAGTTCCAGCTACTCAGGGTGCTGAGGCAGAATGACTGCTTGAGCACAGGAGACCCAGGCTGCAGTGAGCTGCGATCATGCCACTGTACTCCAGCCGGGGCAACAGAAACAAGTTCCAGTCTCAAAAAACAACAACAACAACAACAAAAACACACACACACAGAAAATTTTAAAAAGTAAATACATAGAAAAAAGTCATCAAGGTCTCACTATTCGTTCACATTCCAAAAATATTTACTAAATACAAAATTATGTATGGGGCACCCAGCTACCAACCTGACATAACTATTTTAATGTTTTCCTACCCTATTTGAGTCTTCTGATTAGACATTATCTTCCAGTTATAACTGTTAAATAGTGTTGTATTCTGCTCCTTTTATTTAAAATAATGAAAATATTTTTATTTATATAGAGGTTCTACTCATTGTAAGAACGGAAACTAAAACAAAAATATACGCAAAGCCAATGGAAATCTTATTTACACATAAGAATGCATACTCTGCTTTTGATTTTATCAGAATGGAAAATATTATTCTTACCTATTTTTCAAATAACACATCCATGTAAAACTAATGACACTAAATTTTAAAATAATGATGTATAAATTTTTAAATATATATAAGCATTTGTATAAAAACATGTGCAGGAAACAGATCCAAATGCTTATATTATCAAAATGCTTATGTTTTGCTGATTATAGGTTTTATAGGTTTATGGGGGATATTTTCTTTTCTTTCTTTTTTTTTTTTTGAGACTGAGTCTCGCTATCTCGCCCAGGCCGGAGAGTAGTGGCACAATCTAGGCTCACTGCAAGCTCCCCCTCCCGGTTTCACGCCATTCTCCTGCCTCAGCCTCCCGAGTAGCTGGGACTACAGGTGCCCACCACCACGCCCGGCTAATTTTTTGTATTTTTAGTAGAGATGGGGTTTCACCGTGTTAGCCAGGATGGTCTCAATCTCCTGACCTCGTGATCCACTCGCCTGGGTCTCCCCAAGTGCTGGGATTACAGGCGTGAGCCACTGTGCCCGGCCTATGGGGGATATTTTCTATTATAGTCTTTATTTTCTAGCAACTCCACAATCCCTGTGTATTACTTCTATGATTAGTAATGAGAACAATTGTTTAAAACTGTTAGGACGGGCGCGGTGGCTCACGCCCGTAATCCCAGCACTTTGGGAGGCCAAGGCGGGCGGATCATGAGGTCAGGAGATCGACCCCATCTCTACTAAAAATACAAAAAGTTAGCCTGGCATAGCGGCGGGCGCCTTGTAGTCCCAGCTACTAAAGAGGCTGAGGCAAGAGAATGGCGTGAACCCGGGAGGTGGGGCTTGCAGTGGGCCGAGACAGCCCCACTGCACTCCACCCTGGGCAAAAGAGCGAGACTCGGTCTCAAAGGAAAAAAAAAACTGTTCTAATTGGCACATAGTGAAATCTATTTCTCTGGCTTGAGTCCCTGTTCCAAAAGAACATGAGTACGTGCTCCCCCTGCTGGTTACATGGAAACATTAAACACCTATATAACAGAGGATTGCTCGTTTCCAAAAAGTATGAGCAGTAGTTAGAAGCAAATGAGCATTTTAAATGAAATCATGTGAAAAGGCAATGATACTTAACTATAAATTTAAGAGTAAACGAAGACATGTGAAAACAACCTAACTACTCGATATGCTTTCTTCCCTTTCTCTACATCCTATTTCTTCCACACACCCATACTTTTTTCTCCCTCCATCCACTTCAACCCATGACATTGTCTGATCATTATCCATATGATGCAACAGGATTTTTATGTAATAGTATTGAAATAAGTTTTAACCTACTTTTCCCAAATACATCTGTGGGCCTTGAATATCCCCAGCTCCAATCCCATCCCCACTTATATTTTAATTAAGTTGGGTCATTTAAAACAAAATGGATGTTAGAAGACAGCAGAGCAAGGCCTTAAAATTCTGAGGCGGCCCGGCGCAGTGGCTCATGCCTGTAATCCCAGCACTTTGGGAGGCTGAGGTAGGTGGATCACAGGGTCAGGAGTTCAAGGCCAGCCTGGCCAAGGTGGTGAAACCCCATCTCTACTAAAAATACAAAAATTAGCTGGGTGTGGTGGCGGCGCCTGTAATCCCACAGGAGGCTGAGACAGAAAATTGCTTGAACCCAGGAGGCGGAGGTTGCAGTGAGCCAAGATCGCGCAACTGGACTCCAGCCTGGGTGACAGAGTGAGACGCCATCCCAGCACTTTGGGAGGCCAAGGCGGGCAGATCACTTGAGGTCAGGAGTTTGAGACCAGCCTGACCCACATGGTGAAACCCCATCTCTACTAAAAATACAAAAATTAGCTGGGCATGGTGGCGGGCGCCTGTAATCCAGCTACTTGGGAGGCTGAGACAGGAGAATTGCTTGAACCCGGGAGGCAGAAGTTGCAGTGAGCTGGGATCGTGCCACTGTACTCCAGCCTGGGAAACAGAGAGAGACTCCATCTCAAAAAAAAAAAAAGGGGGGGGGCAGGTGCGATGGCTCACATCTGTAATCCTAGCACTTTGGGAGGCCGAGGCGGGGGGATCACAAGGCCAGATCGAGATCATTCTGGCTAACACAGTGAAACCCTGTCTGTACTAAAAATACAAAAAATTAGCCGGGCGTGGTGGCAGGCACCTGTAGTCCCAGCTACTTGGGAGGCTGAGGCAGGAGAATGGCGTGAACCTGGGAGGCGGAGCTTGCAGAGAGCCGAGGTTGCACCACTGCACTCCAGCCTGGACGACAGAGCGAGACTCCATCTCAAAAAAAAAAGGAATAGGTCAGGCACAGTGGCTCACACCTATTATCCCAGAATGTTGGGAGGCTGAGGCTGGCAGATTGCTTGAGCCCAGGAATTCAAGACCAGCCTGGGCAACATGGCAGAACCCTCTTTCTACAAAAATTACAAAAATCAGCCAGGTGTGGTAGCATGTGCCTCTGGTCCCAACTACTTAGGAGGCTAAGGTGGGAGGATTGCTTCAGCCCAGGAGGTCAAGGCTGCGGTGAGCTATGACTGTGCCACTGAACTCCAGCCTGGGTAATAGAGAGAGACTGTGTCTCAAAAAAAAAAAAAAAAAAAAAAAAAGGAGTAACAGTGGAATCCTGGCAAGGTGCAGTGGCTCATGCCTGTAATTCCAGTACTTTGGGAGGCCAAGGCGGGTGGATCATAAAGTCAGGAGATCGAGACCATCCTGGCTAACATGGTGAAACCCCATCTCTACTAAAAATACAAAAAATTAGCCAGATGTGGTGGCGGGCACCTGTAGTCCCAGCTACTCGGGAGGCTGAGGCAGGAGAATGGCGTGGACTCAGGAGGTGGAGCTTGCAGTGAGCCAAGGTCGTGCCACTGCACTCCAGCCTGGGCGACAGTGCGAGACTCTGTGTCCAAAAAAAAAAAAACAGATGGAACCCTGAACTTGTTTAAGTAACCCCAAGAAGGCAAAAAAGAAACAAGACAGAGCTCAGAGGTGTAAAAATAAGATGGCTGACTTGAGCACTAACAATATCATTAATTATCTTAAACAGGCTGGGCGAGGTAGCTCAAGCCTGTAATCCCAGCACTTTGGGAGGCTGAGGTGGGTGAATCACTTCAGCTCACAAGTTCGAGACTAGTCTCAGCAACATGGTGAAACCTCGTCTCTACCAAAAGTACAAACATTATCTGGGTATAGTGGTGCGCACCTGTGGTCCCAGCTACTCGGGAAGCTGAAGTGGGAGGACAGTTTGAGCCTGGGAGGCAGAGGTGGCAGTGAGCCAAGATCATAAACCAATCATATGCTGTTTCGAAGAAGCTAAGTTCAAATTCGACATTATAGGGAGGCTGAAAATAAAAGAATGGAAAAAATTATACCAGGCAAACATTGATCAAAAAAGCAGGAATAACTGTATTAACATCTAATAGAGTAGACTTGAGAGCAAAGGTAATTACTAGAAAGAGAGAGAATGCATAATGATAAGAGGATCAATTCGCTAGGAAAACATAATATTAATTATGATAGGGACAGGAGACAGCCAAATGCCACCCATGTCATTGTGCACTGGGGCTTGCCTAAACATGCCCATGGTGAAAAACTCCATCCCTTAACACAAGCACAGTAAGGGAAATAAATCAATGTGGAGTGGCTCAGACTAAGGCCCAACCTGCAAACTGGGAGAATGGGGTAGAGCCAACGGGAATTCACGTCTTATGGCAATGGGTGGGGGCAGGGAGGAGCCTGGTCTCTTCAGCTCATGTGGGGTGGCCTGGTATTCAATCTGTGAGGTGGGAGCCTGTTTGCAGGACCCCCTTTCTTCCACTGAGAGCTTTCTTTTCATAAATACTGCTCTCCTCACCTTTCAATGTGGCCGCGTGCATAATTTTGCCTGATCATGAGATAGGAATCTGGATTTTAGCTGAACTAAGGAGCAAAAAACCCTGCATCACTATGCGCATGCCCAGGAAAAAGCTGAAAAGGCCCTAACCTCTGAACTCTAGATCATCTCAAGGCTCTGCACAAGGAGGAAATGAAGGTTAAACTGGCATTACAAACTGCCAAAGCATATGTCTCAACAGAGTCCCTCCATAAAAGATGACAGACTTACTGGCTCAAAGCATTTAAGGTAGTCTCTATCCAATAATCCACAGACAAGTAAACGAAACACAAAACATCTTCATTAGCTACACACAACAGGCAATACGAACTTTACAATCTAGTAAAATCATTAGACAAAAGTTTAGCACCAATAACAAACAGAAACCCTGGGGAGGGGATGGGAGAATTTAATACCCAGGGTCGTCACATCACACTATTTAAAACGTCCAGTTTTCAAGCAAAAATTATAGGCCAGGCGAGGTGGCTCATGCCTATAATCCCAGCCCTTTCGGAGGCTGGCAAGGCGGGTGTATCACTCGAGACCAGGAGTTGGAGACGAGCCTGGCCAACATCGTGAGAGCCTGTCTCTACTAAAAATACAAAAATCAGCCAGGTGTGGTGGCACATGCCTGTAATCCCAGCTACTCAGGAGTCTGAGGCAGGAGAATCGCTTGAACCCAGGAGGCGGAAGTTGCAGTGAACTGAGATCGTGCCATTGCACTCCAGCCTGAGCAACAGAGCAAGACTCCGTCTCAAAAAAGAAAAGAAAAAAAAAAATACAAGAATTAGCCCAGCGTGGTGGTGCAGGCCTGTAATCCCAGCTACTCAGGAGACTGAGGCAGGAGAATCGCTTGAACCCGGAAGGCAGAGGTTGCAGTGAACTGAGATCACGTCACTGCACTCCAGCCTGGGCATCATGGTGAGACTGTCTCAAAAAAAAAAAAAAATTATAACACACATGAAGAAACAGGAGAGCATGAAAAGGAAAAAATGCAGTCAAGAGAAAATGTCCCTGAGAGGAGCCAGAAGTTGGACTCACTAGACAATGACTTTAAATCACTTACTATAAACATATTCAAAGACATAAACTATATCCAAAAAGTGAAGAAAAGTATAAAAATGCCTCACCAAATACAGAATATCCAGAAAAACACAGAAATTATAAAAAGACAGAACCAAATACAAATTCAGGAGTTGAAAACTACAGTAACTGAAATGAAGAATTCACCTGAAATCAAAATTTGGCCTGGCAAAAAAAAAAGGAATTCACAAACTTTAAATCAGACAAATGAGATTATCCCAGCTGAGAAACAAGAAAAAAAGAGCATAAAGAAAAACGAACAGAGCCTCAGAGACCTGTGGGACACCATCAGACACACAAATATATGCATAAGAAGAGTCTCGGAAGGAAGGGGAGAGAGAGGTAGAAAGAATATTTGAGGAAACAAAGCCCAAAATGCTTCCTCAATTTGATGAAACATTATGCAACCAAGAAGCTTAAAATTTTAAACTCCAAACTGCATAAGACCTAAAGAGATCCACCCTAAACATACCACGTCAACTGGTGAAAAACAGAAAAAACTATGAAAGTAGTTAAAGAAAATGACTCATCATATACAAAGGATCCTCAATAATCGCAACAACTGCATTCTTGACAGAAACCATGAAGACAACCCCCTACCCCAAGTAACAGCAGAATATACATTCTTCTAATGTAAACATGAAACATTCTCCACAACAGACCATATGTTAGGCCATAACTCAAGCTTCGATAAATTTAAAAGGAGTGAAATCATAGTAATACTACAGTAATACCGTTCTTAGACAATAATAGAACGAAATTTAAACCTTACAATAAAAATAAAATGAAAATTCACAAGTATGCGAACATTAAACACACTCCTAAACAGCCAAGAGATCAAAAAAAGAAATCATGAGAAAATTAGAAGATAACTTTAAAAGGAATGACAACAAAATACACCAAAACCTATAGATGCAGCTAAAGCAGTACTCACTGAGAAATCTGTAGCTGTAAATGACTATATTTAAAAAGAAGAAAGATCTTTAGTCAATAACTTAAACTTCCATCTGGCAGAAATAAATGACACAGAGAATAGAAAAACAACAAAGAACATAACAACAACAACAAAAAAACTAAAAGTTAGCTCCTTGAAAAGATCAGCAAAATTGACAAGCTAGGCTGACCAAGGAGGTTTAGGGGCAGGGAAGAGAAGATTCAAACTACAAAACTCAGGAATAAAAGAAAGTGAGGAAGCACTACCAATTTTGGAGAAACCCAAAAGATTACAGAGAACATTATAAGGAAATAATATGAACTACATACCAACAAATTAAATAACTAAAATAAAATGAACAAATTCCTAGAAAGACAAACTAGCAAAACTGACTCAGAAATAAACAACTGATCAGAGAGCTATAACAAATAAAGAGACTGAATCAGTAACTTTAAAACTTCCTACAAAGAAAAGCAGAAGCTCAGAGGGCTACAATGGTGATTTATAACATTTTAAGAAACAGTATCTATCCTTCAGAAACTCTTCCAAAATACAGAAGAGGGAATACTTCCTAATTCACACCATGAAACCAGTATTACCCTGATAAAACCAAAACATAACAAGGAAGCACAGAGCAAAACTGTTTATGAATATAGATGCAAAAATCCTGAATAAAATACTAGCAAACTGAATCCAGCAACATATACAAAGAATTATACACTATAACCAATAGATATTTTTCCCAGGAATACAAAGTTGATGTAATATTCAAAATTCAATCAATGTCATAAGTTATATTAACAAAATAAAGGATAAAAACCACAGGATTGCCTCAATTAGATGTAGGAAAAGCAACTGACAAAGGCCAACAACTATTCAACGGTACAAACTCTCAACAAACTAGCGATAGAAGGTTATTTCCTCAACCTGATAAAAACGTATATACAAAGAACCCACAGCTAACATTATACAGAATAGTCAAATATTGGATGCTTTATCCCTAAAAGAAATAACAAGAAAGGATGTCAACTCTTCCCATTTACATTCAATATTTGACTGGAGGTTCTAGCCATGGCAAGGAGAAGAAATAAAAGATGTCTAAATTGGAAGTAGTAAAATTATGTCTACTGACAGACAGCATGGTATTTTGTTTGTTTTCTTTCCTTTTTTTTTTTTTTTTTTAAGAGACATGGTTGGCCAGGTGCGGTGGCTCACACCTGTAATCCCAGAACTTTGGAGGCCGAGGTAGGCGGATCACAAGGTCAGGAGTTTGACACCAGCCCGGCCAATATGGTGAAAGCCCGTCTCTACTAAAAATACAAAAATTAACCAGGCATGGTGGCACATGCCTCTAACCCAACTACTCAGGAGGCTGAGGCAGAAGAATCACTTGAACCCAGGAGGCAGAGGTTGCAGTGAGCTGAGATGGTGCCACTGCACTCCAGCCTGGGTGACAGAGCAAGATTCTATTTTGAGGGGGGGCGGGGGGAGAGAGACTCTCACTCTGTTGCCCAGGCTGGAGTGCAGTAGCACGATTATGGCTCACTGAAGCTTCTACCTCCTCGGCTCAAGCAATCCTCTTTCCTCAGCCTCCAGAGTAGCTGGGACCACAGGCATGAGCCACCACATCCTGCTAATTTTTGTGTTTTTTGTAGAGACTAAGTTTCACCAGGTTGCCCAGGTTGGTCTCGAACTCCTACGCTCAAGTGATCCACCTGCCTCAGCCTCCCAAAGTGCTGGGATTACTGGTGTGAGCCACCATGCCTAGCTGCATGATCTTGTACATTGGAAATCCTAAGGAATCCACACCCCAGAAAACCCAAGCAACTATTAGAACCAATAAATTAGTTCAGCAAAGTTGCAGGACACAATCTCAATATTTTAAAAAAACAATTGAGCTGGGTGCGGTTGGCTCATGCCTACAATCCCAGAGCTTTGGGAGGCCAAAACAGAAGCATCTCTTGAGCCTAGGAATGTGAAATCAGCCTAGGCAACACAGTGAGACTCCATCTCTACCAAAAAATTAACAAAAAGTATTAGCCAGGCGCAGTAGCATGTGCCAGTAGAACTGCATTCAAAATAGCATCAAAAAGAATAAAACTCCTAGGAATAAATTTAACCAAAGTAGTACAGGACTTTTTCACTGAAAACTGTAAAACATAGCTATAAATTGAAGAACATCTAAATAAATGAAAAAGACAACCCATGCTCACAGGAAATAATATTGGTAAGATGATAATATTCTCCAATTTGTCTATATATTCAACCCAATCAAAATCCCAGATGGCTTTCTGCAGAAATTGACAAGCTGCTATTATTCATATGGGAATGCAAAAAACCCAAAACAGTTTAAAAAATCTCAAAACAGAAAACAAGTTAGAAACTCACACTTCTAATTTCGACACTGCCAAGTTACAGTAATTAAAACAGGATGGTACTAAAATAAAGGGAGACATGGAGATCAGTGGAATAGAATTCATAGGCCGGAAACAAACCTTTACTTTTATGGTCAACTGATTTTCAATTAAAACAAAAAAGTGCCAAGACAATTCAAGGACAAAGAACAAATTTTTCAACAAAGAGTGTTGAGACAACTGGGTATCCACATCCAAAAGAATGAAGTTGTATCCCTATCTCACAGTGTGTAGAAAAATTAACTCTGAATGAATCACAGACCTAAATGTAAGAGCTAAAACTATAACCCTTGGAAGAAAACATAGGAATAAATCTTTGTGACCTTGGTTTAGGCAATGATTTATTAGACATGACACCAAAAAGCACAAGCAACAAAAGAAAAAACAAATTGGACCTCATCAAAATTATTAAAAACATTTGTACTTCAATAAGAGAATGAAAAGCAAACCCAAAGAATGGGAGAAAATATCTGCAAATCATACATCTTATAGGGGAACAGTACAATTTTAAAGAACTCATGATTAAACAATAAAATGGCAAATAACCCAATGAAAATGCAGCCAAATACGCTGAACATTTCTTCAAAAAGATACAGAAATGCCCAATAAGTACACGAAAAGATACTCAACCTCATTAGAGAACTGCAAACCAAACCACAGTGAGGTAACACTTCACAACCATTAGGATGACTAAAATCAAACGACAGGCAATGGCAAGTGTTAGCAAGAATGTGGCAAAATTAGAATATTCATTCCTTGCTGTTGAGACTGTAAAAGGTGCAACCACTTTGGAAAATTTTAAGTTATCCAAAATGTAAACATACAGTTATTATGTGACACAAAAATTCCACTGCTAGAGAAAAAAAAACTTAGGTCTACATAAAAACACATACACAAATGTTCAACGCAGGCCAGGCATGGTGGCTCATGGCTATAATCCCAACACCTTGGGAAGCTGAGATGGGAGGATCTCTTGAGCCCAGGAGTTTGAGAACAGCCTGGGCAATATAGTGAGACTTCATCTAAATTTAAAAAAAAAAAATGTTCAAAGCAACATTATTCTTAACAGCCCAAAAGAGGAAATAATCCAAACGTCTATCAACTAATAAATGGATTTTTAAAATGCAGTATGTCCATGCAATGAAAAATTTATTCAAAATAAATAGGAATGAAGTACTGATACATGCAACATGTATAAACCTGGAAAACATTACGCTTAATGAAAGAAGCCAGTCACAAAATGACCACACTTTATGTGAAATGTCCAAAATAGGCAAATCCATACACACCGAAAGTAGCTTAGTGGTTGCCAATGGATGAGGGAAGAGAGAATGGGGAGTGACTAGTAATAGCTATGGGGTTTCTTTTTGGGGTCATGAAAATATTCTACAATTAGGAATGTTTGTACAACTCTGTAAATATACTAGAAACCACTGGATTTTCCACTTTAAACAGGTGGATTTTATTATCTATAAAACTGAGTAACAACAATGCCAATGAGACTGTAAAATTATACAGATACAACCACTTTCGAAAAGTTTGTCACTTTCTTAGAGTTAAACATCAAATTACCATAGGTTCTGGTAATTACACACTTAGGCATTTATCTCAGAGAAATGAAAACTTAACGTTCACACAAAAACTTGTACACAAATGTTTATAGCACTTTTATGTGCAATAACCAAATCTGAAAACAGTCTAGAGGTCCTTCAATAATAAATGTTAATCCAAACTCTGGTATGTCCATTATATGGAACACTATTCAGCAATTAAAAGGAAGAAACTACTGGCTGGGCACGGTGGCTCACGCCTGTAATCCTAGCACTTTGGGAGGCCGAGGCAGGTGGATTGCATTGCCTGAGCTCAGGAGTTCAAGACCAGCCTGGGCAACAAGGTGAAACCATGTCTCTACTAAAATACAAAAAATTAGCCGGGCATGGCAGCGGGTGCCTGTAGTATCATCTACTCAGGAGGCTGAGGCAGCAGAATCATTTGAACTGGGGAGGCAGAAAGTTGCAGTGAGGTGAGATTGCGCTATTGCACTCCAGCCTGGGCAAGAGAGCGAGACTCCAACTCAAAAAAAACAAACAAAAACAAAACAAAAAGAAACTACAACTTGGATAAATCATGATAAATCACAACAACTTGGATAAATCATGAGAGTTTGATATTGTATTTTAAAAAAAAACCTCAGACCAGGCATGGTGGCTCATGTCTGTAATCCCAGCACTTTGGGAGGCCGAGGCGGGCGGATCACCTGAGGTCAGGAGTTTGAGACCAACCTGACCAACATGGTGAAACCCCATCTCTACTAAAAATACAAAATTAGCCAGGTGTGGTAATGCATGCCTGTAATCCCAGCTACTCGGGAGGCTGAGGCAGGAGAATCACTTGACCCCAGGGAGCATAGGTTACAGTGAGCCGAGATCATGCCATTGCACTCCAGCCGGGGCAACAAGAGTAAAACTCCATCTCAAAAAAAGAAAAAAAACAACAACAACCTCAAAAGGTTACATACTACATGATTCCATTTATGTAACATGCTTTAAATGACAAATTTTTTTCTAGTAATTAGGGGAGGGAGTTACTGGAAGTGAGTGACTGTGATTATAAAAGAGATCCTTGTGCTGATGGACAGTAACTTGACTGTGGTGGTGGATACACAAACCTACAGAACCTACATGTGATAAAACTGCACAGAATTGCTATGGCCTGATGTTTATGCCTCCCCAAAATATATTTGTTGAAATCCTAACCCCTCAGGTGATCGTATTAGGAGCTGGGGCCTTTGCTGGGTGATTAGAAGTTATGGGATTGATGCCCTTATAAAAGAGACGTTGGAGAGCTCCTTTACCTCTTCCACCATATAAAGACATGGTGAGAATATGGCTGTCTATTAACCAGAAAGCAGGCCCTCACCAGACATGAAATCTGTCAACACTTTGATCTAGCAAGGCCCAGCCTCCAGAATTAGTTTATAAAACAATTATTCTCTATGTTACTCACAATTGTCTGTGAATTTACAATTATCTCAATTAAAATAAATGGAATGAGATGTGCAAGGGACTGCTGGGCTTTACAATAAACTTTTTTGTAGTATTTTAACTTACCTATAAACATGTATTATTTTGACTAAAAAGAAAACACGTTTTCCCTTAAGTAAGGTACTCTATGCAAAGTGCTTAACATATAGAAAGTTTTCAATATAAAGCTCTCCTTCCCTTTGGTTTGAGGAATAAGACAACCTCTAGGCCAGGCACAGGGGTTCACGCTGTAATCCCAGCACTTTGGGAGGCCAAGGAGAAAGAATGGCTTGAGGTCAGGAATTCAAAACCAGCCTCAGCAACACAGCAAGACCCTATCTCTACAAAAGAAACTTAAATATTAACCAGGCACAGTGGCATGGCCTGTGGTCCCAGCTACTCGGGAGGCCCAAATGGGAGGATCCCTTCAGCCCAGGAGCTCAAGACTGCAGTCATGATCGCGCCCCTGTGCCCCACAGCCTGGGTGACAGAGGAAGACCGTTTCCAAAAAAAAAAAAAAAAAAGACAACTGAGATGTCAATACTATGTAGTCTAATTCTGAGATGTAGAGCCAGCAGTAAATCATTCAATGAGATTATCAAGGCCCTAAACTGGAACCATGAGGTACTCCTACCAAGACAACTATGAGAATGTCCTGCCATCACTGAAAAACTTGAAAATGAGCCTTTTTCCTATTTCTTGTTCAACAAGCTGAAAGACAGCAATTCCAGGGAAATCTAGAGACAAAGTAGTAGAGGATGTACACTATCTTTGTCCTCATATGATTTCTTTAATTATCATGGTGTTTCATTATTAATTGCTTTCATTATCACCAACATTTATTGAGTGCTTATATGCTCAGTATATCATTCCATGCATTCGCATCACTTAATCCTCACATCAACCCAGCAATACAGGTATTAACCCCATTTTATAAAGAAAAGACAACTCAATGTTAGGTATACTGCCCTATTCAGAGAGCTAGGAAGCAATGTGTCAAGATTTTCTCCCATGTATGTCTATGTCCAAAACTAAAGATTCTAGCCACTTGTTCTCCATTATCTCACGTTAATAAAAGTGTCTATCAACAACTATACAAGCACTTCCCACACACAGGCACCACAAGTGAGTTTCTGACTGGGCTCTAAGTATCTGAAAATTCACTGGGACTTTTCAGTCCTACTCACATTATCAGAGTCACTCCCTCCCAATCATGACGTCTCCCGTGCCATTCTGCACTCTATGGCCTACTTCTTCAGTGCTGCCTTTCAAGCACTAAGACCCCTACCCTTTTACCAGCCCATGGGGTTACCAATCACCAACCCATGGCGCCATGGAAAAAAGTCCAAAAATGATAGCAGTTCCCTCCAGTTATTCTTATTACATGTCCTTGGCCACTGTTGAACACTTATTTATTCCCTAGTCCTCCATTCATTCACACACACACACACCTACACAGAATCTCACATATACATGTGAGTTTCATACCCACACTTCTCTTGACATCTCCATATCAGCATCATAGCTCATGTTGTCACATCTTCCCCAGGAAAAAAAAATTAGCCATCGTAAAAATCAGCTAACTTCCCATCTACTGAGCTCTCCTTCTTCCCTACAGTCTCCGGCGGAAAAGTTACTATTCTCTGAAACTAACTCTGCTCTGTAATGGAATCCAATCCTTCTAAGATACTAAAAGGTCCTGACTCTCCCCATTGGCTTCTTCTTTCCTACTTCAAAGAGGCAAAATGTTGCCCTTTCTTGACAAAGAAAACACTTTTCAACCTGCAGTTTTGAGTACTCTTCAAACTCATGTGTACATTGTATTTAATCAATACCTACCATCTGCTTGCCCTAGTGCAAGAAGCACCAGAAATAAAATAAATTGGCTGGGTGCCATGGCTCATGCCTGTAATCCCAGCACTTTGGAAGGCTAAGGCAGGGAGGATTGCTTGAGGCCAGGAGTTCAAGACTTATCTGGATAATATGGCAAGACTCCATCTCCAAAAAAATTTAAAAACAAGCTGGGTGTTGTGGTGCACCCCTGTAGTTCCAGCTACTGGGGAGGCTGAGGTGGGAGGATCGCTTAAGCCTGAGAGGTCGAGGGTGCAAAAAGCCACATCACACCACTGCACTCCAGCTTAGGTGACAGAGTGAGACCCTGTCTCAAAAAATAAAAAATAAAAATAAAAAAAAAGAAAGAAAAGAAGTTTCAGTGATGAGAGGGACCCAAACGGTTAGAGAAAGAAGGTGTCATCAGGAAGATGTACTCTTCCTTTATTTCTCTCTTTCAAGATCTTGCCGAGATACAGTTTTTCTTTCAGTGGAAAAGAGTGAGCAGAAGGCGGGGCGAGGAGGAGCCAGAAGCTATAATTCAGCCCAACGAGGTGAAAGGAGCTGCGAGAGTATTACAGCTGGGGAGGAACAGAAAATCTCAAAAGGCGCCAGGTGGGCACAGTGGCTCACACCTGTAATCCTAGCACTGTGGGAGGCTGAGGCGGGTGGATTACCTGAAGTCAGGAGTTCAAGACCAGCCTGATCAACATGGTGAAACCCCGTCTCTTCTAAAGTACAAAAAAAGTTAGGTGCCTGTAATCCCAGCTACTCAGGAGGCTGAGACAGGAGAATGACTTGAACCCAGGAGACGGTGGTTGCAGTGAGCCGAGATCGGGCCACTGCACTCCAGCCTGGGTGGCTGAGCAAGACTCTGTCTCAAAAAAAGAAAATCTCAAAAGGTAAGCTGCTGCCCAAGAACAGGAGTATATGTGGTCGCCCTTGGCTACTTCATAAGGTAAGGGAGAACACAAGGCATAAAGGGAAGAATCACAGCATGTTAAGGGATAGTGAGGGGCTAGAGCAGGAGAAACCCATGGAGGGGAGTGAGGAAAGAACTAAGATACCCCAGCCTTTGAGCAACTGACTGCCTTAATCTCCTTGAGTCTTAAATACCACATATCTATATATCCTAACATCAGTTAAGTGGCAAACGACTTTCCCACTTCTCACAGGTTCAACTTTCTGAATCATCATGGGTTCCCTCCTCTTCCTCTTTCAATCACAGTTGCCTAAATCTCACCTTCTGTTTGTAGTCTATCAACTCAGTCCTTTCCATTCTATTCCTAATTCCACCACTTTAGTCCATGACCACATCACCTTTCATCTTAAGAGTCCTGATATATCTGTGTGGCTTGTCCAAAATTGCAAAATCATTCAGCTGTATTGTTGAGGCGGATACCCAAGTCTTCAGACTAGCTAGGGTATTTCCTCATGTTTCTTCACACCTAGAATACTTGCAAATCTTCTAAACTAGTTCCCCTTTCATAAATTAATCAGATGTTTATTAGGTATCTAGTATGTACAAGAGATATGACAGGTACTCTGGGGAATATAGGCTGAAGAAATAGTCCCTAATCTTAAATGTCTAGACTGTAAGCGAATAAAGGTGTAGACACAAATAAACCTAATGTAAGACACGGAGTAATAAGAGTTACTTACATAAAATTCCACAGACTGCAGAAGAAAGTTCATTTACAGCTGAGATAATTTGGGAGGCGAAATTTGGGGTGGGCCTCAGTGGATGATTAAGATTCCAATCAGCAGAAATGGGAGAATTGACATTATTCCAAACCAAGAAAATACAGAACAAAGTTCATTTACAGCTGGGATAATTTGGGGGAAGGTGGGATTTGGAGTGGGCCTCAATGGATGATAAAGATTTCATGGCTAGAAGCAGTAGCTCACACCTGTAATCCTAGCACTTTGGGAGGCTGAGGCGGGCAGATCACGACGTCAGGCGATTGAGATCATCCAGGCTAACACGGTGAAACCCCGTCTCTAATAAAAACTTTAAAAAATTAGCTGGGTGTGGTGGCGGGTGCCTGTAGTCCCAGCTACCTGGGAGGGAGGCTAAGGCAAAAGAATGGCATGAACCTGGGAGGTGGAGCTTGCAGTGAGCTGAGATTGCGCCACTGCACTCCAGCCTGGGTGACACAGCAAGACTGCGTCCCCCCCCCCACCCAAAAAATCCAGTTCCAATGACCCTTTATTTGACCGCAGCCTTGTGGGAGATCCTGAACTACAACCACATAGTTGAGCCGTTCTCGGATTCCTGACTCTCAGAACTCTATAATAAATATTTGTTATGAACTGCTTCAGTTTTCAGTAACGTATTACACAATAGACAACTGTACGACTACTAAAAAAATTTGATAAGAGTCTTGAAAAACGACAAGATGAAGTGACCAGAAATAAACGTCAATTCAAAACTACTAAGATTTCTAAGTCAAGAGAAACTGTTAGGGTCTGGAGGACTAAGGGTGAGATGATGATTTTGTGATGCACTAAGTTTGAGCTCTAGGGAAAGATCTAATACAGATCTGAAAGTCATCTATACAGCAATGACAATTAACTTCAATGTATGATATTGCCCAAAGCACATGTGGAAAATGAGAAGCAGCACAAGGTCAAAAATTAGAACATGGCACGAACACAGTAAAGAGAAGAAAATAAGCTGTTGCAAGACAGGAAGACAATCAGGGTAGCAACATCAGGGATGTTCCAAAAGAAATAAAAGCAAGTGGTCAATGTGTCAAATGCTCCAATGACCAAGTAAGTAACTTACACTGGATTTAGCAAATCTATGTATTTCCTTGATTTCTTTTCATACATTAATAGTTCTGAAATCAGGCTGTATCTTATAATCAACAGAGGTGCCTGAAATGAATTTCTTTATTCCCTAAAGCCAGTCACAAAATTGATGGTGTGGGCCGATAATAAATGGTATTTGAGAAGCCAGAAATCATGGTAGTGGTAAAGAAGTTGAACCAGTATATGTGGACTATTTTTTTTTAGAAGTTTTCGAGTAAAGGGAAGAGTCAAGAAAGGAGGTCCTGTGTTTGTTTTTTAAAAACTGTTTTACTATGAGACAAACGTATTTGAAAGCAAGGAAGTTAGAAGGAACTTTAAAACGATAAAGGACACGTGCCAGAACAAGCACAATTAGCAGAACAAAAAAGGATGCACTCGCGGATACAGGTACAATTAAACACCATTCACCCAGCGATTCCTAGGCACCCGCTCCCGTTCTGGACCCCGAGGCAGCGCGGTGTCCAAGAACTGGGCGGTCAGCCGCACAGTCCCCTCCCAGTGCTGCAGGAAGAAAGGCAGAGTTGACAGGGGATTATCCGGGGAGATTGACAAAGCCACGCCAGGATTACCTGCTGTTTGATGCATTACACCAGAATCAAAAAGAGACAAAAGTAAACCTAAGTATCTCCGAGGCGGACGCACGCTCCCGCCCGCTGCGTCCCTCGGCGGCCCCACCCCTCTCCTTCCGTACTGCCGCTGAGGGCCCGGCCCGCACTCCAGGACCAGACCCGGACCTGGGGGCGGTACCCCGCTGCGCGGGCTCGCTCCACGCGCGCAGACGGGACCTGCCACCACCTAGCCCTCCACCCCCAACGCCCACGCTCTCTCACCCCAGCAGCCCTGGGCCAGCCCCGCGCCGGCCCGCCGCTTGCCCGCAACGCGGGAAACGGCGCGGCACCCACTCCCAACCCAGAGCCTACCTTGGAAGCGCCAGCTCGCCAGCCGCGGGGCATCTCCGGGAGCGCAGCCTGAGCGCACCGCCCCCTCAGCGCGCCGCCGTCCCTCTTTGGCGCGCCGCACCGCGCGCTGCCATTGGCGGGCGCTCGGGCGCAGGGCGGGGCTTCGGCGGGGGGCAGGGCTTCTCCGGGCCCCAGAGCCCAGGGCCTCCGGGACTGCCTGGTTGGGCCCAGAGCCCGGAAGGAGTGCAGCGCGGAGGGTAGAGCTTCCTTCCCCGGGGCCGGTGGGGTCTACGGGGTGCGCTTTGGGCTGTGGCGTTGCTCGCCCGCGAGCTCCTGGGGAGTTCGGGAGAGCTGCTGGGCTGGCGCCTGGAGTGGGGGCCGCCTCCAAGTGTTGTCTTTCGAATTCAGTTACTTTCGTTTGTGTTGTCAGGCAACAACTGACCTTAAATAAAAATGAAAACCAGAAGTAGGCTACACATGCAATAATGGATACTTAAGGAATGGGAGTGGCTGCTGGTGACTGGAGCAGAGAGGGTGTGGTTTCCCCATGTTTGGGGCCCGGGGATAAGGACTAAAGTCTAAGTGTCCAGAGCCCGGACTGCATGTCGGTCATCACATCAACAGGAGAACTGGTGGAGCCTGAGGAAAGGCTACGGGGTGCCAGAGTCTGAGAGGGCGGGAGATTGCGTTCCTACCACGTTCGCCCGGGCGCACAGGGGCTCTGCGGGGCCCGCCGCTCCCCAGGGCGTGAGAGAAGTGGGTCTGAGACCGTGCGGCGGCGATCACAGTCGACCCTGCAGAAGCCGGGGAAGGCCACGAGTTTGACTGGGTCCGAGGACTGTGAAGAAGGCGCCTCCCATGAGAAAGCTACCAGGTAGTTTAACAAGGTAAAAAAGCGTCGGCCTGGGGAGGAGGAAAGGATGCTCAGAAAGTTGCCTCAAAAGGACGCAGAAGTGGAGGTGAATCTTCTGCTTCAGAGGCACTTTTTTGTGCCTCTGTGAGAATGCATTGCTTTCTGGTTGATCTGTCTTCAGGTTTTCTCTCCGTCCGAGTCCCTGTTCTGCCAACATCCCGTGTTTGAATCTGGTACCTAAAGCCACAGATACGTGGTTCATGGCAGATGTCCACTCTGCAGTGGCTGAAAACACAGAAGAAAAACCATCTTCGCCTGGGAAGGACATTATTGCTAGTGCCATTACTGTCAACAGTTGTTAACAAGATAAACGGCATGCCCAATCTAGTTGAGGATTTTGGACACCGGGCCTCCCACTGGGACTGCACCGAGAAACCAGGTCTGCCATTGCCGCCTCCCCTGGGCCTCGCTGTCTTAGCACAGTGAGTGCACCTGACCGCTCCGGGAGTCCCCATTTCACTCCCGCAACCCGGCCTGTGATGAGGCTCCCGCTTGTCATCTCCACCAGGAGGTGCTGTCCTGCCGAAATGTTGGGATTTTTCTCCAAACTTCCTCCTGTTCAGAATTCACCATCTCAGTAGTGGCGTGGACATCCACCTGGCCTTAGCTCACCCAGAAACCTATGAATTTTTGTGAACAGGTTTGTGTCCCTTACCAATCTGTCAACTTTCCACTGCCACCACTGTTTCCCAGGCCACTAGTGTGTTTTGCCCAGACTGCTGGTAGCTCCTAACCCATGTCCCCTAATCCACTTACCCCCCACATATGACACACATACAATCCATTCTCCACACAGACACCACGGTGATGTTGATGCTGTCTATATTGGCCTTCCTTTTGGTGGTCAAACGTGTCTAGCTCCTGCAGCCTTGGGGTCTAATAAGCATTTGCTCTTCCTTTTGCCTAAAAGGCTCTGGCCTCCTGCCATGCCATTTCCTATGCACCTGTCAAACCTGAATCTGGTGGCCAGCTTCCCTAAACTAGCAAGCCTGAACCTCTCTACTCTTCATGTCCACAGGACCCCTACTCTGTTGAAGATGTTGTGACAATCAGAATCTAAATAATTACGATAATTATTTGTTATACCATGTGGCTCCACCACCATGCTGTAAAGTACTACCATTTCTATCTTCTCCGTTTTTGTATCTCCATCAATTAGCACAGTGTCTTCCATATGCAAAGTACTCAATTATTTACTATGGATGACTACTCATTGTGAAACAGAAATGACTTGCCAGAGGCTGCACAGCTAGTAAGTGTTCAGGATTAGAACTCATATGTGATACCAAGATCCACGCATTCTCCACTACACCAATCAGATCATAGTAGAATCATGAGGAATTTTTCACTTGAACGTATGAACTCAGCAAAAGGGAACTGTTGATGAGGAAGATGAGCCCCTGCCGAAAGGGACTCATGAGGCCTCTCCAGTCTTGTCTTATTTCCTCCTCAACAAACACTCAATGGCAAACATCAAGACAAACCAGAAAGTCCTTCTTTTAACTTTTTTCTCATCAAACTTTTTGGCCTAGTTGTTGTTCTGCAGATATCTGTGGTCTTCACTCTGCTTACAGCCATCCTAAGGATTCCATGGAGATCCATGGAGTCTGGGGAGGTTGGAACTCACAAGAGCATCTCTGTTGCACCTTCAGGGCAGCTCTCATTCCATCTGTCTTATATATGGGGCAAGATTGTATTTAAAGAAAGATCTAATATGAGGAAAAATGTTTAGAATCTACTCATCAATATTCTTTTTTAGTCTGGTAGATGATAGTGCCCTAGGCTACAAATGAATCCAAGATTTAAACGTGAAAAAAATGTCAAGGTATTAGAATAAAACATGACCAGATTCCTTTATAATCTTAGAGTGGGAGAAAGGTTTTCTAACTATGACTCAAAATGCCCTAGTTGTAATAGGAAAGATTGATCAATTCAACTACGTAAAAACCCTAAATTATGGATGGCAAAAAAAAAAAACACAATCAGCAAAGACAAATGGCAAAACTGAAGAATAGTTCATATTGATGTCATATAGAAACAACCCCCTAAAGTATAAATTACTCTTGGAGGAGTAACAAAAAGTATTCCTTGGGGAAAATAACCAAAAACCCAGTAGAAAATAGGCAAAGGACAAGGGCAGTTCACAGAGAAAGGAACACAAATGGCTTTTATACAATGAAAAATATACTATCTCACTCATGGCAAGAAAAATGCAAACTTAAACTGCACACCTATCATACTGGCTAAAATCCAAGTCCTCAACAACACATATTGGGGTAAGGGTCCTCTCGTGTATTGCTAACAAAAGTACAAAATTAGGCAACTCCTATCAATGTGACTGTGGGAATATGTTTCAAAATTCTAAGTGTATTTACTCTTTAAGCTAGCAATCATACTTCTGGGAATTAATCCTACACATACACCTGCACACATATTGTCTTTGTTTTGTGCTGCTATAACAGAATATCTGATACTGAGTAGTTTACAAAGAACAGACGTTTACTTTCTCACTCTGAGAAATCTGAGATCAAGGAGCTGGCATTTGGTGTCTGGTGTGGGCCTTCTTGCTGTTAATGGGATTAAGGCCACGAAAAGAAGAAGGCAGAAGGCCACGAAAGCAGGCTAGCCAAATGCTGCATGAAGTCTGTTTTATAAGGGCCTTAATCCCATTAACAATGGAGGAGCTTTCATGGCCTATTTGGCAACACCTGAATTTTAGAGGAGACACATATGAAATGATAACACATGTGAAATGGTATGTATGTAAGGGTATTTATCGCAGCATAGATTGCAATAGCAAAAGACTAGAAACAATTGATATATTTGTTTACTTGGAGAGTAAGGAGACTGTTAAATATGCCATGGTAATACCTTCATAATGATCTCCAGCTTTACTAAATTAAAAAAACAATTGACAGAGTATGATTCATAGTGTGCTGCCTCTCTAGTGCAAGAAAACAGGAAAAGAAAACATATTGCTTATATCTGCATGAAGAAATGCAACATCAAAATAGATATATAGAAAATAAATAAAAGGGGTTACCTAGTAGAGGGGAGGAACCAAGTGATTGGGATGAAGGGAGGAAGACTTCTCCATCTCTACTTTTTAATGTAGTTTTGTATACCTATTTTTAAAACAGATTGAAAAATTAAGAAAAATGTGTACTTTGTTCTAGAATGATGATGGTTGTACAACTGTGGATATTGTAACAGATCACTGAATGGTACACTTTAAAGGGTGATTTTATGGTATATGAATTATATTTCAATAAAATAATTATTTTAAAAATGTTTGGTGAGGGGCTGGTAGCATCAGCAGCATCTGAGAAATTGTCAGAAATGCAAATTCTTGGACTCCGTACTAGACCAACTGAATCAGAAACCTAGTGGATAAGACCTGGCAATCTGTTTTGACAAGCCCTTCAACTGACTCTGATGCATGCTCACCTGTGAGAAGCACTGGACTGGATGCAGTTGCACGGAGTAACAGGCTGTCACACAGTGGTCGCCCACAAAACATCCGTCTAGGAGATCTGTGCACTCAGGGTGGGAAGAAAAGGCCTTGTCAGCCTCTTCTTTCATCATTGACTACAATAATGTTAATAATAATAATACGATATTTATATGTGCAGGCAATGTTAATCCCTTTTTATGAAATCAAAATAGTGCCTCACCTGATGAGTTAGAACACAGCAGATACATAGTAAGTGCCCAGGAAGTGTTAGCAATTATTATTATCATTGATCTCAGAAAATCTCTATGACAATTGTGTGAAGTACATTATGATTACATATGAGATAATTGCATCACAGACATATTACATAACTTGCAAAAAGCCACAAACCCAATAAGTGGTAACGCACAGAGGTTTTCAACTTTGGTGAATCTCACTTTATCTCTTTTTCCTGATCACACTTTGAGAACCATGGATCTAGGTTCTCAAAGGTATAGAAATGGTTTTTATACATACAAAAAGTAGGAGCGGAAAATAGAGTCAAATGCAAATTATTCAAGGAATGTGCATTCATTCATTCAACAAACAAATATTGAAGTTTACTATGTGCCAGGCCTATGTTAGGCCTTAGGTCTTAGTTGATTTTCTTAGTCTATTTGGGTTACTATAACAACCCATAACTGCATAGCTTAAAAAGAATAGAAATTTAGGCCGAGCACAGTGGCTCATGCCTGTAATCCCAGCACTTTGGGAGGCCAAGGTGGGTGGATCACAAGGTCAGGAGTTCAAGAACAGCCTGGCCAACATAGTGAAACCCTGTCTCCACTAAAAATACAAAAAAAATTAGCCAGGCGTGGTGGCAGGGTGCCTGTAATCCTAGTTACTTGGGAGGCTGAGGCAGGAGAATTGCTTGAACCTGGGAGGCAGAGGTTGCAGTGAGCCGAGATTGCACAACTGCACACCAGCCTAGGCAACAGTGCGAGACTCTGTCTCAAAAAAGGAGAAAAAAAAAAAGAATAGAAATTTATTTCTCAAAGTTCTCAAGGCTAAGAAGTCCAAGATCAAGGCACTGGCAGATACAGTGTCTGATGAGGGCCCATTCCTCATAGATGGCACCTTCTAGTGTGTTCTCACTCACATGGTGGAAGGGGCTAGTTATCCCTTTGGGGTCTCTTTAAAGGCATTCACCCTATTCATGAGGGATCTGCCCTCATTACCTACTCACTGCCAAAAGTCCCACTTTCATTTTTTTAACTTACCTTTTAATTGACAAAAATTATATATATTTATGGTATACAACATGTTTTGAAATATGTATACATTGTGGAATGGCTAAATCAAGCTAGTTAAAACATGCATTACCTCACATAACTTTTTTGTGGTTGAAAACACTTAAAATCTACTCTTAGCAATTTCCAAGTATATGATACATTTTGTTTGTTTGAGACAGGGTCTCACTCTGTTGCCCAGGCTGGAGTGCAATGATGCAGTCACGGCTCACTGCGTCCTCAACCTCCTGGGCTCAAGAGACCCTCTGCCTTAGTCTTCCGAGTAGCTGGAACCACAGGTGCTTACCAACGCATTTGACTTTTTTTTTTTTTTAATTTTTGTAGAGACAGGGTTTCACCATGTTGCCCAGGCTGGTCTCAAACTCCTGGCCTCAAGCGATCCTGCTGCCTCAGCCTCCTAAAGTGTTGGAATTACAGGCATGATCAGTGTGCCAACCCAATACATTGTTATTAACTATAGTCACCATGTTGTACAATAAATAGATCTCCTGAACTTATTTCTCCATCTAAGTGAAATTTGGCCAGTCCTACCCATCTGTCACCCCAGCCCCTGATAACCATCATTCTACTCTCTGCTTCTGTGAGTTTGACTTTTTAAGACTCCACATATGAGATCAGCAGTATCTGTGTTTATGTGTCTGGCTTATTTCACTTAACATAATGTCCACCAGGTTCATACATGTGCAAATGACAGGGATTCCTTTTTTTTTTAAGACTGAATAGTATTCCATTGTGTATATATATCACACTTTCCTTATCCTTTCACATGTTGATGGACACAGGTTGATTCCATATCTTGGCTATTATGAATAATGCTGCACTGAACATGGCAGTGCAAATGTCTCTTTGACACACAGATTTCAGTTCCTTTGGGTATATACTCAGCAGTGAGATTGCAGGATCACATAGTAGTTTTATTTTTTAGTTTTCTTAGCAATGTCCATACTGTTTTTCCTTAATGGCTATATTAATTTACATTCCTTTTTAATGGCTGTATGGTATTCCATTGGGTGGATTACCATTTTGTTTATCCATTAATCAGTTGATGAACCTTTGTGTTGTTTCCACATTTTATCTATTATGAATAATGCTGCCCTGAACATTTGTGTAAAAGTTTTGTTTGAACACGTTTTCTTTTACTATTATTATTATTATTATTATTATTATTATTATTATTATTATTATACTTTATGTTCTAGGGTACATGTGCACAGCGTGCAGGTTTGTTACGTATGTATACATGTGCCATGTTGGTGTGCTGCACCCATTAACTCGTCATTTACATTAGGTATATCTCCTAATGCTATCCCTCCTCCCTTCCCCCACTCCCAACAGGCCCCGGTGTGTGATGTTCCCCTTCCTGTGAACACATGTTTTCACTTGGGGGTATATACGTAGGAGGGGAATGACTGGATTATGTTTACAATTTTATGTTTAACTTTCTGAGGAACCACAAAACTCTTTTTCACAGAAGTTGCACCATTTTATATTACCTACAGCCATGTTAGAGGGCATCCTTGCCGATACTTATAATTTTCCCCTTTAAAAAATATTTAACCATGCTAGTGGCTATGAAATGGTATCTTATTGACTTTGACTTGTATTTCTATAATGATTAATGATGTTGAGCATCTTTTCATGTGCTTTTTGGCCATTTCTCTATCTTCTTTGTAGAAATATCGGAGTTATACCTGATATAAATGATGAATTGATGGGTGCTGACGAGTTGATGGGTGCAGCACACCAACATGGCACATGTATACATATGTAACCTGCACGTTATGCACATGTACCCTAGAACTTAAAGTATAATAAAAAAATAAATAAAATAAAATAAAAAAAAAAGAAATATCTATTCAAATCAGTTGCCCATTTTTAAAATGGGTTGCCTTTGTTTTGGTTGGGGGAGTTTAAGAGTTTTTATTGTTTTGCCTGGAGTCCTTGCTGGCTAACACGTATCTGGGGTGTACTAAACTTGCTTTATTGAGGCGAAGTTGTACAATAAAAAAAAATTTTTTAATTTCTAAAATGATCTTTTAAATGAAAATCACTCACCACAACTTTATAGCACATTATCATTTGCTTTAGTGACACAAAATTAGGCTTAAATTGCTGGGAATTTACAAATGCACTTAAGAGATCCTATTAACAAGAAGTCTCAACAAAGAAAAATTCAGGACCAGGTGGCTTCACTGGTAAAGTCTACCAAACATTTAAGAAGAATTAACACCCTGTAATCCCAGGACTTTGAGACACTGAGGCAGGAGGATTGCTTGAGCCCAGGAGTTTGAGACCAGCCTGGGCAACATAGTGAGACCCTGTGTCAACAGTTTTTTTTTTTTTTTTGAGACAGAGTTTTGCTCTGTCCCCAGTCTGGAGTGCAGTGGCATGACCTTGGCTCACTGCAACCTCCACCTCCTGGGACCTCTACCTCCTGGGTCCAAGCAATTCTCCTGCCTCAACCTCCCGAGTAGCTGGGACTACAGGCGCGTGGCACCATGCCCAGCTAATTTTTGTGTATTTTTAGTAGAGACGGGATTTCACCATGTTGGCCAGGATGGTCTCGATCTCTTGACCTCGTGATCCACGCGCCTTGGCCTCCCAAAGTGCTGGGATTACAGGCATGAGTCACCGCACCTGTCCCACAAAAAAATAAAAAAAATAAAATTAGCCAGACATAGTGGCACATGCCTATAGTCCCAGCTACTTGGGAGGGCTAAGGTGGGAGGATTGCTTGAGGTGAGGGGTTTGAGGTTGCAGTGAGCCATGATTGCACTACTGCACTCCAGCCTGGGTAACAGTGAAAGAGTGAGACCCTGTCTAAAAACAAAGAAACAAAAAAGAAAGTAAAAAGGAGAATTAACACCAGTTATTCTCAATCTCTTTTAAAAAATAAAATATGAAGGAACACTTCCTAGTTCATTCTATCAGGCCAGTATTACCCTGATACCAAAGGCAGGCAAAGATATCATACAAAAAGAAAAACAGAAAGTAATTATTGGATGTTACAAGATGGCTGACTGGCTGGAAGCTCCTAGGTTCATCCCCAACTCCAACAAAAAATCAAAATATAGTGAATAAGCAAGTATATTTCAATCAAAATAACTAAAGGAGAGCTCTGGAGAACAATAAAGAAGCAGCAGAAATTCTGTAGAGTATGGAAACCCGGGATGGCTGCACAGGGAAGGAAAGGATACACCTATCTTTGCCACTCTATCCACTCAGGATCAGCTTGGAACCAGGAGAGACTTCTTCCTGCAGGGAAAAGGTGAGCAGGGGGACCCCAGCAACCCCCATCACCACCATGGACACATGCAATCTTCATTACCAGAGGCTCCCACAGTCCTCACAAGCTCTGAACCCAACTGAGGGAGCTCCCCAGAGTTCACATGCTGAGCTATCCAAGAGAAAGAGCTGATACTGTGCCCTCCCCCATGGTCTGTGCTGCTACTGTACTGTACCATCTTGGACCAGAGCCACTGCTAGAGTGCGTTGTGCTCTGGGATTGTGCAGCTATGTACCTCTTCATCCCTGTGGCTTTGTCAACACTAAAACCATCTTACCCAGTAACACATCATCCCCAAAGCAGGCTGTTCCAAGCTCTGTCCCCTAGGGCCAAGCTCCATCACCCTCATGTGAGACACTGGCGCACCCTCCACTTATGGCTGAGCTGAACTGACTCCCTACCTCCCAGGGACCTCAGGCATCCTACAAACCATAGCAGACACAATCCTGGTGCCACGGCAGAGGCATGCCCTGCTCCCCAGGGGCCTTATGTCTTTGGCACTCCAGAGCCACCACAGGTGAGACAGCACTTTGCCCCGGGGCTCAGCCTCTGGTACATTGGAGCAGTTGCACCCACCAGTGCCACAGCTGATATAGAACCATGCCCTAGGGATCTGAGCCTCCACTGACCCATGTAGCCATGCTTTCTGGGTTCTTAGCTGCACCTTACACCCCAGGGAATCAGGATTTTGCCTGAGCTGGGTCATGTCAACCTCCAGGCTAAACATCCACAGTGCCCCACCTGTTCGGAACTGGAGTAGCCCCTCAAAATCTGAGCTGCTGAGGTGCTCTACCTCTCTGGAGAGTGGAGTCATTGCTGTGCTGCTGTATTCCCCCCAGATCCCAAGCACAGGGGCATCTTGCCATGTCCAAGTCCTGCTGTTGCTGCCCCTAGACTCACAGAGCCTTGGCTACTGCCATGTCCCACCATCCCAGGGTCCAGAGTGACCCCACTGTTTGGTACCTCATCTCCCAGAGCCTAAGCTGTTTTTGTACCCTCTTGGTTCTGTGTCCCAAATTGCAGCTGTGTCCTGCTCCCCAGGGCCTCAGCCTCCAGAGCACCTCTTTACTCCATAGCTGTGTCAGGGCTTCACCCTGCCCTCAGGGTCAGAACTATAGCTACATCCCAGCCCCCTCGGCCCGAACTGCTGGAGTGTGCCTCAGCAAAAGACCCTATCTTAGCAAGAGAACTGTATCTACTTGTGCCTTGGAAATTGAACCGGTGCCTCAAGTCCTGAGACCAGGAACCCAGCTTCGCAACTGCTCTGAACACCTATGGACCTATGCTCTGAATCCCAGTGCCATTGTGGCTGCCAGTGGTTGTGTCAGACTCTACACCAAGAGAGATCCCTTTAGTGAAGACTCTGCACTGTGAGTAAGACAGGAATAGATGATCCCTAAAGCCCTTGCCCTAATAACCTACACAGCCATTGTCACTTCCACAAACTTCCGCAACCTAGACCACCCAGGCACCACAGTCATTGCTGACATTTGTCACAACTGATGAAACTGCATGCAGACTACACCAATGCACTGACACAGAAACAGAGCCCCTGCACCCTGCTTAACCAACACCCTCATGCCCATATATAGGAGAAAGTCTTCCCCTACGAAAGCCAGTCTGAAAGGTTTAGAAGAGGTACCTGCACGACCAGATGCACACACATTAACACAGGGACACAAGAACATGAAAAAGCAAGGAAACAGGACACCACCAAAGGAACACAATAGTACTTTAGTAATTGACCCCAAAGAATAGAAATTTACAAATTGCCTGAAAAGGAATTCAAAATAATGATCTTAAGGAAACATTAGGCTGGGTGTGGTGACTTACATCTGTAATCCCAGCACTTTGGAAGGCTGAGGTAGGAGGGTCACTTAAGGCCAGGAGTTCGAGACATGCCTGGCAACATAGTGAGATTCTGTCCATACAAAAAAAAAGAAAAGAAACTCCAAGAGATGCAAGGCAATACAAATAGACAAGTCAATGAAATTAGAAAAACAATTTATGAGTTAAATGATAAATTCAACAAAGAGATAGGTAACATTAAAAAGAATCAGAAATCCTAGAGCTGAAGAAGCTAAAATATTTATTACAGAACTTAAATAGCAGATTAGATCAAACAGAAGAAGGAATCTCTGAACTTGAGGACAGATTTTTTGAAATGACTCAGAAAAAGGGGAAAAAATGAATAAAAGTGAAGACAACCTATAGGGCTTGTGGGACACCGTTAGGATTTTAAAGAGAGCATTGTGGATTTTAAAGAAAGAGACAAGACTGAGAAAGGAACAGAAAGGTTATTTAATGAAATAATTCCTGAAAACTTCTCAAGCCTTGGGAGAGATAGGAGCACCAACATCCGTGAACCTCAAAGGATCCCCAACACAGACAAAACACAAAGAAGGATTAATATGGTTAATTTCACCAATATTACTACCATTCTACCAAAAGCAATATACAAATTCAATGCGATGCCTATCAAAATCCCAATGGCATTCTTTACAGAAAAAAAACAACTTTGAATTCGTATGTAAACATAAAAGACCTCAACTAGCCAAAACAATTCTGAGAAAGAAAAACAAAATTGGAGGCATCACATTTCCTGATTTAGAATTATATTACAAAGCTATAGTAATAAAAACTGCAGGCCGGGTACAGTGGCTCATGCCTGTAATCTTAGCACTTTGGGAGGCCAAGGAGGGCAGATTGCCTGAGCTCAGGAGTTCGAGCCCAGCTTGGGCAACGTGGTGAAACCCTGTTTCTACTAAAATACAAAAAATTAGGCGGGCATGGTGGTGTGCGTCTGTAGTCCCAGCTACTCAGGAGGCTGAGGCAGGAGAATTGCGTGAACCTGGGAGGCAGAGACTGCAGTGAGCCGGGATTGCACTGCTGCACTCCAGCTTGGGCAACAGAGCAAGACTCCATCTCAAAAAAAAAACAAAAACAAAACAAAAAACAAGACTGCATATTACTGGCATTAAAACAGACATACAGATCAGTGGAAAAGAATTGAGAACCCAGAAATAAATCAATCATATGTGGTCAACTAATTTTTGATAAGCACCAAGAGGACACAATGGAGAAAGGATAGTCTCCTCAATAAATGGTGCATGGAAAAATGGATTTCCACATGTGAAAGAATAAAAGTGGACATACGTCTTACATTACAAACAAAATTCAACTCACATGGATAAAGACCTAAATGTAAGATCAGAAGCTATAAAACCCCATTACATGCTGAAAGCTCCTGGAGATTGGCCTTGACAATGATTTTTTTGGATATCACACAAAAGCTCAGTTCATAAAAGCTAAAATAAATAAGTGGAACTACATCAAATGAAAAGCTACTGCACAACAAAGGACACAACAAAGTGGCAGTGAATTGAGAAAAAGTATTTACAAACCATGCATTTAATGAGGGGTTAATATTCAGGCAACTCATACAACTCAATAGTAGAAAAGCAAATAACCCAATTAAAAATGGACAAAAGACCTGAATAGACATTTCTCTGAAGAAGACGTAAAAGTGGCCAACAGGTATATAAACGGGTGATCAACATCATTAATCGTCAGAGAAATGCAAATAAAAACCACTGTGAGATACCACCTTATACCCATTAGGATGGCTATTAAAAGAAAATCAAAAGATAACAAGTGTTGATGAGGGTGTGTGGAGGTAAAAGAACTCTTGTACACTGTTGCAAGCATGTAGATTGATACAGCCTTTATGGAAACAGTATGGAGGTTTACAAATAAATTAAAAATAGAACTACAATATGACCCAGGAATCCCTCTCCTGGGCATCTACCCAAGAGAAATATACCCTTGTAAAAATATCTTCACTCTCATATTCATTGCACCGTTATTCACAATAGCCAAGATATGGAAACAACTTAAGTGTCTGTCAATGGATGAATGGATAAAGAAACTGCAGTAGGTTTAAAGCTAAACTATTATTCGGCTTTAAAAAAGAATGAGAACTTGCTATATGCCACAACATGCATGAGCCTGGAGGACATTATGCTAAGTGAAATAAGTCAGACACAGGAAAAAATATATTGCATGATCTTATATAAAATATTTTTTTAAAAAATCAAATATACAGAACTAGAGAACAAAACAGTGCTTACCAGGAGGAGGCAGGAGGAAATGGGGAGATGTGAGAAGATACAAAGTAGCAGATATGTAGGATGAACAAGTCTAAAAATCTAATGTACAACATGAGCACTACAGGTAATAAAGTTGTATTGTATTTGGTATTCATGCTAAGTGAGATTTTAGCTGCTCTTGTTACAAACACACACACAAATGGGTAACTGTGATATCATGGATGTGTTAATTTGCTTCATTATAGTTACCTTTTTATTATCTCTATGTGTCCCATAACATCATGTTGTATACCTTAAATATACATAATAAAATTCCTTTGAAAAAGAAAAACTGGCCAGGCGCCGTGGCTCATGCCTGTAATCCCAACACTTTGGGAGGCTGAGGTGAGTGGATCATCCGAGGTCAGGAGTTCATGACCAGCCTGGCCAACATGATGAAACCCCTTGTCTACTAAAAATACAAAAAAATTAGCTGGGCGTGATGGTGGGCTCCTGTTATCCCAGCTACTTGGGAGGCTGAGGCAGGAGAATCACTTAAACCCAGGAGGTGGAGGTTGCAGTGAGCCGAGATCACACCATTACACTGCAGCCTGGGCAACAAGAGCAAAATTCCATTCCCCCCACTGCCAAAAAAAAAAAAAAAAAGAAAAACTACAGATTAATAACCCTTGTAAATATAGATGCAAAGGCCCTCAATAAAATACTAACAATCTAAGCATAGCAGCATATTAAGAGGACTACATGCCCAACTAAATGGGATTTATCACAGAAATGTAAGGATGGTTCAAATATGAAAATCAGTGTTTAAACCATATTAATGGAATGAAGGAGAAAAACCACATGATCATTTCGATTGATGCAGAGAAAGAATTTAACAAAATCTAGCACCCTTTTATGGAGAAATAAAACAAAACATGCAACAAACTAAAAGGAAACTTCCTCAGCTGGACATAAGAGTTATGAAAAACTCAAAGCTAATAGCATACTTAGTGATGAAATAGTAAGAACTTTCCCTCAGAAACTGGGAACAAGACAAGGATGCCTGCTTTTTCCATTTCTATTAGATGTAATACTAGAAGTTCTAGTCAGGACAGTTGGAGAAGAAAAAGAAATAAATAACAAGTAAATAGAGTAAAACGATCTCCATTCACCAATGACATTATTTTATAAATAGAAAATCCTAAAAATCCACAAAGAAACCTGTTAGCACTAATAAACAAATTCAGAAAGTTGTAAAATACAAGATCAACATACAAAAGTCATTTATACTTCTATACAACCTAGAAAGAAGATTAAGAGAATAATTTATTTATAATAGCACCTAAAAGAATAAAATTGGGGACTGGGTGTGGTGGCTTGTGTGTGTAATTCCAGCACTTTGGGAGGCTGAGGTGGGCAGATCACCTGTGGTTGGGAGTTTGAGACCAGTCTGGCCAACGTGGTGAAACCCTGTCTCTACTAAAAATGCAAAAAATTAGCCGGGCATGGTGGTGCACACCTGTAATCTCAGCTACTTGGGAGACTGAAGCATAAGAATCACTTGAACCTGGGAGGCCAAGGTTGCAGTGAGCCAAGATAGCACCACTGCACTCCAGCCTGGGCAACAGAGTGAGACTCTGTCTCAAAAAAAGAAAAAGAAAAACAATAAAAAAATTGGAATAAATTTAACCAAGGAAGTGGAAAGTTTGCACAATGTAAACACCAAAATATTGCTGAAATGAATTAAATAAATTGGAACCAAATAAATGGAAAAACATCCTATGTTCATATTTTGGAGAACTGAATGTTGTTGGGATATTAATATACGAAATGATCTATAGATTCTATGCACTCCCTATTAAAATTCAAATGGCTGGTTTTCCAGAAGTGGAAAAGTCAGTTCTGCAATTCAGAAGGAGCTGCAAGGATCCCCAAAAGTCCAGACAATCGAAAAAGAAGCACAAACTTGGTACGACTCACACTTCCTGATTTTAAAACTTATTTCAGGTGGATTAAGCCATTCTACAATGTATACATTTTTCAAAGCAACATGTACATATTTATTATATTTGTATCTATTCTTGCAATGTATTATTTGCAATTTTTTGTCAATTAAAATAATAATAAAAAATGTATTACAAAGCTATACTAATCAAAACAGTGTGGTACTCACATAAAGCTAGACATATAGACCAGTAGAACGGGATTGAGAATCCAAAAATAAACCCATATATTTATGAGTAATTGATTTTCAATAAGGGAACCAAGATTGTTCAATATAGAAAACACAGTCTCTTCAACAAATGATACTGAACAACCAGATATCCACATGAAAAGGAATGGAGTTGGATCCCTACTTCCCACCATTTACAAAAAGATAACTCAAAATGGATCAACAACCTAAATAAAAAATCTAAAACTATAAAACCCTTAGAAGAAAACATACAGTTATGTCTTTCTGACTTTGGATTTGGTAATGGATTCTTATCTATGCCACCAAAGCAGGAGGAACAAAATAAATGACAGGTCAAATGGATTTAATGACAATGAAACACTTTTGTGTAACCAAGAACATCATCAAGAAAGTGAAAAGACAATGTACAGAATGAGAGAAAGTGTTTTTAAATAATATATCTGATAAAGGTCTCATAGCCAGAATATATAAAGAACTCTTAACAACCTAACTTTTAAAACCCAAATGACCTAATTTTTAAAATGACAAAGGACATGAATAGACATTTCTCTGAAGAAGATATATAGGCATGTGAAAAGATGCTGAATATTATTCATCATGAGGATAATGTGAACCCAAACCACAAGGAGATATCACTTTACAACCACTCAACGTGTATTTAAAAAAAAAATGACTCAGTAATTTCATTTCCAGGTATATTGTCAAAACAATTGAAAACAGGTACTTAAACAAATATTTGTACACAAATATTCATAATATTGACAATAGCCAAAAGGCAAAAATAACACAAATGTCCACCAGTGTATGAAAGGATGAACAAAATATGGTTTATACATATGATGGAATTCACCATCAAATAAAATTAAGTACTCACACATGTTACAACGTGGATGAACCTTGAAAACAAAGAAACTAATCGCACGTCTGTAATCCCTAGTGACTTAAGTGGATGCAAATTTTTAATGTTACATTATACTTCTGTAGCTTTTGTAAGTCTGGTACAGACCTCATTGGCCTGAAATTCCTTGCTGAAGGCTCTAAAGGAGAATCTATTCCTTCACCTTTTAACTTTCTAGAGACTGCCGCATTCCTTGGCTTATGGTCTTTCCTTCCATCCTCAAAGCCAGTGATGCTGCATTTCTGTGGCCTTCCTTTCCTAGTCATATCTCCCTTTATAACTATAGCCAGGAGAGGTCCCTGCCTTTAAGGACTCATGTGATTGGACTCGGCCCACCTGGATAATCCAAGATAATGTCCCCACAATAATATCTGAACTTACCCTCACCCAAGCCTGACCTGTATCCTCATTCTGACCCTGATCTTCACTGTCATCTTGGCCCTGACCATAACCCTTAACCTCATTGTATTCATGACCACCACAGATCCTAACCCTGAACCTCACTCTACTGTTGACCATGGCAATAAACCTTATTGACTTTCCATCTGCCTTTCGCATGACCCTGACTCTGACTCTCATTATGAGTCTGAACCCGACATTGACTTGGATGCTGATCCTTGAAAGGCCTTTTCACCCTGATGCTGGCTGTGACCTGAATATGCCTAACGCTGAGTCTGATCATGACACAGATCCTCAGATGCCCCACCTCACACTGCTCCTTTCTATGGCATTGCTCTTACCTTAACCACCCTGTGAGCTAGCACCTAACCCTGATATTGACCCTGACTCTAATACTATCCTCACTCAGACCCTAACTCTAAACTTGGCACCCACCTTTATGCTGACCTGGACCTCTCTGTGTCCCTCATCATGACATTGGTCATGACCATCACCCTCCCCTTCATCTGTTAATCTGAACCTGCAGTTCACCCTGCCCTTGACCTTGACCTAACCCCTCATCTTTACCTTGACACTACCCTAAGGCTGGCCATGAAACCTGACCTTGACTCTGACTCGACTGTATCTGACCTTGACTCTGCACTGGGTTGAATAGTGACCCCAACAAGGTACGTCTGTGTCTTAACTCTTGATGTCTATGAATGTGATTTGGTGATTGAGTCTTTGTAGAAGTAATAAAGAACCTTGAAATGGGAGTGTGGAAAACTGCTTCATAGTGGATTGAATGTGTACATTTGTTTAGGAATATATGTTGAAACACAGAGAAGGAGGAGACTGACTTCGAGGAGATGCACAGGAAGGTGGCCATGTGGAGACAGAGGCAGACATTGGAGTGATGCTCACAAGAAAAGGCACTCTAGGAGCCTGCAGAAGCCTCAGAGGTAAGGAAGGATCCTCCCCTGGAGCTTTCGGAGGGTGTGGTCCTGCCCACACCTGGATTTTAGACCTCTGATCAGCACAACCACCAGACAATAATTTCCGTTGTCTTAATTCATTCTGTTTGTGTCAATTTGTTACTCAACCCTAGGAAATGAATAGACACCCTGACCTTCACTATGACGGGGCATCTGACATTTCCCATGGCCTTAGCCTTGGGACCCTCCTCCTGGCCCCAGCTCTGACACAGCCACTTACCTGGAGCTGGACTTTATCCTGGCTCTCACCATGACCCTGAGCCTGACCTTCACCATTATCCTGAACGTTCTGTGTCCCTCACCCTGAGCCTCTTCTACCGCATGCCCACACATTCACTTAGAGCTAGACCCTGACCACCCCCTGCCCTGCAATTACCCTGATATTGAATATAACCTTCTTCATAACTTTGACCCTGACTCTGACCTTGACCCTCATCCTGATATGAACCCTGACATGAATTCTTTCATTTATTTTCATCATGAAGATCCCATGACCTTGAATCATGCTGAATACTGTTCTAACCCTGACCCTTACCCTGAGACAACCTCACCATGACCCTGAACCTGTCCTGACCCTGACCTGTACCTTATGCCTCAGTCTGACCCTGACCTTTTTAATGATATATGTGAAATAGCGTGATTGATAGTGTTAGGTTAGCATGCTACCCTGTATTGAGATATGTGTTAGAAGCACTACATTTAAGCCAAGTGTGGAATGATGGACAGGAGACTTGAAGTGGGAGTGAGAGCAGGGTGGATGATGGGAAGTTGCTTGCTGCGTGCAATGTGTATTACTCCAGTGATGCATAGGCTGACTTCACCACAATGCACTGTAGCAATGTAGCAAAACTGCATTTGTACCCCATGAATATATACAAAACAAACAAAAACATTGGGTTAACACCTGTGTATATTACTTTGTTAAATGATATGCCATAATATATTTAAGAGTAGTGGGTAAGTGTATTATTATGTATGTTTGAAACATCCTGTTTAGCAGTGTGCAGTACATGTGCTGTTATCCCTGACATATATTGAAACACTGTTTACAGAGCCCGATGTTACTGAGTGTAATGATACATATGAGAAACAGTTGAGTTTACACTGTGTGAGGCACTTAGGACTTTGTGTTTAACAAAGATAATGTTGGCTGGGCGCCATGGCTCACGCCTGTAATCCCAACACTTTGGGAGGCCGAGGCGGGTGGATCACGAGGTCAGGAGTTTAAGACCAGTCTGGCCAACGCAGTGAAACCCCATCTCAACTAAAAGTACAAAAATTAGCCAGGTGTGGTGGCATGTAACTGTAATCCCAGTTACTCGGGAGGCTGAGGCAGGAGAATTGCTTGACCCAGGGAGTCAGAGGTTGCAGTGAGCCGAGATCACACCACTGCACTCCAGCCTGGAAACAGAGTGAGACTCCGTCTCAAAAACAAAAACAAAAACAAAAAAAACGGGGCGGAGCAAGATGGCCGAATAGGAACAGCTCCAGTCTCCATCTCCCAGTGCGAGGGACACAGAAGACCAGTGATTTCTGCATTTTCAACTGAGGTACTGGGGTCATCTCACTCGGGAGTGCCGGACAATCGGTGCTGGTCAGCTGCTGCAGCCTGACCAGCGAGAGCTGAAGCGGGGCGAGGCATTGCCTCACCTGGGAAGCACAAGGGGGAAGGGAGTCCCTTTTCCTAGCCAGGGGAACTGAGACACACAACACCTGGAAAATCGGGTAACTCCCACCCCAATACTGCCTGTAAGCACACCAGCACACCAGGAGAATATATCCCATACCTGGACGGGAGGATCCCACGCCCACAGAGCCTCCCTCCTTGCTAACACAGCAGTCTGCCGCAATCTAACCGCAAGGCAGCAGCGAGGCTGGGGGAGGGACGCCTGCCATCGCTGAGGCTTAAGTAGGTAAACAAAGCCGCTGGGAAGCTCGAACTGTGTGGAGCTCACAGCAGCTCAAGGAAACCTGCCTGTCTCTGTAGACTCCGCCTCTGGGGATAGGGCACAGCTAAAAAATAACAGGGGAAGCAGCAGAGGCCTGTGCAGACGCGAACGACTCTGTCTGACAGCTTTGAAGAGAGCAGTGGATCTCCCAACACGGAGGTTGAGATCTGAGAAGGGGCAGTCTGCCTGCTCAAGTGGGACCCTGACCCCTGAGTAGCCTAACTGGGAGACATCCCCCACTAGGGGCAGTCTGACACGCCATGCCTCACAGGGTGGAGTACACCCCTGAGAGGAAGCTTCCAAAGTAAGAATCAGACAGGTGCACTCGCTGTTCAGCAACATTCTATCTTCTGCAACCTCTGCTGCTGATACCCAGACAAACAGGGTCTGGAGTGGACCTCAATCAATCTCCAACAGACCTATAGCTGAGGGTCCTGACTGTCAGAAGGAAAACTATCAAACAGGAAGGACACCTATACCAAAACCCCATCAGTACATCACCATCTTCAAAGACCAGACACAGATAAAACCACAAAGATGGGGAAAAAGCAGGGCAGAAAAGCTGGAAATTCAAAAAATAAGAGCGCATCTCCCCCTGCAAAGGAGCACAGCCCATCGCCAGCAACGGATCAAAGTTGGTCAGAGAATGACTTTGACGAGATGAGAGAAGAAGGCTTCAGTCCATCAAACCTCTCAGAGCTAAAGGAGGAATTACGTACCCAGCGCAAAGAAACTAAAAATCTTGAAAAAAAAGTGGAAGAATTGACAGCTAGACTAATTAATGCAGAGAAGGTCATAAACGAAATGACAGAGATGAAAACCATGACACGAGAAATACGTGACAAATGCACAAGCTTCAGTAACCGACTCCATCAACTGGAAGAAAGAGTATCAGCGATTGAGGATCAAATGAATGAAATGAAGCGAGAAGAGAAACCAAAAGAAAAAAGAAGAAAAAGAAATGAACAAAGCCTGCAAGAAGTATAGGATTATGTAAAAAGACCAAATCCACGTCTGATTGGGGTGCCTGAAAGTGAGGGGGAAAATGGAACCAAATTGGAAAACAATCTTCAGGATATCATCCAGGAGAACTTCCCCAACCTAGCAGGGCAGGCCAACATTCAAATTCAGGAAATACAGAGAATGCCACAAAGATACTCCTCCAGAAGAGCAACTCCAAGACACATAATTGCCAGATTCACCAAAGTTGAAATGAAGGAAAAACTGTTAAGGGCAGCCAGAGAGAAAGGTCGGGTTGCCCACAAAGGGAAGCCCATCAGACTGACAGCAGATCTCTCGGCAGAAACTCTATAAGCCAGAAGAGAGTGGGGGCCAATATTCAACATTCTTAAAGAAAAGAATTTTAAACCCAGAATTTCATATCCAGCCAAACTAAGTTTCATCAGTGAAGGAGAAATAAAATTCTTTACAGATAAGCAAATGCTTAGAAATTTTGTCACCACCAGGCCTGCCTTACAAGAGACCCTGAAGGAAGCCCTAAAGATGGAAAGGAACAACTGGTACCAGCCATTGCAAAAACATGCCAAAATGTAAAGACCATCGAGGCTAGGAAGAAACTGCATCAACTAATGAGCAAAATAACCAGTTAATATCATAATGGCAGGATCAAGTTCACACATAACAATATTAACCTTAAA
>NC_045440.1:48462036-48462208 GCF_002776525.5 Piliocolobus tephrosceles
AATACAGGAGCACCCAGATTCATAAAGCAAGTCCTTAGAGACTTACAAAGAGACTTAGACTCCCATACAATAATAATGGGAGACTTCAACACTCCACTGTCAACATTAGACAGATCAACGAGACAGAAAGTTAACAAGGATATCCAGGAATTGAACTCATCTCTGCACCAAG
>NC_045440.1:48462218-48465444 GCF_002776525.5 Piliocolobus tephrosceles
CAACCTGCTCCTGAATGACTACTGGGTACATAACGAAATGAAAGCAGAAATAAAGATGTTCTTTGAAACCAATGAGAACAAAGATACAACATACCAGAATCTCTGGGACACATTTAAAGCAGTGTGTAGAGGGAAATTTATAGCACTAAATGCCCACAAGAGAAAGCAGGAAAGATCTAAAATTGACACTCTAACATCACAATTAAAAGAACTAGAGAGACAAGAGCAAACACATTCAAAAGCTAGCAGAAGGCAAGAAATAACTAAGATCAGAGCAGAACTGAAGGAGATAGAGACACAAAAACCCTCCAAAAAATCAATGAATCCAGGAGTTAGTTTTTTGAAAAGATCAACACAATTGACAGACCACTAGCAAGACTAATAAAGAAGAGAGAGGAATCAAATAGACGCAATAAAATATGATAAAGGGGATATCACCACCGACCCCACAGAAATACAAACTACCATCAGAGAATACTATAAACACCTCTACGCAAATCAACTAGAAAATCTAGAAGAAATGGATAATTTCCTGGACACTTACACTCTCCCAAGACTAAACCAGGAAGAAGTTGAATCCCTGAATAGACCAATAGCAGGCTCTGAAATTGAGGCAACAATTAATAGCCTACCCACCAAAAAAAGCCCAGGACCAGATGGATTCACAGCTGAATTCTACCAGAGGTACAAGGAGGAGCTGGTACCATTCCTTCTGAAACTATTCCAATGAATAGCAAAAGAGGGAATCCTCCCTAACTCATTTTATGAGGCCAACATCATCCTGATACCAAAGCCTGGCAGAGACACAACAAAAAAAGAGAATTTTAGACCAATCTCCCTGATGAACATCGATGCAAAAATCCTCAATAAAATACTGGCAAACCGGATTCAGCAGCACATCAAAAAGCTTATCCACCATGATCAAGTGGGCTTCATCCCTGGGATGCAAGGCTGGTTCAACATTCGCAAATCAATCAACGTAATCCAGCATATAAACAGAACCAAAGACAAGAACCACATGATTATCTCAATAGATGCAGAAAAGGCTTTTGACAAAATTCAACAGCCCTTCATGCTAAAAATGCTCAATAAATTCGGTATTGATGGAACGTACCTCAAAATAATAAGAGCTATTTATGACAAACCCACAGCTAATATCATACTGAATGGGCAAAAACTGGAAAAATTCCCTTTGAAAACTGGCACAAGACAGGGATGCCCTCTCTCACCACTCCTATTCAACATACTGTTGGAAGTTCTGGCTAGGGCAATCAGGCAAGAGAAAGAAATAAAGGGTATTCAGTTAGGAAAAGAAGAAGTCAAATTGTCCCTGTTTGCAGATGACATGATTGTATACTTAGAAAACCCCATTGTCTCAGCCCAAAACCTTCTTAAGCTGATAAGCAACTTCAGCAAAGTCTCAGGATACAAAATTAATGTGCAAAAATCACAAGCATTCTTATACACCAGTAGCAGACAAGCAGAGAGCCAAATCAGGAATGAACTTCCATTCACAATTGCTTCAAAGAGAATAAAATACCTAGGAATCCAACTTACAAGGGATGTAAAGGACCTCTTCAAGGAGAACTACAAACCACTGCTCAGTGAAATCAAAGAGGACACAAACAAATGGAAGAACATACCATGCTCATGGATAGGAAGAGTCAATATCGTGAAAATGGCCATACTGCCCAAGGTTATTTATAGATTCAATGCCATCCCCATCAAGCTACCAATGAGTTTCTTCACAGAATTGGAGAAAACTGCTTTAAAGTTCATATGGAACCAAAAAAGAGCCCGCATTGCCAAGACAATCCTAAGTCAAAAGGACAAAGCCGGAGGCGTCACGCTACCTGACTTCAAACTATACTACAAGGCTACAGTAACCAAAACAGCATGGTACTGGTACCAAAACAGAGATATAGACCAATGGAACAGAACGGAGCCTTCAGAAATAATGCCACACATCTACAACCATCTGATCTTTGACAAACCTGAGAAAAACAAGAAATGGGGAAAGGATTCCCTATTTAATAAATGGTGCTGGGAAAATTGGCTAGCCATAAGTAGAAAGCTGAAACTGGATCCTTTCCTTACTCCTTATACGAAGATTAATTCAAGATGGATTAGAGACTTAAATGTTAGACCTAATACCATAAAAACCCTAGAAGAAAATCTAGGTAGTACCATTCAGGACATAGGCATGGGCAAGGACTTCATGTCTAAAACACCAAAAGCAACGGCAGCAAAAGCCAAAATTGACAAATGGGATCTAATTAAACTAAAGAGCTTCTGCACAGCAAAAGAAACTACCATCAGAGTGAACAGGCAACCTACAGAATGGGAGAACATTTTTGCAATCTACTCATCTGACAAAGGGCTAATATCCAGAATCTACAAAGAACTCAAACAAATATACAAGAAAAAAACAAACAACCCCATCAAAAAGTGGGGAAAGGATATGAACAGACATTTCTCAAAAGAAGACATTCATACAGCCAACAGACACATGAAAAAATGCTCATCATCACTGGCCATCAGAGAAATGCAAATCAAAACCACAATGAGATACCATCTCACACCAGTTAGAATGGCAATCATTAAAAAATCAGGAAACAACAGGTGTTGGAGAGGATGTGGAGAAATAGGAACACTTTTACACTGTTGGTGGGATTGTAAACTAGTTCAACCATTATGGAAAACAGTATGGCGATTCCTCAAGGACCTAGAACTAGATGTACCATATGACCCAGCCATCCCACTACTGGGTATATACCCAAAGGATTATAAATTATTCTACTACAAAGACACATGCACACGTATGTTTATTGCGGCACTATTCACAATAGCAAAGACTTGGAATCAACCCAAATGTCCATCAGTGACAGACTGGATTAAGAAAATGTGGCACATATACACCATGGAATACTATGCAGCCATAAAAAAGGATGAGTTTGCGTCCTTTGTAGGGACATGGATGCAGCTGGAAACCATCATTCTTAGCAAACTATCACAAGAAGAGAAAACCAAACACCGCATGTTCTCACTCATAGGTGGGAACTGAACAATGAGTTCACTTGGACTCTGGAAGGGGAACATCACACACTGGGGCCTATCATGGGGAGGGGGGAGGGGGGAGGGATTGCATTGGGGAGTTATACCTGATATAAATGATGAATTGATGGGTGCTGACGAGTTGATGGGTGCAGCACACCAACATGGCACA
>NC_045440.1:48465454-48535030 GCF_002776525.5 Piliocolobus tephrosceles
TGATGGGTGCTGACGAGTTGATGGGTGCAGCACACCAACATGGCACAGGTATACATATGTAACAAACCTGCACGTTATGCATATGTACCCTAGAACTTAAAGTATAATAAAAAATAAAAATTAAAAAAAAAAATAAATAAATCTTTCCTGGATGTAAAAAAACAAACAAACAAACAAACAAAAAAACACCACCACGAAAACCCCCACAAAGTTAGTGTTGTGTGTTCCTGTATGTAGTGATATACGTGTGAAACATTGTGCTAGCAGTGTGAGGTGCGTGTACTATTTTGTTTAATGACATTTTGAAACTGCATTTAGGAGAGGTGCATGTGTTGCCTGAGTATAGTGATATAAGGGGTATATGAAATATGGGATAAGTTTGTAGCACCTACTAAATGTGTTACTTTTTTAAAAAGAGAGATGTGTGTGGTTCAGGTACTGCTTTGTTTTGGGAAATGTTGGAACACTGTGCTTCCAGGACTAGGTGCATACCATCTTGAGGATTGGATATACACAGGAAACACTGCGTTTAGCAGTGTGGAGTGCATATACTAGCTTACTTAAAGATTTATGCTGAAAAACTGTATTTATCTTAGCTAAGTGCCTCTTTAATTGAGTAGAGTGATGATATGTGTGAAATGTGTGTAGAAGTGTGTTATGCATATACATGTGGTTTAGTGACATGTATTGAAGCTGTGTTTAACAGAGTTCTGTATATGTGCTATGAGTTTAGTGTGTGTAACCAACATTGTGATATATGTGTGGGACATTGGGTGTAACATGTGGGGTATATGTTCTACTTGGTTTAATGATATACGTTGGAACTTGTTTAATACAGGTGGTTCATATGATACAGAAAATAGTAATGTTTGTGAAAGAGTATGTTAACCGTATGGATGCACATCCTTCATACTTTAGTGATATATACTGAACCTCTATGTTTAGTGATATATACAAACCACTGCTAAGTTAGGGGTGTGTGTGTGTGTGTGTGTGTTTGTGGGATAAAAAATGTGGGCCGGGTGCAGTGGCTCACACCTGTAATCCCAGCACTTTGGGAGGCCAAGGCAGGTGGATCACCTGAGGTCAGGAGCTCGAGACCAGACTGACCATCAGGAAACCCTGTCTCTACTAAAAATACAAAAATTAGCCGGGCGTGGTGGTGCACGCCTGTAATTCCAGCTACTCGGGAGGTGGAGACAGGAGAATTGCTTGAACCTGGGAGGTGGAGGTTGCAGTGAGCCGAGATCGTGCCACTGCACTCCAGCCTGGGCAACAGAGAAAGACTCTGTCTCAAAAAGTGTGCTGCGCAGTTATTTGTGTGCTCACTCTGTGAGTTTATGTGCTTTTGCTATTTTGATTGGGAAAATATTTTAAAACACAGCTATGTGTATGCATTACCAGGTGTAGTGATATGTGTGTGAAACACTATTAATAGTGGGTAGTGCATGTATTACTTTGTTTAGTGATTTCGTTTCTGCGTCTTTTTTTTTTTTTTTCTACTAGACCTCAGTTTTTAGAACAGTTTTAGGTTCACAGCAAAGTTGAGTGAAGGTACAGAGATTTCCCATGTAGCTTCTGCCCACACATGCATAGCCTCCCCATTATCAACATCCCCACCAGAATAATACCATTGATTGTTACAATTGATGCACCTATATTAACGTACCCTTATCACCCAGAGTCTATAGCTTACATTAGGGTTCACTCTTAGTGTTATGTATTCTATTGGTTTTAACAAATGTATAATGACATTTATCCACCATTATAGTATCACGGAGTAGTTTCAGTTCCCCCAGATCCTCTGTGCTACACCTACTCATCCTTCCCTCTTCCTTAACCACAGGCAACCATTGATCTTTTTACTGTTTCTTTGGTTTTGCCTTTTCCAGAATTTCATATAGTTGAATTCATACAATATACAGACCTTTTCAGATTGCGTTCTTTCACTTTGTATTATACATTTTTTTTCCCCATGTCTTTTCATGACTTCATACCCACTTCCTTTTGGTGCTGAAAATACTCCATTTTCTGGATGAACCGCACTTTATTTATCCATTCTCCTACTGAAGGACATGTTGATTGCTTTCAGATTTTGGCAAAAGCTGTTACAAACATCTGTATGCAAGTTTTGTGTGAACATAAGTTTTCAGTTCCTCTGGATAAATGCCAAGGAGCACAGTTGCTGGATCATATGGTACAAGTATGTTTAATTTTGTAAGAAACTACCAAGCTATCTTCCAAAGTGGCTGCAACATTTTGCATCCCCACCAGCAATGAATGAGACTTCCTGTTGCTCCACATCCTCACCAGCATTTGGTGCTGTCAGTGTTCTGATCTGGGTCATTCTAATTCACATGTGGTGATATCTTATTTTTGTTTAAATTTGCATTTTCTTGATGACATATGATGTGGAACATCTTTCATATACCTATCTGCCATCTGTATATCTTCTTTGATGAGGTGTCTGTTAAGGTTTTCTGACTAATTTTAAATGGGCTAATTTTCCTATTGTTGAATTGTAAGACTTCCTTGTATATTTTCAATAACAGTTCTTTAACAGATATGCCATCTGCAAATATTTTCTCCCAGTCTGTGACTTTTTAATTATCTTGATAGGGTCTTTCACAAAGCAGATGTTTCTTTTTTTTTTTTTTTTTTTTTTTTTTGAGACGGAGTCTCGCTCTGTCACCCAGTCTGGAGTGCAGTGGCCGGATCTCAGCTCACTGCAAGCTCCGCCTCCCGGGTTCACGCCATTCTCCCGCTTCAGCCTCCCGAGTAGCTGGGACTACAGGTGCCCACCACCTCGCCCGGCTAGTTTTTTGTATTTTTTAGTAGAGACGGGGTTTCACCGTGTTGGCCAGAATGGTCTCGATCTCCTGATCTCGTGATCCACCCATCTCGGCCTCCCAAAGTGCTGGGATTACAGGCTTGAGCCACCACGCCTGGCCAGATGTTTCTAATTTTAATACGACCCAGTTATCAATTCTTCTTTTATGGATCATAGCTTTGGTGTTCTATCTAAAAGGTCATCACCAAACCCAAAGTCATCTAAGCTTTCCCCTACATTATATTCTAGGAGTCTTATTCTTCTGAGTTTTAGATTTAGGTCCGTCATCCATTTTAAGTTACTTCTTATAAATGAATAAGGTCTATATCTACATTCATTTCTCTTTTGCAGATGGATGTCCAGTTGTCTCAGCACCATTTGTCGAAAAGACCAACTTTGCTACGTTGTATTGCTTTTGCTTCTTTGTGAAAGATCAGTTGACTATATATAGATGAATCTATTTCTGAGCTTGCTTTCTGTTCCATTAATCTATTTGTTTATTCTTTTGCCACTAACACACTGTCTTGATTATTGAAGGATTATAGTAAGACTCAGAGTGTGGTAATGTCAGTCCCCCAACATTTTTCTCATCAATATTGTATTGGCTATTCTGGGTCTTTTGACTCTCAGTATAAACTATAGAATCAGTTTGTCAATATTAACAAAGTAACTTGTTAAGATTTTCATTGGGATTTTATTGAATCTAAGTGGTACAATCATGGCCCTGCAGCCTCACCCTCCCAGGCTCAAGTGATCCTCTTACCTTAGCCTCAGAGTAGCTGGGACTACAAGTGCATGCCACCAGATTTATCTAATTTTTGTATGTTTTTGAAGAGATGGGGTTTTGCCATGTTGCTCCAAATGGTCTTGAACTCCTGGGTTCAAGACCATTCCCCTACCTCAGCTTCTCAAAGTGCTGAGATTGCAGGTGTGAACCACCATGCCTGGCCAGTATTGTGTTTTTAGTTTCAAATTCAACTTGTTCATTGCTGGCATGTATGAAAGTAATTGGATTTTGTATATTAACCTTGGATCCTGCAGCCATGTTATAAGTGCTTATTATTTCACTAGTGTTTTTGTCATTTTTTGGAGGTTTTACCTAGATGACCATGTTATCTGTGAACAAAGTTTTATTTTTTTCTTCCTAATCAGTGTACCTTTTATTTCCTTTCCCCTTATCTTATTGCAGTAGCTAGGACTGCCAGTATGTGGTTGAAAAGGAATGGTGAGAGGGGACATCCTTGCCATGTTCCTGATCTTAGTAGGAAGGTTTCTAGTTTCTTGTCATTAAGTACAATGTTAGCTGTAGATTTTTGTTGTTGTTGTTGTTGCTATTCTTTATCAGGTTAAAGAAGTTCCTACTTATTCTTAGTTTCTGGGAGCTTCGATCATGAATGAGTGCTGAATTTTGTCAAATGCTATTTCTGCATCTATTGATATGATCATATTATTTTTCTTCTTTAATTTGTTGATGTGATGGGTCATGTTAATTGATTTTCAAATGTTGAGCCAGCTTTGCAAACCTGGGATAAATCCCACTTGATTGTGGTATATAATTCTTTTTCTACATAGTTGGATTTGATTTGCTAAGTTTTGTCAAGGTTTTATATCTATGTTCATGAGAGATATTAGTCTTTAGTTCTTTTTCCTTGTAAGGTCCTTTTCTTGTCTTGGCATTAAGATAATATCAGCCTTATAGAATGAGTTAGGAAGTATTCCCTCTACTTCTATCTTCTGAAAGAGGTTGTAAATAATTTTTATAATTTCTTCTTGAAATGTTTGATAGATATCATCTATGAACACGTCTGGGATTGGTTCTTTCTGTGTTGGAAAGTTTAAATATTGATCTGACTTTCTTAATAGATATAGGCCTATTCATATTGTGTATTTCTTCTTGGGTGACTTGTGGCACATTGTGTCTTTCAAGGAATTGGTCCATTTTCACTAGGTTATCAAATTAGTGGGCATACAGATATTGGTAGTATTCCCTTATTATCCTTTCTTTTTTTTTTTTTTTTTGTTGAGATGGAGTCTTGCTCTGTCACTCAGGTTGGGGTGCAGTGACGCAATCTTGACTCACTGCAACCTCTGCCTCCCAGGTTCAAGCAATTCTTCTGCCTCAGCCCCCAAGTAGCTGGGATTACAGGTATGTGTCACCACGCCCAGCTAATTTTTGTATTTTTAGTAGAGATGGGGTTTCACCATATTGGTCAGGCTGGTCTTGCACTCCTGATCTCATGATCTGTCCACCTTGGCCTCCCAAAGTGCTGGGATTACAGGCATGAGCCACTGCACCCGTCCTGTTATCCTTTTGATGTCCATGTGATCTATGTAATGTCCCCTCTTTCTTTCCTTCCTTCCTTCCTTCCTTTCTTTTTTTTTTTTTTTTTTTGAGTCTTGCTCTGCCACCCAGACTGGAGTGCAGCAGCGTGATCTCGGCTCACTGTAACCTCTGCCTCCCAGGTTCAAGCGATTCTTGTGTCTCAGCCTCTCGAGTAGCTGGAATTACAGGCACACACCACCATGTGTGGCTAATTTTTGTATTTTTACTAGAGCAGGGATTTGCCATGTTGGTCAGGCTGGTCTCAAACTCCTCACCTCAGGTGATCAGCCTGCCTCAGCCTCCCAAAGTGCTGGGATTGCACCCATGAGCTACTGCACCCGGCCCCTTGTTTCATTTCTGTTATTAATAATTAGTGTCTTCTCTCTTTTTTTCTTAGTTAGCCTGACTAGAGGCTTATCAACGTATTGATCTTTTTTTTTTCAAAGAACCAGCTTTTAGTTTTGTTGATTTTCTCTATTTTCTGTTTTCAATTTCATTTATTTCTGCTTAATAAGACCTTTACTTATTAATATTTTATTATTAATATCTAACATATTTTCTTAGGTGTAGTGGGTCATGCCTGTAATTACTGTAATTCTTAGGTGTAGTGGGTCATGCCTGTAATTCCAGCCTTTGGGAGGCCAAGGTGAGAGGATGCCTTGAGTCCAGGAGTTTGAGACCAGCTTGGGCAACAGAGAGACCTTGTCTCATGAATGCTACTAATAATTTCCTTCTCCTTCTCCTTCTCAACTTCTTCTTCTTCTCTTTTTTGTGACGGATTCTTGCTCTGTTGCCTAGGATGGAGTGCAATGGTACGATCTTGGGACACTGCAACCTCTGCCTCCCAGGTTCAAGTGATTCTCCTGCCTTAGCCTCCTGAGTAGCTAGGATTACAGGCATGTGACACCATGCCTTGGCTAGTTTTTGTATTTTTAGTAGAGATGGGGTTTTGTCATGTTGGCCAGGCTGGTCTCAAACTCCCGACCTCAGGCGATTCACCTGCCTTGGCCCGCCAAAGTGCTGGGATTATAGGCATGAGCCACCGAGCCTGGCCTATTTTCTTCTTCTATATTTGGATTTAATTTAATTTTCTTTCCCCAGTTTTTAAGGTGGAAGCTTATATTGTTAATATCAGATCTTTCTTATTTTCTGATATATGCATTTAATGCTATAAAGTTTCCTCTAGGTCAGCTTTCACTGCATCTCAGAAATTTTGTTAAGTTGTGTTTTGTTTTCATTCAGTTCACCACATTTTCTTTTTCTTTCTTTTTCTTTTCTTTTTTTTTTTTGAGATGGAGCCTCACTGTGTCACCCAGGCTGGAGTGCAGTTAGTGAAGTATTGGCTCACTGCAGCCTCCACCTCCTGGGTTCAAACGATTATTCTGCCTCAGCCTCCTGAGTAGCTGGGATTACAGGTGTGTGCCACCACTCCTGGATAATTTTTGTATTTTTTAGTAGAGACAGTGTTTCACCATGTTGTCCAGGCTGGTCTCAAACTCCTGACCTCAAACAATCTGCCTGCCTTGGCCTCCCAAAGTGCTGGGATTACAGGTATGAACCACTGCATCTCACCCAGTTCAAAATGTTTTCTAATTTATCTTGGGATTTATTCTTTGAAATCTTTCTTCTTTTCTTCTTTGTGTTATTTAGAACTGTCTTGTGTAATCTTCAAATATTTTGAGATTTTCCGCTGGGCATGGTGGCTCATATCTGTAATCCCAGCACTTTGGAAGTCTGATGCTGGCAGATCACTTGAGGCCAGGAGTTTGAGACCAGCCTGGCCAACATGGTGAAACCTATCTCTACTAAAAATACAAGAATTAGCTGGACATGGTGGCACGTGCCTGTAGTCCCAGCTACTCAGGAGGCTGAGGCAGGAGAATTGCTTGAATCCAGGAGGCAGAGTTTGCAGTGAGCCAAGCTCACACTGCCACACTCTAGTCTGGGCGACAGAGTGAGACTCCATCTCAAAAAAAAAAAAAAAAAAAAAAAAAAAAAAAAATTGAGATTTTTCCATCTATCTTTCTATTATCTACTTTTAGTCTAATTTCACTGTGGTCTGAGAGCAGATGTTGTATGATTTCTATTATTTTAAATGTGTTAAGGTATGTTTTAAGACCCAGAATGTGAGCTATCTTGGCAAATGTCCCATATGAGCTTGAGAAGAATGTGCAAGAAAAATCTTTAAATCCACCTATACCCTGTAAGCCCCCCACTTCAAGATATCTCACCTTTTCAGATTGAACCAATGGTCACTTTCCATATTTTGATTTATGACGTTACCTACAAGTCCTGTCACTCTAAAATGTATAAACCCAAACTATAACTCAACTGCCTTGGGCACATTTTCTTAGGATCTCTTGAGACTATACCCTGGGCCATGGTCACTCACATTGGCTCAAGATAGACCACTTAAAAATATTTACAGGCCGGACGCGGTGGCTCAAGCCTGTAATCCCAGCACTTTGGGAGGCCGAGACGGGCGGATCACGAGGTCAGGAGATCGAGGCCATCCTGGCTAACACGGTGAAACCCCGTTTCTACTAAAAAATACAAAAAAAAAAAAAAAATAGCTGGGCGAGGTGGCGGGCACCTGTAGTCCCAGCTACTCGGGAGGCTGAGGCAGGAGAATGGTGTGAACCCGGGAGGCGGAGCTTGCAGTGAGCAGAGATCCGGCCACTGCACTCCAGCTGGGGCGACAGCGCGAGACTCCGTCTCAAGACAAAAAAAAAGGATTTACAGGTTTTTTTTTCCATTAACAGGGGTAAAGATCCCATCTCCATCTGATCATTTCAATCTTTCATTTATTTATCTCTACCCACTAAGAAGCAAAGAAAAAAATCCTACATCATGGCATCTGTAATTTAGTGTATACTTTAAAAGGTGGTAATTTATGTGAAATAGATGTTCTATAAAGCTACATATCAACATGATAAAAGTGGGGAGAGAAGTGGGGCTTATTGGAAAAATGTTATTTCATTTAATTATCTAAATTTTCTTATATTTTAAAATTAAACCAGCACTTTGCGAGGCTCAGGTGGGTGGATCACGAGGTCAAGAGATCAAGACCATCTTGGCCAACATGGTGAAACCCTGTCTCCACTAAAAATACAAAAATTAGCTGGGTGTGGTGGCACGTGCCTGTAGTCCCAGCTACTCGGGAGGCTGAGGCAGGAGAATCATTTGAACCCAGGAGGTGAAGGTTGCAGCAAACCGAGATTGCACCACTGCACTCAAGCCTGGCGACAGAGCGAGACTGTATCTCAAAAAACAAACAAACAAACAAACAAACATGCAAAAAATGAAGATGTATATTTCTTATAGTAACCACAAAATGAAATGCTTGGGGGGGGGGGGAAATCCAATGCAAAGTAAATAAACACATGAAAGTTTTCAGGGCCCCTATAGGCTAAATGATCCTCATGAGAGTGACATGAAAGCCCCATTCTTCTGTGTCTATCTGTTAGCTGAGTTCCAAGTCTAAGAGCAAAATATGAAAGATGTGGGGACACGGGAGGGCCTTAGAGCATGAGGAAGGACATTGACCTCTGTTCTGTATCTTCCTCCCCAACTTGCCCTGTCCCCAGCAAACCAGGAGAGTGGTTTCGGTGCAGCACCATCACCATCCCAGCATCATCAAAATAACCAACACCCAGGGCCACCACCTGCTGACCCACCCTGAGCACCCCTCTGCTCAGGCTGCTGGGGCCAGGCTTTCCAGGCCACACAGTCTTTGGACAGATTGAGTGGTGCAAAGGTAATGCCAAGGAAGATGCTGTGTCCCTTCTGACAGGTGAGAAAAGGGCTTCAGAAAGTTGAATGGCAAGAAAAGTCAACCCCAGTCCCGAGGCAGCTGGAAGGTGTTGGCAGCTCTTGCTGCATCGAGGTTCTGGAGACAGAAAGCCCCGCAGCTCCAGGCATCTGAGTACAAAGAGTCCACAGAGGCCCCTGCAGAAGTAGGTGCCTGTATACCTCCCCCAGGGACTCCCACATTCTGTCTCCTCTTTTAATCTTCTCAAGTGAGCATCAATATGTCAGTTTGAACAATCAAAGCAGGGAGAGACAGAATGAGAGCCCCTCTATTGGGAGAATCAGGAAATGGCTCAGCTTGGGGTTCTGACTTTCCTTTGCAGCTTTTGCTTTTTGTGTTTACTTTTGTTTATTTATTCATTTATTTTTTTCCAAACGGACCAGGATACTAGGCATTATTGCATGGCTTGCAAATTTTGGAAAAGTAGAGGGTGGAACAGGTCTCAGCTCAGACCTACTTAGGGTCGTCCACCCCTAGCCTCACGAAAACCCTGGCCTGGGGCTTTGAGCTGATACCCTGACATCTTAGAACTCACAGTAAAACAGGAGTTCAGCAGGACTGGTTTCACCAGATACAGGTCACAAAGACCTCACTGATAAAACAGGTAAAGAAGCTGGCCCAAATCTGCCAAAACCAAGATGGCAATGGAAGTGACCTCTGGCTGTCCTCACTGCTCAATATGTACTAATTATGATACATTAGCATGCTAAGAGACACTCCCACTAGCACCATGACAGTTTACAAATGCCGTGGCAATGCCCAGAAGCTACCCTATATGGTCTGGAAGGAGGAGGAACTCTCAGTTCTGGGAATTCCCCACCCTTGGAATTTCCTAGGAATTCGTGGAAAATTAATGAATAATCCACCCCTTATTTACCATATGATCAAGAAATAACCATAAAAATAGCCGACTATCAGCCCTTGGGGCTGCTCTGCCTATGGAGTAGCCACCCTGTTATTCCTTTACTTTCTTAATAAACCTGCTTTCATTTTACTCCGTCAGCTCACTTTTGAATTCCTTCCTGTGTGAAGCCAAGAACCCATGTGACCTCTCAGGGTGCACCTCAAATTTGGGATTCACCCTGTGATATCTTTTCTGGTGATATTTAAGGGATGATGGAGACCTCTCTCTGGACCACAAATTAAGACTGATCAGCACCTTTTGTATCTGACAGGTGGGTGGGTCTCCTCTGTCCAGATTCAATTCCCTACCTTTTTTCTCCCTCAATTTTGGCTGCTCTGTTCTTTCATATGCTGTTTATTTGAAGTTGGAGAAGTGGCCATGAGACCTCTGCTGTGGCAGCCTGACTGCAGTCTCCCATTGTCTGGTGCCCTGGACAGGAGCCTGCCTGGCTGGCCGTGTCTTTTGTAACCCACCTGGTTGCCCCTTCTCTTGTCCCCTCCTTCTGTAAAGATTGGCTGTTTTACTTTTCTGCTTTTAGTGCTGAAATGCATGTGCATGTTTATTCCATTGTTACATTCGTAGTCTCTGGTTTTGCCATTTGGGCAGTTGTCTCTACTGTATGTGAGGCAGGGCACTTTCCTTGATTGTTTGAATTTTTTTCTTTTGTTATTTTGAGAGAACCCCCATTGTGCTGACCCTGGGATGCCAGGGTCACTTTATTCTGTAGTCCCAAATGTGTTTGGTCTCCTGTGTTCCCCACATCCCAGCCTTTCTGCAGCCCCTGCTTTTTTTTTTTTTTTTAACTCTGGCCCTAAACATTTGTGTAGTTTGCTTAACCTAACCACATCTCATTCCATTTGTCTTTCCTGTGTACCCTCAGTTCATTAATCAACAATACTGATTATTAATGATCTCAATAGACTGTAACCATTAAAGTTGTTTTCTCCATAAAGGGATGTATTTGAACTATTCATCAATCAAGAAAAATCCTTCTGTGTGAAGTGAGCTTTTTTTATGATACAAGAAAACTAATGAGACTGTAAAACAATTATTTTCCCACTTTGTTTTTCAGAGATGTGTTAAGTTTTGCAGCCTGTCTGGAAATGGACTTAAATATCATTAAACTGCCTTGCTGCTGGTCATGTAGGCCATCTCAGGTTCTGAAAGGGAGAAAGCAAAGGTGTTGAGGTTCACTGATAACCACCCTCTGGATGCTCTGGGGTTTTTCAACATTTTGGATGGGCACCCTTATTGGCTGATATCTGGGTACTCAGTTTTTTTTTAGCATTTGGTACTGTTAGCCACCCCCTGGATGCTCTGGGGTGTTGGGCATTGGCATTCCTTCTAGAATTGTGGATTAGAGTCCTTTCCTAGGGGAATCTTGGTCTTGCATTTTGTATTCTATCCTAAAGTTATCATTTTCTCTAAAGTGTTTTCTTTGCTTAATGTCATGTTAACACTTTGGTACAGGAGATGAGAATTTGCGGGGGAAAATAACTGGGCTCTTGCTACACTGAGAAAAACTTTTGTGTTTGGTAGACATCCTTGTTAGACAATGGCACATCTTTGTTTATGTGTGTGTATACATGCCTAGATGTGTTTATGTGTATGTACATTTATTATGTTATATATTGTGTGTATGGAGTACCAAATTGGCTTGTAAACAAAAGAACACTCATAAGTTCAGTAAATAAGTCTAAGTATTTTTCAAGTTAATGTGACTTAAGTTCAATAAAATGTAGGGTTACTGAAAATTCATATGTAATTCTGTATCTAAAATGTGCCAAAGAAGATATCCTCTTATTGAAAAATAATTAGACCAATTCAGATGTTACTTAAAGTGGGGGTTTTAAATGTGGATTTAGGAAGATAATAGAAAGAAAGTAGAAAAAAAGAAAAAAAACAGTAAGTAGGGGAGAGAGATGTGAAGAGAGTTATGAATATGAAGATATATTTTTGGTAAGGAAGGTAATAAAGAAAAGAAATTTTATATGAGAAAGAATCTGACATGGTATGTTCTTGTCCCAAAGTAGAATGATTGATTATTTAGGAAAGAGGGAAATGTAGGACAAATCAGAAAGTCCAAGCCTGTCATAGATGGTCTGTGTAAGTTACGATAAGGTTCATAAAAGGGAATTTATCAACAATTTTATAATTAAATTAGCCATAACTGAAAGAAAATATATTTATCTAAATTTTGGTTCCCTATATTTAAAGAGTTGTTTCTTGTAAGTATTGGTTTGCTTTCAGTAAAATTGCAAGAAATATTGACTTAATTATAAAATCTGTTTCCTTTTAAGGTTTCTCATATTTGTATCTGTCCCTTTTCCCTTGAAAGGTTACATCTTTTGCAAGCTCAAAAATGACTACTCTAGATTTCTACTGGGAAAACAAATATGGCGCTCACCTCATGCTGTAACTGAGTGTCTAAGGCTTTGATCTTCCATGGTGGTGGCTGGGATTCAATTCCTGGCTTAGGGAATGAGTTATTTCTGGTTTGATACTTGTGGAACTTTTGCCATTTATTTATTCTTTTTCCTCCCATGGCCAACTTACTGCAAGGGCATTCTCCCAAGGATGGTGGGTAACCCAAAGCCAATTAGCCTAATTAACCAAGTCTGGTTTCCTGACTTCAATTTTCTTTGAGCTGCCTTAGGGGTGATTATAGATACTGTAAAAATCACTCACCAGCTCTTTGTAGGCAACTCATGTATCTATGATTAAGTTGTAACCTTAGTTAAGGTTTATTGGTTTCACCTGGGGAAATACCGTTGCAGGAAGAAAAAGGTTTAAAAGCCAGAGGTTTCAGCTCTTTGTCCTGGATAGAGTCTGGTATTAAGAGATTTAACATAATGTTTTTAAAAAAGAGCTCTATGGTTAAAAATCAGCTTAATTAAAAATGAAGATCCAAGCTATATATATTTAAAAGGCTATATGCTTTTTCTATTTTTGGATTTTGGGTTTTTTGGAGAAAAAGTGGGTTTCTTTTGGTTTTTCTTCTAAGTTGACTGTATTATTTCTCCAATCTCTCTTCTTGCCACCCTAATGTCTGTATGAAAGGACTTTATGTAATTTCTGAGAGTTGGGCTGGGCATGGTGGTTTATGCCTGTAATCCTAGCACTTTGGGAGGCTGAGGTGGGTGGATCACAAGGTCAGGATATAGAGACCATCCTGGCTAACATGGTGAAACCCATCTCTACTAAAAATACAAAAGATTAGCCAGGCGTGGTCGTGGGTGCCTGTAGTCCCAGCTACTTGGGAGGCTGAGGTGGGAGAATGGTGTGAACCTGGGAGGCGGAGCTTGCAGTGAGTCGAGATCATGCCACTGCACTCCAGCCTGGGTGACAGAGTGAGACTCTATCTCAAAAGAAAATTAAAAAAAAAAAGAAATTTCTGAGAGTCTGGGACTCTTTGAGAAAAATAGAGGAGGCACCACAGAGCCTACTTGGAGAAAAACCTCTGTTTTCCTCATGGAAACCCAGAAATTGTAAGCAGGTAGATCCTTCTCAAAATCTAAGTCTTTGATCTATTTTGCATTGTGTTACATGACCTTTTGACTTTTGGGGGCATCACAAATTGCTTATGAAAAAACTTTTAGACTTAGTATATAATTGAGAGCTGGAAAATACACCTTTGGGGATGGCTAGCAGCAGTTATGAGGGTGAAATACTCTGCTCTTTGCATGTTTGTATAAGAAAAGCATGCTTTTGGCCACTTGGAAGATACGGAAGCATTCCCAATCCCACTGAGAGGTGAGACTCCCATGAGAGGTGGGCTAATTATTGACTGGACTAATTGGTTTTGAGTTGCCCACCAGCCTTGGGGAAATGCCTTTGCAAAAAAATGCACAGTGAAAGCATTGCACTGTCTCATCCATGGTGTTTCCTTTTTTGGGAGGACCCAGGATAAGATCTAAAAATGGGATTTTTTTTTACCTGTGAAGATCTGTTTTGCCTTCCAGCTGTGCCCACCTATTAGGCCCTAAAAACTGCATGTTTTCTTGGCTTTGTTCCTGAAAATGCTTTACCCTGAAGTCAATAACCAATTAAGAAATTTACATCTTTTTTTTTGAGATGGAGTCTCGCTCTGTCGCCCAGGCTGGAGTGCAGTGGTGCGATCTTGGCTCACTGCAACTCCACCTCCTGGGTTCACACCATTGTCCTGCCTCAGCCTCCTGAGTAGCTGGGACTACAGGTGCCTGCCACCACACCTGGCTAATTTTTTGTATTTTTTTTTAGTAGAGATGGGATTTCACCATGTTAGCCACAATGGTCTTGATCTCCTGACCTCATGATCTGCCCGCCTTGGCCTCCCAAAGTACTGGGATTACAGGCGTGAGCCACTGAGCTCAGCCAAGAAATTTACATCTTTAAAAAAATCTCCACGTGTAAGTATGTCTGCTTTTCCTGCCTATCTTGACTAAACTTTCACCGACACCATTTTTTCACCGAAAATTATTCCTTTAAAAATATAAATTTGGAACTGCCTGGGTGAGAATTGTTTAGGGCAAGGGAACACATAATCAAGAGACTGTTGGTTTAAAATTAAAAAGGAAAACTTAAAAACAGGCAAATAGAAAGCCTTATCACCCTACCAGATCTATATCCATCTGTCTATGTGTTGTGTGTGTAATGTTTCACTATCAAAATATACAAAAGAGCTATAATTAATTGGCTTTTAAAAAGCACTTAACTATTTTGCCAGAAAAATTTTTTAAATGCCTTTTAGTTCACATGACTCATAAGCTTTTTTAAAGAAAAGACATTTTAAAATTGCTGGTAAAATATTCTTCAAAATTTGGATATTTGGTCAAAATTAGGCAGATCACATATTAGGTTTGCTAAATGCTTTAAGGTCAGAAACTGCTTTTATGAGTTTTTTTTTGAGTGAAGTTTTGCTCTTGTCACCCAGGCTGGAGTACAATGGTATGATCTCTGTGCACTGCAACCTCTGCCAGCTGGGTTCAAGCAATTCTTCTGCCTCAGCCTCCCTAGTAGCTGGAATTACAGGCACCGACCACCATACCCAGTTAATTTTTGTATTGTTAGTAGAGAGAGGGTTTCATTGTGTTGGCCATGCTGGTCTTGAACTGATCGCAGGTTATCTGCCCGCCTCGGCCTCCCAAAGTGGTGAGATTACAGGTGTAAGCCACCACACCCAGCCTTGTATAACTTCTGATAGTTGTTCCACTGGCCTGCTTTAGAGCCATTAGATTCTAGACAAGGCCTAGGGATGTGTGGAATTAGCCGTGCCCCGTGGCTGTGCTGGAAAGCATCAGGCTATCTGCAGTTCTGTGCTGTATCCTAGGCTTTTCACTTGGTATATAATTATAATTGCTCACTCTAAAAAAATTAAAATTACATGTTCTTGGTAAAATGGCATCAGGATGTGGTTTTAAAAATAAAGTAGACCCAGCATGGTGGCTCACGCCTGTAATCCCTGCACTTCGGGAGGCCGAGGCAGGTGGATCACAAGGTCAGGAGATTGAGACCATCCTGGCCAACATGGTGAAACCCCATCTCTATTAAAAATACAAAAATTAGCTGGGTGTGGTGGTACAAGCCTATAATCCCAGCTACTTGGGAGGCTGAGGCAGGAGAATCACTTGAACCCAGGAGGCGGAGATTGAAGTGACCCAAGATCGGCCACTGCTCTCTATCCTGGTGACAGAGTGATACTCATCTCAAAAAAATAAAATAAAAGAAAGGAATTGTGTCTAATTTAGATGGTTTAATAATTGTTTTAAGTTAAACAAATGGAAAAACTGAAGGTTTAAGCAAGTTGTAGAAGGTTTGTGAAAAATTAACCTTGCAAAGAATTCTGTGTGTCAGCAAGTTGACTAAAAATAAAAGGGTATTATATAGTTTTTTCATAAATTGGATATTAAAATAAAAGCACACTGATTCAAGGCCAGAATCTGAGCCCATATGTCAGAATAACAGTGGTTTTTTTTGCACATTAATCTGCTTTTTAACATAAAATTATAATGGTTTATAAAAAGTTTATGGAAATCTTATATCATCAAACCAATTAAAATCAAACAGGTTTGTTTATAAGATTTTATTTAAAATTAGTTTTAGCATTAATGAGGTGGAATTTGGTTTTCTCTTTTGAACAAGATTACTGTATAATATTGAAAGACAGCCAGGTGTGGTGGCTCATGCCTATAATCCCAGCACTTTGGGAGGCTGAGGCAGGGGGATCACCTGAGGTCAGGAGGTCAAGACCAGCCTGGTCAACATGGTGAGACCCTGTCTCTACTAAAAATACAAAAGAATCAGCTGGGCATGGTGGTGGGCACCTTTAATCTCAGCTACTCAGGAGGCTGAGGCAGGAGAATCGCTTGAACCCGGATGGTGGAAGTTGTAGTGAGCCAAGATTGTGCCACTCCACTCCAGCCTGGGCAACAGAGTGAGACTCCATCTCAAAAAAAAATATTGAGAGACAGTAAAAATTATTTTGCCTTTTAAATGAACTAAAACAAAAATGGAGTGAAACAGGACAGATTCAGATAGGCTTGTGCTCTCTTTATTGTGTTTCGTGGCTTGGAAAGCTGAGTCTTCCCTCTATCAGTAAGTAAAGGTTTTTACTTTTTTGAAATCTTTGCATTATCATTTTGGCTAGATAAATGACTTATAGTGACCTAGGATTTTATTTTATAATATCAAATGTTTTAAACAATTGATAGTTGCCAAAGTTTTCAAAATCAAATTCTAAATTATGTTTTTTTGACCTGATTAATCCCTTTTGATATTAGGTTTTCCAATTTCAAAAAAAGACATATTCAGCTTATTTCATATATTAAAATTATGCATGAAGCATTGTCAAATATAAAATGGTATTTAACTTTCTTTGAGTTATGTTCATATAAGTATGTTTTAGTATCTTATAAAATTACATAAAATTTCTATAATTCTGACATGTCTTAGTATATACTAGCAGTAATAATTATAATTGTTAAGTTAAATTGTTGTGTAGCACAAAAATCACCAAATTTCCTTATCAATTGAGTCTTTAACTGTGGCTGTCCTAAGACTTTTGTTTTCCACAGGAAGTTGTTGTCTTGTTGTAATCTTTTTCAAAAGGTGGTTTAGAATCAGCTGCAGGACCCTGATGGGTATTGTTAAATTCAGATCTCTGATAGCTTTAAAATTATGCCATTGAGCCAGGCATGGTGGCTGATGCCTGTATTCTCAGGACTTTGAGAGGCCAAGGCAGGCAGATAGCTTGAGCTTAGGAATTCCAGATCAGCCTTGGCAACATGGCAAAACCCTGTCTCTACAAAAAATACAAAAATTAGCCAGGTGTGGTGGCACATGCCTGTAGTCCTAGCTACTCATGAGGCTGAGGTGGGAGGACCGTTTGAGCCTGGAATGCAGAAGTTGCAGTGAGATGAGATCGTGGCATTGCACTTAAGCCTGGGCAACATGAATGAGACCCTGTCTCCAATAAAAAAGAAAAATAAAGAAAAAATAAAATTAAATTTAAAAATGGCGCCATTGAAACAGAAGAAAAAACTTCTAGGGCTGTTGTAGAAAGCTAATATATTCATAGGGACTGCTGGCTCAATATCCGTGCTATGAAGAGTTAATAGCATAGACTAAACCAGTAAAAACATGTAATCTTTTGTCATGTTTTCTGCTTTGAATGTTTCTGATTCCTTCTGTTGTTTTTAGAGCCAAGAAAACTTCTTTTTCTTTTGAGCTATTTACAGCTTTTAGCAATTAAATAAATTATAGTCCTGTGAGCAAAATTTGGAGCATATTTCTTTCTGTCTACCTGATTTATCTAAAATTTGAAAACAATTTGTGAGTACTCTTAAATTATAGCAATACAGTTATTTGCATAAGTGCAATATAAATCTATTTTCTTTTGTAATAGCACAGTAGTTATTTTACCAAGGCTTTGACTGGAATGGCATGCTTTTGACTATAAACAGACTGCCTTATGGAATCAAGGTTGACATATAAGGCCAATAAAAGCCCTTTAGAAAACTGGCCACATACCTTATCTATGCAGTATCTGTACAGTGTTCCTGACCTGTGGTGAATAAAGAATGTCACTTTCTGACAGGCCCAGGCGCCTCCAGTTATCTTGGGACCTCAAAAGGAGAGGAATTCACCCAACTCATAGAGATATTGCAAGCACAGATAAATCTGAGGCTTCTTCAGGACAGGCCTTCATACTGTCACAGAGGAGCTACAAAGAGGAAAACTTGCCAAAATCACTAGATCAGGTAGCAAGAGATATATATGCCTCTGTGTGGCTGAGCTCAAGGAAAAAAGTAATTTATGTCAAAATACATTTAAAGAGGTTAATTCTGAGCCAATATGAGTGACTGCAGCCTGGGGTTACACAGTCTCACCAGGTCCTGAGAAAGCATGCCTATGGTGATGAGGTTACAGTTTGCTTTATACATTTCAGGGAGACAGGAATTGCATGTAGAGTCATAAATAAATACATGGAAGGTATGCATTGGTTCATTTAAAAAAGGCAGAATATCTCCTACTGGTGGAGAGGGGCAGTGCTTTCGAGTCATTGGTGGGTTTTGAGGATACTTTAGTGGACAGTTGGTTGAGATAGTTAAGCTATTATCTAAAGACTTAAAGTTGCTAGAAAGGAATACCTGAGTTAAGATTAGCGGGTTATGGAGCCAAGGTTCTTGTTATGTAGATGAAGCCTCATAGGTGGCATCCCTCAGAGAGGATAAATGGTGAATGTCTCTTTTCAGACCTTAAAATATGTTGGGTTCTCTCCTAGATCCAGGAAAGGCCTAGAAAGGGAATGCCTGACTACATGAATGGAGATTGTCGAAAGATGCAAATTTCCTGCAAAAACAGTTTGCAGGGCCGTTTCAAAATATAGAAAAATGTATTTTGGGGTTATATATTTTTATTTCCTTCAGGGTCTGCTATCTGTCATGTGATGCAATAACAGAGTCAGGTTGGAAAGTAAGTCACATTGTACCAGATTAATACAAATCTGCCTAACTAGATGTTATAGTTTGTAGATCCGTTAGATAGGAATTTGGGCAAGAAAAAAAAAGAGTTTAGTCCTGTCCATGAAAAGAGTCAAGCCCTGTAAAGTACTTAAAGAGTTCATTCTGAGCCAAAGATGGGTGACCAATGACCTGTGACACAGCCCCAAGAGATCCTGAGAACAAGCGCCCAAGGTAGTTAGGATGCAATGTGGTATTTTATTTATCTTATTTTATTTTATTTTACTTTTTGAGACGGAGTTTCACTCTCGTCGCCCAGGCTAGAGTACAATGGCGTCATCTCAGCTCACTGCAATCTCCGCCTCCTGGAGTCATGCAATTCTCCTACCTCAGCCTCCTGAGTAGCTGGGATTACAGGCGCCCACCATGCCCAGCTAAGTTTTGTATTTTTAGTAGAGACGGGGTTTCACCGCATTGGCCAGGCTGATCTCGAACTCCTGACCTCAGGTGATCCACCTGCCTTGGCCTCCCAAAGTGCTGAGATCACAGGTGTGAGCCACTGTGTCCGGCCTGCAGTGTGGTTTTATACACTTTAGGGAAACATGAGACATCAATCAGTACATGTAAGGTGTATATTGGTTCTATCTGGAAAGGTGGGACAACTGGAAAGGTGGGGAGTGACTTCCAGGTCATAGGTGGATTTGAGGATTTTCTGACTGGCCATTGGTTAAGTCATTATTTAAAGACCTGGAATCAAAATAAAGGAATGTCTAGGTTAAGAGTTTTGAAGACCAAGCTTTTATGCAGATGAAGCCTGCAGGTAACTGATTTCAGACAGAATGTATTGTAAATGTTTCTCATCAGACTTAAAGAGTCTGTTCTATCAGTCTTAAGGTCTCTGTGTTAGTGTTCATGCTGGTCAGCTGTGCCTGAATTCCGAAAGGGAGGAAGGCATAATAAGCCATGTTCAACTCCAGCTTCCCATCATGGCCTGAACTCGTTTTTCTGGTTAACTTTGGAATGCCCTTGGCCAAGAGGAGGGTCCATCAGTCAATTGGAAGGCTTAACGTTTTACTTTATAGTTATCAGGCTGTAAATGGAACCACCTAGGATGTGGATCTCTGAGTCCTTTAATAAACTAACTTGTTCTGGACTATAGGAAGGTTGTGTGAAGGGAAGACCCAATGGTGTGAGGGGATTAATCCCCTGTGCTTCTCCTCCAGCTCTGGGAACTGGTGAGGAAGCAGCTGAGGATTGGGTGTTGATTTGTCAGAGATGTTGGAAACAGAGTGAGTCCATCTTGAATAGGGGGTGGGTAAAATGAGACTGAGACCTGCTGGGGTGCATTCTCAAGGGGTTAGGCATTCTTAGTCACAAGATGTTTGTAGTTAAGGGAACAGATTAATAATACTTACTAGGCCGGGCGCGGTGGCTCAAGCCTGTAATCCCAGCACTTTGGGAGGCCGAGACGGGCGGATCATGAGGTCAGAAGATCGAGACCATCCTGGCTAACACGGTGAAAGCCCGTCTCTACTAAAAAATACAAAAAAACTAGCCGGGCGAGGTGGCGGGTGCCTGTAGTGCCAGCTACTCGGGAGGCTGAGGCAGGAGAATCGGGTAAACCCGGGAGGCGGAGCTTGCAGTGAGCCAAGATCTGGCCACTGCACTCCAGTCTGGGCAACAGAGTGAGACTCCGCCTCAAAAAAAAAAAAAATAATAATAATACTTACTAAACAGATGCAGGACTCAACAGACTCAGGAAATGTCGTGGTGTCCCGGTATCTTAAGAACAAGAGCCCTCTTAGTTCTTAGTTTAAGAATATTTTGCTTTAAAGATAAAAATATAGATTCTTGTAGAAGACAGTAGTTACACAAGATGAACACTGTTTTGTCATGAGCCCTTGTAGTGGAGCACATCTCCCCCATGATTTTTCTGCTTTGCTCTCTTGTACATAAACAGGCATTGTACCTAAGGTGGGCATGTTCCTCCTCTTGCTTTTGGAAATGCCCTGCTCTGCCTATGGAGTAGCCATTCTTTCATTCCTTTACTTTCTTAATAAACTTGCTTTCACGTTACTCTGTGAACTCTTCCTGAATTCTTTCTTGTGCAAGATCCAATAACCCTCTCTTGGTGTCTGGATCAGGACCCCTGATCAGACTCAGTCTGATCAGACTCAGTCTGGTAGAATATTCACAGCCACACAGGGGGCCCTAGATGGGGCTCAGTGTGACAGCAGAAGTGAGAGGTGTGTGGGCAAAGGAGCAGTTCACTGAGACTTCAGTGGATCCAGTATAGAAGAGGAGCAACTGGCCACATGGTTGGGGCAAAGGGCACTTTGAGAGAGGGTGGGGTGAGGGAAGAGTCTCCAGAGATGAGGCCTGCAGGGGAAGCGCAAGACCTCCCAGGGAATTAGCAAGTGGCCTGGTGTGTCTCACGGGGTGGGATTCTAGTCCTCAGAATGGGGACAGCTGCCCTGGAGCAGCTCTGGGAGAGAGCTCAGGAAGGAAGCTCACCTGAGAGCAGCTGTGACTTCTGGAGCTGTACAGTTGTTTCTTCCCAAGTGAGACACACAGAAGTTTTATTTTCATTGCCCTTTTCTCAGAATCTTGATTATGTTAACCTGGAGTAAGGGATGTGAGAGAAAGCAAGAACCCCCTTTTTAAGGGACCTGCAGACCCCAAGCACGGAAATAAAGGAAAATCCTGAGTTCCTCTGAGGGCAATTCCAGGCACTTTGCAATCCCCAACAAGTAAATAAGTGACTTGTTAAACAAGAAGGCAACAGTAGGCTAAAACAATAGCTAAAGAAGTTAGAGTCCCAGAGATATTAGTTTTCCCTACAGAAACCAATGATAATCTCTTAGCATATGTCCCTAAGTTGTCTTTCAGAGGCTTGGACCCTCACTGAGGACCCCACAGAAAGGATCCACTGACATATTCCCCCAGATAAAGGGGAAGTGAAGACTAAACTTTAACTGCCATTTTTGGTTCTAAGTTTCTTCCCGAGGGGTTTAGAGAAAGGCACTCCTCATAACCAGTTAACATTCTTCTACTGACCCCAAATGCTTAAACAAAGCTTCTCTATTTTAGTCAACTGCAAATTAGAAGATCTTTGAATCTACCTATAACCTGTAAGCCCCTGCTTCAAGATATCCCACCCTTTGGGGCCAAAAACAACGTGTAACTTTCGCGTATTGATTTGTGGTTTTGCCTGTAGCTTCTGCTTTCCTGAAATGTACTCCTAGTTTTAAAAACCCTTATCTGCAAGCCATCAGGGAGTTTACATTTTAAGCAGGAGTCCACCAGATTCTCCTTGCTTGGTGCTCTGCAATAAATGCCTTCCTTTCTATTCACTGCAAAACTCTCAGTGTAGGTATCTGGTTTTACTGCACTGGGTGAGCACGACCCCAGTTCGATTCTATAACAAGCCCTGGGCATTCTCAGGCAGTCAGGGGAGGAGGTAGTTACTGATTCTTCCCCAGTCTCTGGGGAGCATCAGTCCTGCAGAAGGTGCTTCCAGGCAGAAGCCTGAGCAGCAGCAGCACCTCCTTACTGATTCCCATAGGGTCAGCCTCAGGGCCTCCCAGTCCAGAGACCAGCCCACACACAGGTCACATTCCTTTCTCTTTCAGTGGGGTATGTGTGCATGTGCATGCATGTGCAACTGTGTGTGTGTGTGTGTGGTGTGTGTGTGCATGTATGTGCATGTCTTCACAAATTCATTTTGGATTGCCACTGCTTCTCTCCATCACTGTTGCCCATCTCCAGGCCGTGGCCTGTATTGCATGAGGAGGGCAGCCATGAAATTTAGTGGGGGAGGATCCCTTCCCCTCCCCACCCTCTCAAATCCACTCAGAATAAGTATTGCAGGGAGAGCCTTAGAATCCACAAGTCCAGTGCTTTAAGTCAGCCTCAGAAAGGGAGGGGGAAAATTCCATTCCTCTTGGGTGTCTCAGCTGAAAATACCTGGAAGTAGATGTGCTTAGAGTACTGAGAAGACAGGGTGGGAACTGGAGCCCCAGACACTGAGGGGTCCTGGATCGGTGTTCCAGGCTAGAGGTGCTGGCCTCATGATGCCCTCACCTGCAACTCAGTGAGGAGAAGGGTTGCACACACACGTCCCCAAATTGCTTCCTCTCCTTTCCCTCAGTCTACAGCCTTGAGAACTAAGAGCTCACCTAAGCTTTCACCAGTCACTGCTGTGTATGTGCGCTTGTCTCTGTGTGTGATAGTGTTTGTAGATTTTCCCACTGCACTTGGACGCTTGTATCTATTTTACAGAAAAAAAAAATATAGTCACTATCTGAAATACAAGACAATGAAAAGTACATAAAGTCAGCTCCTTGTCATTCATTCAGTGAATATTTATTGAGCACTAGGCTTTCCCAGATACTGGTACCAGGAGTATTGGTGTGAATACAGCAGCCACAGTGCTTGCCCTTAAGAAGCTGACATTCTAGTGAGGGAGACAGACACAAAACAAGTTAATGTGAAATTGCCAAGCATGGCACATGCCTATAAAGAAAAGAATAAGGTTCTGGAAGAGAGAGGACCTCAGGGCATCTCCTAAATCCTTATCCATACCCATATCCTTAAAATCAATCATGTTTTCCAATGGCTTATTTCAGTGATTTATACATCTTATTTTCTGTACTACAGAAATCTATGCTTTACTTGACCTCCTGAATCAGAAGTTTCACCAAAGAATCTATACATTTATGAAGCTCCACAGATTATCTTGAGACACGCAAGGTTGAGGACCGTTGGCCCATCTAGGATGTTGTGCACACACGACTCCTGTTTCTGTGGTGAAAACAGAGGTGAGCTCAACATTCCTACGTGTCTTTCAGATGGTTCCATAGTACCACCTCCTGAGCCTGAGCCTGTTCAGCGTTGGCCTGTGGGGGTTTTTTTTTTTTTTTTTTTTTGAGACAGTCTCACTCTGTCACCCAGGCTAGAATGCAGTGGTGCCATCTTGGCTCACTGCAACCTCCTTCTCCTGGATTCAAGCGTTTCTCCTGCCTCAGCCTCCCAAGTAGCTGGGATTACAGGCACCCACCACCATGCCTGGTTAATTGTTTTCTTTTTATTAAAATTAGAGACGGGGTTTCACCATGTTGGTCAGGCTGGTTTCCAACTCCTGACCTCGGATGATCTGCCTGTGTCAGCCTCCCAAAGTGCTGGGATTACAGGCATAAGCCACTGCGCCTGGCTGGCCTGTGGGTTCTCATAAGCATGGCCATGGCCTCTGCACCCAACAGTGCTTTGGTGGACTGAGAGGAAGAAGCAAAGGGGCTTTTCCACTGACCCTGTTGTGCTGTGGGAGGAAGGCCTGACTGGACACATGCAGGACATTGCTCTGTTTTGGAATCATGTGAGGACATATGTGTGAGTGTGCATCTATGTATGTGTGCTTGTGTGACTCTACATGTGTGCACATGTGTATGTGTGATGGTGCATGTGTGTCTATATGTGTGTGTACGTGCCTGTGTGCCTGGGCTTGTGTGTGTGTGTGTGTGTGCGTGTATCTGTGTATATGTGCATGTGCATCTCTGTGTGTGTCTATGTGTGTGTGTGACTGTGTGTGTCTGTGTGTGTGCACATTAACGGATTTATTATATTTTTTAAAGGAAATGCTCTTTCAAAGCAAAATTCAACTGAATTTGACTCTGCAAATATTGTCAAAAAAGATCATTTGATTTCATGATAATTTTTATAATTGGTGGAAAAGTGAACACTCAATCTTTTTAATTAATAGTCTATTTTTAGAGACGTTTTAAGCTTACAGAAATTCAGCAGAGAGTACACAAAGTTTCTAAGCATTCTCAGACTGTGGTCACCCAGTTTCTCTTATTTTAACATCTTGCATTGGTGTGGTATGTTTGTTATAATTCACAAATAATAATTATTATAATTGACAAATAATAATTATTATTATAATTGACAAATAATAGTTATTAACTAAAATCTATAACCTACATTAGGCTTCAGCTTTGCGTTATGCACTCTAAGAGTTCTGAGAAACGCTTAGTGTCTCGTATCCACCATTACGTGCCCTACAGAATAGTTCTACCATAAAAATCCTGTGTGCCACCAATTTATCCCTTCTCTCCAACACTCATTTTAAGAAAGGAAACTCCGTTGATGGAGGAACTGCTGAGGGATTCACTGCATCAGGTGTTTTAAGCTGCTCCATGATAGTCACAATAACTTCTTCACACACAGTCCCATTTCTATTTCTGGTTATGTGTTGCGTGTTTTCCTAGTTTGCTATTTTTGATGTTGGGATAAATCCCATAATGTAACAGTAAATTTATTCTCTTTCTCCTCAAGATCTGCAGTTCTGTTGGAGGTCCTCCTTACCACTGATGGCTTCTTAGTGCGTGAGAGAGTCTCCCCCCAGCCTGGCAGTGCTGCTCCGTGCATAGGTCCCCTCAGCCCTGGGCCCCACACTGAGGTTACTGAAGACAATGCCCCGGACTGAGTCAGACCCTGTCTTGGGACGTGGTTAGAGAGCCCACCCCAGACACAGCTCTGTGGATTCCCAGTGGGCCCTCTGCTGGAGGAAGGAGGCCCTGTTACTCACTGCCAAAGAAAGCAGCAATCATTTTATTGGGGAGGGAAGAAAATGCTCCCCAGGTCAGGGGAAGGGACTCTCTGCATCCCTGGAGGGACCGCAAAAAGCAGGGTCCAGCTTACCCTTATCCCCATGACCATAACTCTGTCTCTCTTGTTGGTTTTAGGGGTGGATTCTTAGTCTGTGGCGACCCAGGAGCCATCACTCTCAGGGTCTCCTGGAGGGACAGTCACACTCACCTGTGCTCTGAGCTCTGGCTCAGTCTCTACCAGTCATTACCCCAGCTGGTACCAGCAGACCCCAGGCCAGGTTCCACATATACTCATCTGCAGCCCAAACACCTGCCCTTCTGGGGTCCCTGGGTGCTTCTCTAGCTCCATCCTTGGGAACAAAGCTGCCCTCACCGTCAGGGGGACTCAGTAGATGATGACTCTGATCATTACTATGTGCCATACATGGGTAGTGGCAATTCCACAGTGATTTAAACCCATGAGGAGGTACAACTAAAACTGCTTTACATACTCAGAACGATTCAGCCCTTAGAGGCAGGAGAGAAGGTGAGAGGGTAGGAATATCAACACCATGATCAGGGAGCCTCCTTGCCCCAGTGTCCTGTGCAAGGGTTCACTGCCAGGTGCCTTATCCAGTCTCTCCCAGGGTGTGTCCATCTCCCCAGTGTGATGCTTCCATGAATACATAAACTCACAGTGAGTCACAGAGACGCCCGTGCTCCAGAAAGACTCTTCTTATTCAGAGAGAATCAACAGACATATGCTCATTCATTAATTTGTCCATGGAGACCAATTTAGTATTTTATTTATCATTGAAGTAAGGGCCTTGCCGAGTGCCTTGTTAAAAATGCAATTTGCCAATCTAGACCTACTGAATCAGAAACTTGTGTTGGTGCCTAATAATTTGTATTTAACAAGATGTACATGAGACTTTTGTTAGCATTAATATTTGGGAAGAGCCTACTTTTATTATTATGAAATTATTTCTGGGAGTCTCTGTTTAAAATGATCTCAGGTAATATTCCATGACCTCACTCTCCTAAATTCCCATTCAAAACCTCCAGAATGCTCAGAAACAGACTTAAAATCTCAAGCCATGGCCAAATTTATAACTTTGTTTCTGCAGACAGAGATGGGAGGAATTTCCAAAACCATACATTCTTAGGTGCTAGGTGTGGTGACTCATGCCTATAATACCTAATACTTTGGGAGGCTGAGGCATGAGGATTGCTTGAGGCCAGGAGTTTGAGACCATCCTCCTCCACATAGTGAGATTCCATCACTACAAAAAAAAAAAAAAAAAAAGACATAAGCCCCTTTAGGAATTTCCAAAACCATAAGTTTTCTTAGGGTATATTTAGTAGCTCATATGAATATTTCTGTTATTGAAGACCATCCCCTGTAGGATTGGCTCCAGAATCTCTTCTCCCTCTCACTGAGCTGGCCTACCTGCAGCTCTGGTTCTTAGGATCCTTGTAAGACATAGGGATCAGCCCTCCCCATCCTCTACCTCTTATCACAGATTATCCCAGAAGATCCCCTCAGAACATATATGTACTTGTCCTGAACAGTGTCTCTTAACATGACACTGGCAAGATGAGGAGGACTGAGCGGTGACAAAGCCTTGGAGCCACCTGGGGATTACTTGTGACTGCATGGCCGAGCTTTGCTGAGCCGACCCCAGGCTCCCTCCCTGCTCCCCTCCCCTGGGTCTGTCTCTTGGCCACCCTAGATCCAGGAGCTGCCTCCATTTGACCTGGGTTCTGGGGTCACCTCAGAGACTCCCTCAGTGAGATAAAGGAGGTGCTGTGGGGGATCTAACACACGTGAGGGCAAATTTCAAGACTGTCCTGCACAGGAAGCCCTGTGAAAAGAAACAAACCAGCCCTACCTGTGTGTGGCACCTGAGTTTTTAGTCCTGACTCCCTGGTCTCATGGCTGTGTTGAGATTGCAGATGTGTGGTTTATTATCCAGGTCAGGAGAAATCCATGACAGTTTATGAGGACAAAGAAAACAACTACCCTACGTACTTGTCACACAATTAAGACACTCGCCTACTTTGGGAGGCCGAGGCGGGTGGATCACTTGAGATCAGGAGTTCAAGACCAGCTTGGCCAACATGATGAAACTCTATCTCTACTAAAAATACAAAAAATTAGCCAGGCATTGTGGTGGGTTCCTGTAATCCCAGCTACTTGGGAGGCCGAGGCAGGAGAATTGCTTGAACCCGAGAGGCAGAGGTTGCAGTGAGCTGAGATTGTGCCACTGCACTCCAGCCTGGGCAACAGGAATGAAAGTCTGTCTCAAAAAAAAAAAAAAAAAGACACTGGCCTTTCATTTGTCAGTGCCCTGGAAGAATTCTGGAATGAGAGGGTCAAGTTTACTTAGAAGATGTTGGAGCTTAAGCATGAGGATCAGTGGAGAAAACACCTCATGGTGACCCAGAGAGATAAAGGTGGGATCAGTTGAGAGGGTGGGAGATGTGGATTTCTTAAGGTCATTTTGTTGACTTCTTTCTCATTCCATAAGATTCGAATCGAAATACACACATGATTTTCCTAATAAATGCTTATGAGGCTTCCCCTTAAGTTTAATTATCTTTCTTGCCTTAATGAAAATAACATAGAAAGTAAGAAATAAAATATACTTCTCTAATTTCTTACAGATTGTGTAGTTTTAGACCAGAGGAAATCATTACTTCTAAAGGAAAACTACTAGGATTGTTTGCATTTTAATCTGGGATCCTGCATGATGGCTACAGATACAGCTACAGTGCAGGATTTTAACCTGGAATTTCTGCCAATTCAGTAATAGAGGCAATAAAAATGGATACAAATATTATAAAGATGGAATTCATTTATTTTAAAAGTTTTGAATGCTATGAATATCTATCAAGAATAAAATACATTGTACTAAAAATTTATTAGAATGAATTTTAAAATTGCCAAATTGGCCACTAATGAAATAAAATATATTATAAAGAGTTCAAAATCCTTATTTTTTGGTCTCAGTATACAAAAATAAACATTGAATTTATCTATTAGAAAATAACTAGCAAATTTAGTAAATGATATAAAAGAAAATATGAACAAATGGTACAACAGGCCAGGTGCAGTGGCTCACGCTTGTGAATCCCAGCACTTTGGGAGGCTGAGGCGGGCAGATCACCTGAGGTCAGGAGTTTGAGACCAGCCTGTACAACCTGGTGAAACCCCGTCTCTACTAAAAATACAAAAATTAGCTGGGTGTGATGGTGAGCGCCTGTAATCCCAGCTACTTGGGAGGCTGAGGCAGGAGAATCGCTTGAACCTGGAAGGTAGAGTTTGCAGTGAGCTGAGATTATGCCACTGCACTCCAGCATGGGCAACACAGCAAGATTCTTCTAAAAAAAAAAATTGGTAAAACATTTCCTTATCTGCAGACATCAAATAAAAAAAAAATCAGACCAGATGCAGTGGCTCACACCTGTAATCCCAACTACTTTGGGAGGTCAACGTGGTAGGATCTCTTGATCCCAGGAGTTCAATACCACCCAGGGCAACATAGTGAGACCTAATCTCTAGTGAAAATTATTAAATTAAATTGAAATTTAACTAAAATTATTTAATTAAAATAATTAAAATTAGCCAGGCATGGTGGCCTGTGCCTGTAGTCTCAGCTACTAAGGAGGCTGAGATTAGAGGATTGCTCAAGACTGGAAGGTCGAGGCTTCCTGCTGTGAGCTGAGATCCTGCCACTGTACCACAGCATGGGCAACAGAGTGAGACCCTGTCTCAAAAAACAAAACAAAACAAAAATTCAACAGCAAGTAGATTGGTGATGTAAACGCTTTGCTATTATTTTTATCATTGTTTGCTTGTGTAGGTTTTCCTCTGAGAAGGAGGACGGAGGGTGTTAGCAGAGGAGATAGCGCAGTCCCCTTAGATGTCAGAAACAGGGATCTATGGTAATGGAAAATGCCAGTCACTTGTCGCCATGCAGGGGCGGCTGTGCCCTCCCTGTGTCAGTCTCTGTGCCAGCAGTGATGGGCCCCATGTGCCTCTTTCAGGGTCCTGCGTGCCATCTGTGCTACCCTCCGAACTCCCCAGGGCTGGGCATTGGTGCCTGTGTTGCTGATGAGGACTCAGCACTGTGTCCTCCCTGAGAGGAGCAGAGTCTGTAGAGGGTTCTAGTATCTGCTTCCTGTCTGACCCTGCCATGGGACAAACTTTGCATCTCACCCACCAGCCTCCTGTGTCTAAAAAATAAACGTCAGACTGCAGCTGTCTTCTCAGGTGGAACAGAGATCACCAGGAGGAGAACATACTTGTATAAACAGCCCCTCCTCTATCAGAGCAATGAAGATAAAAAGAGGCCTGAACCAGCTTTCACTACAGGCAAGAGTAGTGTGTCCACTGTGGCCTGGACAACTCTCTTCTTCATGCTCCACCATTATTGCACAGGTGAGGACAGAATTTGGGTGTCCAGGGTGAGCTCCTTAGCTTGTCAGCCCCTCTGGCTCAGACCCCCAAGAGACTTCACCCTGGCCCTGCCCCAGCCCCCATGTGAGTCTGCGTCTGCAGTTCTCTCTCCCAGCCTGTGCTGACTCAGCGCCCTCCCTCACTGCATTGTCTGGAGCATCAGCCATACTCACCTGCACCCTGAGCAGTGGCTTCAGTGTTAGTGACTGCAATGTACTGCTTCCAGCAGAGGCCAGGGAGTCCTCCCAGGTTTCTCCTGAGATACTCCTCAAACTCTAGTAAGCAGCAGGGCTCTGGGGTCCCAGCTGCTTCTCTGTCTCCAAAGATGCCTCAGCCAATGCAGGGATTCTGCACATCCTTGGGCTGCAGCCTGAGGACAAGGCTTACTATTATTGTTGTAGCAGCTTGCAGGCTTACACAGTGCCCCAGACTCATGGGGAAGTGAGGCGCTAACCTACTCTCTTCTCCCCTTGCCTGGTGCAGTCACCCCACTAGTGGTTCTGACCAAGTCCAGCTCAGGGGGTGACTTAGGTTGTCAGATCTTTAAGTAACAACTGATTTTTCCAAATGGATCTGACAATGTGGTATCATTTTCTTCAGTTTAACTTTAGATCAGTTCACTTCTCATTTCTTCTCACTCTGTTCATGTTTATTCAGGCAGAAATGTTTTGCTTAAAGCTAAAAATCTCTCAGTGGAGACTTTGGAGGAGGCCCAAAGAGGCTGGTTCAGGCCATGCCCAGTTCAGGGTCCAGGGGTGATACAGAGATGCTTCTGCTCAGAGGGCGTCAGTCTGGACCCTGGATACAGCACCAGCGTGCAGGAGAGAGCACTATTTTCTATACTAGTGATGAACCATCATTCATTTAAAAATAATCTTCCTGGAGAAACAGAAAACCATGGGGTGAGGCTGCTCTAAGAGTCACAGAAATAAACTCTGCTGGAGGGCAGAGAGGGGAGCCAGACACCAGTGAACCCAGTCCTTAGTGCTGCTCATGACCTTGAGCCCCTGACCATGTAAGATTGCCAAGGTGTGGGATAAATCTAAGACATTTTAGGAGGGAAAATAATACAACCATCCTCGTTTCTTCATGACTCAGTGAAGGCACCAGCCTTGGCTCTGTGAGTTTCCTGGAAGATGCTGGAAATGGGGGAGTATGTCATGTCGCCTAGCAGGTGTTGGGACTCAAACATGAAGATTAGTGATAAAAATAAATTAACAGAGGCAAAATAATAAAATTTAATGTTTATAATAAGTTAAGAATAATATAATACCTTTATAATAAAGACAGGATAAGTCATAAGGGTGGAAACAGTGGATTTATCTCAAGGCCTTTTTTTCTGTTTTTTTTTTTTGTTTGTTTGTTTGAGGTAGAGTTTTACTCTGTCGCTCAGGCTGGAGTGCAGCAGCATGATCTTGGCTCTCGGCATCCTCCGCCTCCTGAGTTCAAGTGATTTTCCTGCCTCAGCCTCCCAAGTAGCTGGGATTACAGGCACCCACCACCACACCTGGCTAATTTTTGTATTTTTAGTAGAGACGGGGTTTCACCATGTTGGCCAGGCTGGTCTTGAACTCCTGACTTCAGATAGTCTGCCCACTTCAGCTTCCCAAAGTGTTGGGATTACAGACGTGAGCCACTGCACCTGGTCACATCAAGGCCTTTTTATTAACACTTTCCCGTTGCAATTTTTTCCTTTTTTTCTTTTTGGAGTTGGGATCTCGCTTCATTGCTCAGGCTGGAGAGCCATGGGACGGGGTCACTGAAGCAATGACCTCAACTGCAAAATATTCAAATAGAAAAATATTTAATAAACGTTTCAATCAGTGCTCAAGAAACGTCCCATTAATTTCAGTCACTGTCTTCATAAAAATAAACATAAAATTAATGAAATAGATTATACTTCCCTAGTGTCTTAATGACATTGCATCTTTAACCTAGATGGGATGCCCCACTTCTGGATCAGCCTCCTGGGTCAGCCCCACTTAGCCAGGCCCTGCACTCTGTCTCCTGCCTTATACCTTCATCTACACGCATGTGGGCCACTGGAAAGGAGGTGTCCAGTAGCCTTTTTTTTTTTTTTTTTTCTGCAGTGCTGCTCAAATGGGGCTCAGGAAGCATCCAGAACCATGGGCCATTAAAAAAAATAAGTTATAGAAAAAAGCATTAGTCCTCAAGGTGAGATACTAGGACTGTTTCTATGTTAATCTAGAACCACCCATGATGGCTGCTGACAGAGCTATTAAGAGCAAATTTAACCTGGAATACTGTCAAATCACAGTAGAAATAACAAAAAGAATAAGGATATTTCAAAATGAAGATTCATTTGTTTAATTTAAGAATGTCACATATTCTACCTAGAAGATAAGAGATTTTACTACAAATTCATTAGAAGTTTCCTTCATGGCATGGACCACTGATGTCCCTGCACCTAACCTCTGCCTACTTGGGTGCTGTGATGTTACAGGTTGGGGCAGCATCCATGGCCAACACTCCTTGGGGTGGAAGGGGGGAGCAGAGGCAGGAGCCTGAGCCTGGGAACTTGGCTGGGCCAAGGATGACCTTACCAAGGCTTCCTGCTTGTCAGCCATGCTGACATGCAGGTGGTCTGGCAGTGACACTGTGAAACCCAGTCACTGGAGTTCCCCCTGCATGGCCCCCTGCATGCTGGAGTGCAGTGGCATAATCTCAGCTCACTGCAAGGGGGCCATGCAGGGGGATATGCCCCCTGCATATCGTGGTGACTGTGGTGGCCATCGGCATCTGGGGCAGATAAAGCCATGTGAGCTGGCAGACTGTGGCCACCATTCCAATGATGGTTTCCACCGCTCACAGGTGGAAGGTGGCCAAAACCACCCGGTAGGAGTTCTAGCAGCAGTGGTACCATTAAGGGGAGCTCCTGGAGAAGAACTTCAAGCAGCTGCTCTGTAGCTATAGTGAACTTCTTGAACCACATCATGTTCACAGCAAAAATGTCAGCCATACTCTAGATAGTTTATGGAATGTGGGAGTTGAGGTTCGCCTAGAGATGAGAGACTATGAGGAAGAGGTTGTCTCAGGGGCAGATGCTATCATAGCTGCAGGAGGTGATGGTACAATGCTTCTGGTGTGAGTAAAGTCTTGGACAAACTTAAATCAGTTATGAGGCTAAACCCTGATCCAGAACTATCTGAGAGTCACTTATGTTGACATGTTCAATATACACATTCCTTCCCAGAAGCCTTACCAAAGGTATATAGTAGTGAGTTCAGTATGGAGACATCAAATCAATTTATACCCTGAATGGATTGAAATAAATCCCAGTCCTGAGGGGCTTTATGAACAGCAACTAAATTTGAATTAACAGAGTAGAGCACTTGACATAGAAGAATTCATGGCGAAAGAACTGAGGCTTCAGGACTCTGGCATTTGCCAATGAGAGCACTACATGAAGTCTTATTGGGAAACATCCATCCAGAATGTCCTATACTGGGACTGTGGCAATGGAAAACTTAAGAAATAGACCCACTCTAAAGGATTGGCTTCCCACTATCAGATTTCAGCTTATGATGATCCATGGAAAAAATAGAAGAGTTGAGGGCTCAATTTGTAAACTGGAACAGGAGCAAAGGCTGGCCATTCAATATTAATAGGGTTGAAGGTCTGGCTTTGGAGCATGTTTAAAATATTGCAAAATGACAAGGACATTGGAGTCTTGCATTGAACTGAGAATTGATAGAAAAAATAGCAAATAAATATAACAAATCACTGCTCTACAGTCCAAAAAACCAAAAATACTTTCCTGTATTCAAGAACCAAAAGAGTTTTCTCAAGCACCTATGAGCATTGTTTCTCCTGAGAGATTTGTGTTTATTCTCATTGTTGGGACACCTGTATGGTGAATGGGTGAACGTCTTTTGAGCCAAATGTTGGAGCCATTGCTTCAGTGATGATCAATAAGATGATCTTGGAACTATGCTTCCAGAACAGCAATGATGTCTTCAGATGGCAAATTTTGATTACTGGGAAAATATTTTTACTGCAGAAACAGACTACCAGTGCCAGGTGTGATGGCTCACGCCTATAATCTGAGCACTTTGGGAGGCCAAGGTGGGAAGATAGCTTGAGCCCAGGAGTTTGAGACTAACCTGGGGAACATGGTGAGACCTCATCTTAACCAGATATGGTGGTATGTGCCTGTGGTCCCAGCTACTTGGGAAGCTAAGGTGTGAGGATCAGTTGAGTTCAGGGAGTTGAGACCTTGGTAAGCCAAAGTCATACCACTAAACTCCCGCCTGAGTGACAGAGTAAAACTCTGCCTCAAATAAAATAAAATAAAATAAAACAAAAACAGACTGTCAGTCATTTACTACATTTTTTGGTTATCGTTGAGACAGGTTGCCTCTGGGCTCGAAGATGACAGGGAAAGTGAGATTTACATTATCCTTCCGTGGGAACCTGACAAAAAAAAAAAAAAAAAGATGTTCACTGTATAAGAATATGAATGGACTCAACTGATTAAAATTGATACCTGTGACTGGGTGCGGTGGCTCCCAGCACTTTGGGAGGCCGAGGTGGGTGGATCACAAGGTTAGGAGATGAAGACCTTCCTGGCTAACACGGTGAATCCTCATCTCTACTAAAAATACAAAAAATTAGCAGAGCTTGGTGGCATGTGCCTGTGATCTCAGCTACTCAGGAGGCTGAGGCAGGAGAATCGCTTGAACCTGGGAGGCAGAGGGCCAAGATTATGCTATTGCATTCCAATCTGGCGACAGAGTGAGAATTTGTCTCAAAAAAAAAGTAAAAATTTATACTTGTGAAATTTCTATATTGTATAGAATTGGTAACTGAAAGTGCTGATACATTTTTAATTTAGAGAGGCAGTCTTAAATAAATGATGAATTGTTTAGGACTTCAAATTTAACTGGAAAAGTGTTTTTTCCTTCCCTTTACTCCTTTGTGGAGTTGTCAGACAAAACACATCATTTCATTAGTGCATTTTTTTAGTACCTAAAAATGGAGATTTTGAAATATGTTGATGATGATGGAGAATGTTGTAAATCTTGATATTGCCCTAATTGAAATAGATACTTTTTATTTTTATTTCCCCCTCCACCCCCCGAGATGGAGTCTTGCTCTGTCGCCCAGGCTGGAGTGTAGTGGCACGGTCTCGGCTCACTGCAAGCTCCGCCTCCCGGGTTCACACCATCCTCCTGCATCAGCCTCTAGAGTAGCTGGGGCTACAGGTGCCCCCCACCATTCCCGGCTAATTTTTCTTTTTTCTTTTTTTGTATTTTTAGTAGAGACGGGGTTTCACCGTGTTAGCCAGGGTGGTCTCAATCTCATAACCTCATGATCTGCCCACCTTGGCCTCCCAAAGTGCTGGGATTACAGGCGTGAGCCACTGCACCCAGCTGAAATAGGTAAGTTTTATATGTGCTAAGAAATCTCTAATTTAAGAACACAATAATGTTTTATGCCTTTTTTCATTTCAAAGTGTTAATCATTTAAAAATTATAGATGAATGTTTTCATTTGACTTTAATTCTGGTTAATTTCAACAATGCTGTGTGAAATACATATATCCGAAAACAATCAATGCTGTTCCAAATGTATTAATTATGTAATAACTGTTTTAAGTCAGACAATTTTTAAAATGATTTGAATCTAATAGGTTTCTTCTATTTCTAAAACTCTCTAACATAGATTCAAGGATAAAAATGATAAATTGATTAGACATTTTATATTATGAGTTCAGTAATGTTGTTAAAAAGTATATTCATCTAAGGTTAGGAGTATTGTCAGAAAGAGAATGCGTTCTGTAGTAAATTTGTGAAACAATAGTTTTGGAATTGCCTTACTTAGCGTTCCGGTGGTTTAAAATTAGTTTATATTGTAAATATCACTTACTAGGCTTGTAGAATAAAGTGTCACTGTTTTTCTTTTTTTCCCATAATGCGAATTTATTTATTTTTGGAGGAAATTACTTTTGTTGCACTCTTCACCTACTTACGATAAGTAATCCTAGAATGTTTGCAAAAAGCTCCTTTTGTTGTGTAATAAAACAGTTGCTATTCTCGTTCCATTTATTTAAGGTCACTTTTTTTTTTGACTTGCTAGAGAAAATATTTGTTCAATTATTGACGAATATTTATTGAACACCTGCTCTGTGCCACGTATTCCTGTGTCAGGTGCTGGCTATATGTTGGTGAATAAAACAGACTTTCTCCTTATAGAAATTGTGTCTAGTGAGCACAGGAGTAAATTCTGTGAGCGTTATGATGGAGAGTCAAACTGAGCACTTTTAGATTTGCCAACATGTAACATGTTGGTCTTACCAATTTCTTTTATTAAAATAAATGTTAGTGTACAAAGGTAATCTAGGTTTTAATGTATATTCAGAAATATGTATTTTTATGAGTTAAGAGTATCTGCACAGACACAGCAAATAATTTATAGTAGGCATCAGATATAAATAGTATAAAAGTAAATGAAATGTTTTCCAGAGCTTGTTCTAGTTTCTGATTTGATATTTTAATAACATAGGTAAAATATCACTTTATAAAGAAGAATTGTTCCACACTATAGACACTTCCCTAACAGGTTTAAAATAACTTCTTGAAAAAATACCAACACCATCTTTAATCTGAAGGAAATCTGATTGTCCAAATACATCTGTTAAGATTTAACATATGAATAGGTAACACACTGTGTTATAATGTCTTATAAGACATATTTTAAAGATTTTAAAAATACTTCATGTGCTCACTTTGTGCTATACCTTCTAAAATTTCTGCTGTGTGGTGTTTGACTTACTTGTAAGAAATGAGAGGTGGCAGGGTGCAGGTGCAGACTGTAGTTGGGTGGGTCAGCTGACCCCAAGGTCCTTTGAACTGATTTAGGCCACTTGCCTTGGTCTCAGAATCACCACTGTCATGGCCAGTCAGTTGCAAGGGATCCAGCAGCTAATGCAGGTTGAGAAGCAGGCCGTTGAGAAGGTGTCAGAGGCCTGCAGCCAAAAGAACCAGAGGTTGAAGCAGGCCAAAGTGGCAGTTCAGGCTGAAATTGAATAGTGCCACCTGCAGAGGGAGAAAGAGTTCAAGGCCAAGGAAGCTGTGGCACTGGGATCCCAAGGCAGCTGCAGCACGGAAGTGGAGGAGACCCAGGATAAAATGACCATCCTCCAGACCTACTTTCAGCAGAACAGGGAAGAGGGCATGGATAACCTCTTGGCCTTTGTCTGTGACAACCAGCCAGAAATCCGTGAAAACTATGGCATAAATAGATAGGAGGAGAAGTGCCTGTTCTGTGGACTGGCATTTTAGCTGCCCTCATGGAATAAGAAACTTTAGCAAAGCCCTAGTTATATTCTAACAAGAAGGCATTTAATTATTTCTGTATGTTGTATAGTTGGTCCCTTCACTTTATGGAGAGCAGCAAATCCAGTTTCTTGCGCAGACATAGAACTAAATGTGTCATCCTTTTACTTCATGTTTCTTAGGAATTTAATGGTTATGTGCTGTCTGTTTTCCTATGCCTTTTGGCTCAAGTAACATATAGCAATATTGAGTTTTTCTTTTTTAGATCTAGTAAAACAACAACAAAAAAACAATCTTTGAAGAAAGGAAGGGATTAAATATTTTTCCTCTAATGCTTTCTTGAAGGTCAATGAAAGAGTGGTAAATAGTTATTTGTAACCTGTGTGAAGCAGCAGCCAGCCCTAAGGAGTCCATTCCTTCCAAGGCTTAGAACAGTGACTACTGCTGTAATTGCTTGGGCTGGTGTTAGTTTCTCTTAATCAAAATTGCTATATGATAGAATTCATGTTATTACTTGGTGTACTAAAAATAATTTGAAAGTAAAGACTCTTTGTTGTGCAAGAAAGGAAGAAATGAGAGGCAAAGTGTTAAAATAGAAAAAATGTTTTTATGAGAGAGTTAACATTTTAATGGCAACTATATGTCAATTAAATTAAACCATCACTGAAAATATTCATTAGAATGAATAATAAAATAACCAAGTTCATAATTAATAAAATACAATATATATTTTTTAAAATTCATATTAGAATTTCTGTCAGTGTTTGAACATTAATATTTATAGTTTGTACATTTTCACCTTCCAAGGTTTAAAATGAGAACCACACTACATCACAAAAGGTAACTAATAAACACTTCACAATTGTGTGAATATCCACTCACTCTCACTCTCTTACCACTGTTAAGTTTTTCCTCGCTGTGATTTACAATGAAGTGTGCCCCACTCATATCTCAGCAAAGTTTCAGACATTATGGATTGATCACATGTATATTCTTTGAAAATATTCTTCTGTCAAAAGACTTGATAACCATTATGTACATTACAAAAACAAATTTTACATAAATTATATGGCATACTTTTATCTTTGTAATTGAAATGACACAAACTAATTTACACCAAAATTGGCAATAAGACCCAGTTGGAATATTTATTTCCTTTAAACTCCTTACCCTTTTTCTATCATGAGTCCTTAATGTAAATGTTATATACTCCAAACTATTTAATATTAGTAAGCACCTTATACAAGTAAAAATTCTGTTCAAAAGTAAAACATAGCTGTAGTAATGTGTTGCGGGAAGTCAGGGATCCCTAATGGAGGGACTGGCTGAAGCCACGGCAGAGGAGCATAAATTATGAAGATTTCATGGACATTTATTAGTTCCCCAAATTAATACTTTTATAATTTCTTATACCTGTCTTTAGTGCAATCTCTGAACATAAATTGTGCAGATTTCATGGACACTTATCACTTCCCCAATCAATACCCTTGTGATTTTCTATGCCTGCCTTTAATCTCTTAATCACGTCATCTTCTTTGTAAGCTGAGGAGGATATATGTCGCCTCAGGACCCTGTGATGATTGCGTTAACTGCACAAATTGTTTGTAGAGCATGTGTGTTTGAACAATATGAAATCTGGGCATCTTGAAAAAAGAACAGGATAACAGCGATGTTCAGGGAACAAGGGAGATGGCCTTGGAGTCTGCCTGCTGGTGAGCCGGATGGAACAGAGCCATATTTCTCTTCTTTCAAAGGCAAAGAGGCGAAATATCACTGAATTCTATCTCTCAGCGAGGAACATCCCTGAGAAAGAGGGATGCACCCTGAGGGTAGGTCTATAGACGGCCCCCTTAAGGCAGTCTCTTGTAGCACTCCCAGGCTTATTAGGACAAGAAAATTCCCGCCTAATAAATTTTGGTCAGACAGGTTGTCTGCTCTCAAACCCTGTCTCCTGATAAGATGTTATCAATGACAATGCACGCCCGAAACTTCATTAGCAATTTTAATTTTGCCCCATCCGGTGGTTCTATGATCTCACCCTGCCTCTATTTGCTTTGTGATATTTTATTACCTTGTGAAATATGTGATCTCTGTGACCCACACCCTATTCATGCGCTCCCTCCCCTTTTGAAAATCGATAATAAAAACTTGCTGGTTTTACGGCTGGGGGAGCATCATGGAACTTGCCGACGTATGATGTCTTCCCCGGACACCCAGCTTTAAATTTCTCTCTCTTGTGCTCTTTCCCTTTATTTCTCAAACCAGCGGAGATGCCTAGGAAATAGAAAAGAATCCATGATAAATATTGGTGGTGGGGTTTCCCCCCAATAGTAATGTTTCCAATAGAAATAAAATTCCTGCATTTCTGTGGTTATAAATTGGTATGACAAATACTGTAGAGGAAAACATTCTTATGATACAAAATTTAAAATATCAGAAAGAATTTTTTAAATTAAAACATCCACATGAACAAATAAGATATTCAAAATGAAACTACTGAAAGAGAGAGAGAGAGAAATTCTAATTACCTGCCAGCCCCCAAGTTCTCCCTTTGCCAATGTGACTATTGGAGAAAGTTCTACACTGTGCAGAAATCAGGGGACCACACAGGCTCTGTCACAACACAAGCTGGGCTCAGAGTGAGGGCATACCAGAAGCCAGAGGGAAATTGACTTCAGAATTTTGCATCCTCTCTCCTTGACACAAGACATAAGTTTTCTGAGCAGAGCTGGGTGTTAAGTAGGCAGACAATGTGGGTGACAGAGAGGCATCAAGATAGCTACAGGGGGGCTGCCAGGGTCCCTGGCAGAGTCACACACACAGCCAGCAGCCACAAGTGGCTTCCAGTCAATATTTTAGAGTTTCATGGTGAGTATCAGGGTCTGAGGTCACTACGCTGCAGGTATTCCTGGGGGACCATTGCCCTTGCATTAAGATTTCCCACGTAATTTAAGAGGGAGTAACAGGAGCTGCCAGTCGTGAGCACCTCATAGTAGCTTAGGCTTCTGTCCTGCAGGGACCCCGCCCTTTCCTCTGACTTCTTGTCTGTAACAAGATGCTTGTGTTGATTTGGAATGGGAGCCAGACACTGGGTGCTTCCCTGACATTTGCTGGTCTCTGGCTAAGAGGTTGAGGGAGCCCACACTTTAGAGCAAAAGAAGAGCAGTACAGAAGCAACTTTTTAAAAAATATGCCCAGTTGAGAGATCTGCCTCCGCCTACATCCTTCAGTGGGGTGTATGCCATCCTCCTGCTTTTCCATGTCACACTGAAAAAGTGCTATTAATGGAGTGGACGGAGACAATGATGATTTATTTAGGAGGTGTGCATCCCAACACTGACACATTGAGGAGAATCCTTCTGGAGCTTGTATCTCAGAGAATGCCTGCCTCTGCATCACCACAATGCATACTCACCATTTACTTTCAAAGAAAATGGAAACAGACCCAGAAAGCCCCAATGAGCTGTTCCATTTAAGAAGAGAGGGAGTTTAAATCACAGTAACTCAAAACAACATTTCTGGGTTTATTGTGGGCCCAGGAATAACAGAACAGGTTTTTCTACCTGTACCAGGGCCACAGTCTCCAAAAGATTTGCAATCCACTCTTACATTTGGGGGTGCTGGGGGACAGGTCATGTGTGTGTTGGTTGTGACAGGGGCACAATACTGCATGCTTTTTAGAGTATACTCTCACGGCCCATCCAAGGCTTACCACTAGGCATGTTACCCAATTCTTTAACATCCACGATGATGAACAGATGTTAGCTCTACACCCTGAGGTTTCAATGTCCATCATGATGATCCGTGAGAAGGAACTTATTTCCTCTGCAGCACAAGTTGAGGTGTCTGGATGACAACCAATGATATTAAGAGATGCTGTGGACATGATGCCAGTCTGGCCTTTCCTGGGCCCATTGAAAGGATTAGGCAGATGTTTAGGGCCAGCCCTCACCCAGCACAAAGCCACAAAAGATCCTTATGCTTCTTCTGGCCTGACTAGGTCAGAGCCTACTAAGGGTTACAGACATTGAGGGGAAGCAAAACAAGCAATAAAAACAAATCACAGTACAGTACACTGAGAAATCACACATGTGTTCACATGCACAGCCACTCCAGAACCGCAAACAACAACATCTAGAGAAGACACCAGGATTAACGTGTTTTGCTCATATCTGTTCATCAAACAAAAAACGTTATCATGCATAACATAATTGGAATTTAGGCCGGGCGCGCGGTGGCTCAACGCCTGTAATCCCAGCACTTTGGGAGGCCGAGGTGGGCGGATCACAAGGTCAGGAGATGGAGACCATCCTGGCTAACACGGTGAAACCCCGTCTCTACTAAAAATACAAAAAAATTAGCCGGTCATAGCAGCTCGCGCCTGTAGTCCCAGCTAAGCGGGAGGCTGAGGCAGGAGAATGGCGTGAACCCGGGAAGGAGAGCTTGCAGTGAGCCGAGGTCGCGCCACTGCACTCCAGCCTGGGACACAGAGCGAGGCTCCGTCTCAAAAATAAATAAATAAATAAATAAAAATAAAGTTAACAGTAACATTTCGGGTCAGGGGCTGGGGGAGGGATAGCATTGGGAGAAATACCTAATGTAAAGGACGAGTTGATGGGTGCGGCAAACTAACATGGTACATGTATACCTATGTAACAAACCTGCACGTTGTGCACATGTACCCTAGAACTTAAAGTATAATAAGAATACAAAAAATAAAAAGAAAAAAAGAAAAAAAAAACTGTAACATTTCATACTTATGAAAAGTATGGGTTTTTCATAAGTTGTGATATGCAAATTTAAAATATTTAAACAGAAAGCTTTACAAAATAATCCTATTACATAAGCATTATTCACATAGAATTATACAAGTAAATTACACAATATATACATTTTTTATTTTATTATTATTATTATTTTTTTGAGTGGGAGTCTTGCTCTGTCACCCAGGCTGGAGTGCAGTGGCGCAATCTCGGCTCATTGCAAGCTCCGCCTCCCGGGTTCACGCCATTCTCCTGCCTCAGCCTCCCGAGTAGCTGGGACTACAGGCGCCCAACACCACGCCCGGCTAATTATTTGAAATTATACAATATTTAAGCAGCAGCAACATATGCTGAAATTTAAGTCAAAGTGAAGCTTGGTTGTGGCACAGAGATCAATGCACAAATAAGGAGAGGCCCCACTGCAGCCTCCACACTCTGGGGCAGGAGTGGAGAAGCCCCAGATCATACTACTTTACATCCTTCCTTCCTATATTACACATATATTACACCTCTTAAATATTTGTGGAAATGTTTAACAAAATAATACAATCAGTTACAGCAACAATGTACTGCTATACTGGCTCAAGGTATCTTTACTGTAACTACAAGCAGTTCTGGAAAGATGTGGGGGCAGGGGTTTCCAATCTTTGACCTCTTTACTTTAGATTTTTTTTTTTTTTGGGGGGGGGGGGTGGAGTTTCACTCTTGTTGCCCAGGCTGGAGTGCAATGGCACAATCTCAGCTCACTGCAACCTCCGCCTCCCAGATTCAAGCGATTCTCCTGCCTCAGCCTCCCGAGTAGCTGGGATTACAGGCGCTCGCCATCGTGCCTGGCTAACTTGGTGTTTAGTAGAGACGGGGTTTCACCATTTTGCCCAGGCTGGTCTCGAACTCTTGACGTCAGGCGAACCACCTGCTTCGGCCTCCAAAAGTGCTGGGATTACAGATGTGAGCCACCGCGCCCTCTCTGCTTCACATTTTAATCACCCTCAGTTAGAGCTGCTTCCCTGGGGCCTCTCCTCCCACTCCACATCCTGCAGCTGTATGACTTCTATCTTCAAATCCGTCTTCTCACCCTGGACCTGGAAAGGCACGTGAGGACCCACGAACAACCCGTGGTCAGTCCCAGAGTAGCCCTCTTAGCCTGTGCAGAGCCCCGCTTAGGGGTCCTGCGTGGGCCCGGGGACAGGCGGAGGGTGAACAGTGACAGTCACGGAAGCGGATGCCATCACAGAGGTGATGGAGGACGCTGCAGGCCTCAGGCTGCTCGGCTCTGGTCGGGGTTGACAGACCAGCTGCTGCGGCAGCCGCGTCCGGGGTCAGACCCTGCGCCTTCCACTGCCACATTGCGCGGGTCCCAAGGTCTCCGAGCGAGGGCGAGACCCAGCCAGCCTGTCCTGCGCTTTCCCTGCGGCTCCAGCTTTTCCTACCCGACCTCCGCCCCGCGCCACGGCCCCTCAGCGCAGAAAGAGCCAGCACATTCCTGCGGTCCCGCCGGTGGCTTGGGCTCCCTCGGCCCCTCCGGGTCTAGGGCACCTACGGAGCCGCCGCCGCGGGGTACGAGGGGGCCCGGCGGGTCCCAGTGCTGCCGCTGCTCCTGAGGTGGCAGCTCCCAGCGGTGGTGGCTCCAGGAGACGAAGGTTCCGGGCGATGACGGCTCCCGGCGGCCGTAGCGGCTCCGGGAGGTGGCGGCTCCCAGGAGATGGAGGCTTCCGGCGGTGGCGGCTCCTGGCTGTGGCAGCTCCCAGCGGTGGCGGCTCCTGGAAATGGAGGATCCCGGCAGTGCCGGCTTCCGGGGGTGGCGGCTCCCAGAGCTGCTGCTGGGTCGCTGGGTTTGGGCTGCGGGGTCCGGGGTGCTGTGTGGCCCGGCCTCCGCTTTCCTGTGCTCCTCCACAACCCACGGAACCATCCGGTCTCCGAGCGGCGCTGCTCTGGCTCCTGGACCCTGGGACTCTGCTCTGTGTGTGCAGCGGGCAGCGGGCAGCGGCTGCAGCGGCTCCATGATTGAGTAGATGAGACGGAAGAAGAAAAAAAGAACTCCCTTCATTTGGAGAAAGAAGGAGAAGGAGGGGAAAGGGAGACAGCAAGCGAAAGAGGAAAAGGCTATTTTTTTAAAATGCAATTCTTTAAAACTTCAGAATGTTTGTTATTCTACTTTCATTAAAATGATGAACTTCCAACGTATCTAAAAGAAAACAACCACAAAACTCAGCAAATAATACAGGAGGTAATTTGAACAAATGGTGAAGTATTTTCTAACCTGAGGAAAGTAATAAAAATTTTGACGACGAGTAGATAGGTTCTACCAGCCCATTTCATTATTTTATTATTGTGTGTTTGTATGTGTTTTCCCTTGACGTGGTGCGCAGGTGGGTGTCAGCAGAGGAGACAGCACAGGACCCTCAGATGCCAGAAGCAGGGATTGGTAAATGTGAAACATCAGTCACTGTCACCATGCAGGGGTGGCTGTGCCCTCCCTGTGTCAGGCTCTGTGCTGGCAGAGGTGGCCCTGGTGCCCTTTTAGGGTCCTGCCTGCACTCTGCACTCCACTCAGTCAGCCCCATCTTCTAGAACTGAGGGTCACCTCCTTCTGCACTGGAGCAAGCAGCAGAGTCCTGTGGACACTGTGGCCTGGGCCGCCAGCTCCTAGGAGAAGCCCCATACAGTGACGCCTGCTGTTTCCCATGGCATGCAGGGGTCTCTGTGGGAGCTCGTGTTCCAGGTCTGGCCTGGCGGCCTCCCTTACTACTCTGGGCTACTGTCTGAGGCTGAGGGTGAGCACTCCCATTCAGGAGATGGAGGGAGCCCGGTGCAGCCCAGGGCCCCTACCCCCCAGGGAAATGAGGCCCAAGCCTCCTGTCTGATCCCCTCTAGGACCCCTAGACCCACTCTCCGGTCTTGTCACTAAGGCCAGAATAAGGGAAAACTTCTGCAGGCACTTCTCCCTCCTGGAGCAAGGATCTGAGACCTTCGCTGAATTGGTAGCCTTTATCCCCCCAGTATTTATGCTTAACTATTAAGATAAATCATCTCAGCCCGGTCATTGCCACACAGGCAGGAAGCTTAGGTGGAAAATATTCTGGTCATCCCATGTGTCTGGGCATGTGACCTTGATGTGCGTTTGTGTCCATGTCTCAGGGCAAGTTGTGGGTTAGGGGAGTAGTCAGCATGTAACCCAGGGAAAAGGTGCTGAGGTTTGTGGAGTCAAAGAGGAAACTCATGCACATTAGTGCTCTTTATCTATACCCAAGGCAGCCTATGAAGTCTGCAGGTTCTGAGACCATCTTCAAGTGGATCAGTAATGTTCCCCAGGATGGACAACTGGGACACCACAAAGGAAAAGACAGGAGGAACGTGCAGACTTTAGCACAGGCTACACAGAGAAAGTACACCTGCCCATGCCCCAGGATGCTGAAAGCACTATGAGTGTCATTCAGTGTCCTCAGGGCTGAGTGGAAAGAGCACAGACCACCTTTGCTCTGGTGGTACCATAACAATCAGCACAGAAGGCTTCCATGACCAAATGTGTGGGGATTTTTCCCTCCCACAAAGCAAGCCATCAATTTTATAGAAGACCCCACTTGGGTGTCCTCTAACTCAACTCAGTTCTGATACTATCTACATGAAGATGGGGTCAGATCTTATAGCTTGAGGGCTCTTTCACCAAGACTGTGCCCCACTTCTTATGCCAATCACAAGTACAGTTTGCTTCATCTATGCTTCTGACCAAAGACCTATAAATTGAAGATCCCGCAACCCCTCCTTGGCTTCAATTAATTTGCTAGAACGGCTTGTGGAACTCAGGAGAATACTTAGTTAAATTCACTGGTTTATTATAAAGGATATAACCAAGGACACAGATGAAAAGATGTGTAGGGCGAGGTATGGGAAGAGGTGCACCACCATCCAGTAACCTTCATGTGTTCAGTCCCCCAGAAGCTCTCCCAATCCAACCCCCTTTGGGTTTTTATGGAGGCCTCATCACATAAGCTTGATGGAGTAAACTACTGGCCACTGGTGATTAATCTGCAGCCTCTCTTCCCTCCATGGAGGTTGGGAGACAAGACTGAAAGTCCCAATCCTCTAACCCTGTCTTGGTCTTTCCGGTGACCAGCCCCCGTCCAGAAGCTACCTAGGGACTGCCGGCCATCAGTCATCTTGGTGGCATACAAAAAGGCATCACTTTGGTGATTCTAAATGTTTTATGACGGGAAATGGGGTCAAAGACCAAATTCATAATTTATAATATCACAGGGATGGAAAAGGAACAGGAGACTGAGGATTTCTAGGCCACACTAATCCCTGTTACGACAGATGTGGAATCCCAGTCCACAGGAGGCAGGAGGCTGAGAGGTGAGACAAAACCTGTGAAAATCAGAGATGGGGGCAGGTCTCAGTTTCTTGTGACTGAAGTGATAGAGCCCTGCCAGGCTCTCACTTGTATTGACAAACTAAATAAAAATACATGCCCTTAAAACAAAGAACACATCTGAGTATACATCCAAAAGAATGGAAATTAGGATCTTGCAGAAATATTGACACACTCTTATTCAATGCAGTATTAATCACAGTTTCAAAGACAGGGAGACACCGTAAGGTCCACTGATCAATGAATGTTTACAGAAAATGTGGTGTATAGATGCAATGGGATACTATTCAAATTCATAGAGAATTAAATCTTGCCATACACTACAACATGGATAACACGGGAGGACAGTATGCTGAGTGAAATAAGTCAGTTACAGGAGGAGAAATACTGCCTGGCTCCATTTGTGTGAGGTCTCTATCATAGTCAGCCTAACAGCAGTGGAGTAGAATGCCAGGGGCAGGGGGAAATGGGGAGTCGCTATTCAAGGGTTATGAAGCTTCAGTTATGCAAGATAAGTAAGTTCTAGAGATGTGCTGTGCAACACTGTGCTTGCAGTTTACAATGCTGTATAATGTACTTAAAATTTTGTTAAGAGGGTAGATCTCATGTTAAGAGATCTCATGTTAAGTGTTCTTATTAAAATGGAAAAAAAAGGCCAGGTGCAGTGGTTCACGCCTGTAATCCCAGCACTTTTGAGAGGCCGTGGCGGTGGATCACGAGGCCAAGAGATCGAGACCATCCTGGCCAACATGGTGAAACCCCATCTCTACTAAAAACACAAAAAATTAGCTGGGCGTGGTGGCGGGCACCTGTAGTCCCAGCTACTCGGGAAGCTGACGCAGGAGAATCATTTGAACTGGGAGGCGGAGGTTACAGTGAGCCAAGATTGTGCCACTGCACTCTAGCCTGGTGACAGAGTGAGACTCTAACTCAAACAAACAAACAAAAAACAAACAAACAAACAAAAAAAACGGAAAAAAAGGAAAAAAAAACCTTAAAAATAACAGGATAGAAAAAACATACCATGAAACCACTTACAGAAAGTTGCTGTGGCTATATTAGTGGTAGTAGGAAGTGCAGAAATCCTCAGCCCTTTGTTTGTATTGGGAAAAAGATTTGAGCCAAGAGACAAGTTTACCAAAAAATAGGGAATTTATTGAAGGAAGATAAGGAGCTGAAAGTCTATGTGGCAGGACAGTACTTTGAAAGGTGCAGTTGATGAATGCATAATGCTTTTTCTCGGTACTGGGGCAGGTAAAGAAAGACCCTTTCCTCCATCTGTGTTGTGAGTAGCTCATTATCCACCCTGTAGAGCCATGAAGGTCAGGGCCATTTGTGAGCACAGAACCTACATTTTCTTTGTATGATGATTCCACATGCACATATGAGTCACTGCTGGTCACTGAGTGAGGCAGCATCCTTACTCTCAGTGACCTTGTTAGTAAGCTTTCCTGGGATTTCACAGTCAGTAATAGGTGCATGTGTAGGCATATGGATGTATGTATGTGTATATGTGTGTGTGTGTGTGTGTGTGTGTATGTATATATATATATATATATAGAGAGAGAGAGAGAGAGAGAGAGACAGAGAGAGCACATGAGTGCTGGGGGAGGGGAGGAGGCTTCACAGAGGTCTTGAAGCATGAGTAGTAGTTTGCCAGGAGATGGGATGAAGAACATTCTAGACAGATGGAAAAGGAGGAACAAAGGCATGGAATGGGGACTAGACAGTTTGGAGAGGGCAGAAGGGAAATGGCTGGAGGGGTCATGAAAAGCCTGGAATGTCACTCTCCAGAGACTGAGTTCCACCTTGCAGTACAGAGGATGACCTGTGGGTTTTATTTCATAGTCGTCTTCATTTCATTGATAGTCTGCTAATTTCAGAGCATGTGTTAAGGATTCTGAGGTGTGGCCGGGCGTGGTGGCTCACGTCTGTAATCCCAGCACTTTGGGAGGCTGAGGTGGGCAGATGATGAGGTCAGGAGATCGAAACTCATCCTGGCTAACATGGTGAAACCTCATCTCTATTAAAAATCCAAAAAAAAACAAAAAAAACAAAAAAATTAGCTGGGTATGGTGGGGGGTGCCTGTAGTCCCAGTTACTCGGGAGACAGAGGAAGGCGAATGGCATGAACCAGGGAGGCAGAGCTTGCAGTGAGCTGAGATCGCGCCACTGCACTCCACCTGGGCGACAAAGCGAGACTCCATCTGAAATAAAAAAAAAAAGAAGGATTTTGAGATGGCATCGGGGCAAAAAGTGACAAGATCAGTTAGCAACGTCCCATGTAGTGCAGAGGTGGAGCAGGGTAGCCTGGGCACTGGAGATTTGCCACCCCTGCTGTAGGACAGTGAGAGCCACTGAAGGATGGGAGAGTGTTGGGGTGGAGGAGCAGGGGCTCGGTACGTGTGTTGTAGAGGATCGACTGGAAGCTCTGGGAGCACGAATCATAAGGAGGCAAGGCTAAGGTCATGTTGCCAATGAGCCAGCACTGAGTTAAAAAATATCTGAGGAGCAAATGAACCGCTAAGTGTCTGCAAGGCAAAGAGTGGACATTTGCTGTGTGGAACACAAACACCAGTATATTTTATGTGCAGAAATGTGAAAAGGAAGAGACAGAAGGACCAACGGAGACATAGAGCAGACGATGGGTGCACAAACTGGACGTTTGTCCTTCTCAAGAGCTGCCCATTTGGGAGTCAGCCCCACCCACCTCAAGGCCTTTTAGCAGAGGAGGGTACTGCAGCTCCTCCAGGTCTAGGGTGGCTTCAGGGTGGAAGGCACTCTGCCTGCCATAGCTCCTCTAAGGGCTAGGTCTCTTACCTGTCTCATTCCCAGGGTGATGCCTGCACAGCCCAGAGCTTCCTAAATGCAGGTTCCCAGGAACTGACCCACTTAGCAGCTGCCTCCCCAGGGGACCCATGCAGAGCAAGGGACCAGGACAAAAGGGCTTCATGGGCACTCCCTAGGTACTATTGCTCTGAATAAGCACACACCATTGGAAATCACTGGCATCAAAAGGGAGACAGGGCACATGGGACAGAATGCCTGGTAGGCATCAGAAATGGTTCAACCAGGGCAGCACATTGCAATCTGTAACTCAGAGATGCTGCCATGTCCAGTGGAGAGAGGCCTGGGAAACCAGAGGTTTATGAACAGCCGGTGGACACTCCCCACCAGCACCCCTACTTCTTGGCAGGGCTAGGATTACTCCAAACTTTGAGTCCCTGGGCACTAAGGGGTCGGGCCCCTGATACTCAAAAAAGCAAGTTGAAGTCTAGGCTATCCCTGGTGAGATCTGAATCTGCAGATCTTGTGGTCAGGCCAGGGGTTGCTGACTCCCTTTGCTAGAGGCTTGGTACCCTATGAGGGGCAATGGAAGCAATGAGACACCTCAGTGGAGTGGAAACACAGTGCTGGATGTTGCCAGGCACACAGGTGTACTCCAGGACCTCCTGCATTTGGGAGCTTATAGGACCCAGAGAGAAAATGGTGCCAGGAATGCCCACAAGGTACCATCTGGAGTGACAGGGCCTGGTGAGCTATCCGAGGGCTTGCTCTGGCTGAGAATTATGAGGCATCAGCAAGCTGGTCAATGGATTCAGTTGTGAGAGTGTGAAGGTGAGTAGTGTGATCTGGGGGCCCACATAGAAGGACTGGAGGGGTGCTGGGGTACTGGAGACTGAGACAACATGGAGCTGGGGAGAGAACCAAGGAAACAATCGCCCGGAGAACAGAGAAGTCAGACAATATTCTCCTTCCGGAATCTTTTCCACCTACAGATAAAAAGTCTGATTCCCTGTCACCCCCCAAAATCCTGGATTTGGGGACACAATAAAATCAAAAGGAGGGCTGGCCTCTTCAGAATGTAGTTAATCTCTGGATTTGAGGAGCCTGCCCAGGAGACAGTCTGGGAAATGCCCTTTATTCTACCCTGGACAGAGCTAACTGCAGAAAGATCCTGCCAAAGGCACAGTCTGCAGACTTTTCCCCAGACCTAGGGGACCATTGCTGCCCACCCCACGATACCCTGCCCCAGCCTGTACCCTGGGTGTTGCTATCTGCATAGTCTGAGTGGGGCAGCCAACAGGGAAGACGACATTCACTCTACAGGTGCTATTACCACTTTTTAATGATCCATAAAGGGGGAAAGCTAATTTCTACCTAAGAGTCCTACTGTGGCTATGAAGAAACCATGTACCATGGGATAAGCCACTTTCTAACGGACCCTTCCCCTTGGGGAGTGGGGGCTGATCCTAAAGGAGGCTGGAGTGAGGACTTCACCTGTCCACTGCCAGCAATGGACCTGTCACAGGAGAAAGGGGGATGGGAGAACCAAGAAGACAAAGTCCATGAGTGTGGCAGGGTTGATTACTGTTATGAAGTAAGCTCAAATGGTCAGCCTCACTGGCAGAAGCTTGGGGAGAGGGGCAGCTGGGGCTATGGCAGAACCAGAACTGATCCCCTCCCATAAAGATTGCTCCAAAGTGCATTCCACAGATGAAAGATCATCCTCTCTTACCTTCTCTCATTCTCTATGGGTCTTGAATGCTGGATATCTGGCTCCTTCATTCTGTAGAAAGCTGGATTGCTCAGCCGTCTTGAAAATAAACCATTCAGGGCATAGAAGACCTAGAACTCTGCCTTTTCCCCACGAACTTTCTTACCTCTAGGTTTCCACTGTGGATGCACAGGGCCCATCTCAGCCTGACTATGCACCGGAGGGCATCATTCATTCTCAGCTGGGCCACTTCGAGGAGGAAGCACTGCCTCAGCCCACTAGACTGAGGGGTGGGGAGGCATAACTCAGAAACTCCCCAGGCATCAGGCTAGCAGGAACAGTTTGGAGAAGGCTGCAAGGGGGTGGGGTTGGGGGTGTTTCAGGGCTTGGTCTCTGGCAGCTGCTGTGCGCTGTGCTGGCTAGGGAGTTGGGGTGGGGCAGGCATGGTGACCAACATGGATAAAGGGCCACTCATGGTAAAGGCCTTGAAAACAAGAGAGAAAAGGGGAAATGCCACCAAACACATGGGGATTGGAATCTCCAAAACCCAAGGTTGGTGGGAATCCAGTACCATGGGGCCCCCAGAAAGCCAAGGGAGCAGTGCAGGGCCCTGCCGGAGGGGAGAGGAGCCAAGGGAAGGTCTCCCAGCCCCTGCAGACCAGCGTTGCTGCCAAGCAGCCTCCCAGCTCCCCAGTGTCTCCTAGGCTGCAGCTCAGCAGGTCCCCGGAGGTATTGGTTGCAAGCACGCACCTAAATGTGGCCTAATGAAACCAGCCAAAGACCAACTAAATCCAGATGAGAGGGAGTGAGTTGAGGCATTGCCTCCCACCTGCATCCCATTCTCAACGTCCCTTAGCCAGGACAGGGCCTGCGGCTTCCAAAGTCAACCACATTGTTCATTGCTGCTCAGCCACAGGTCTCCCGCCGCCAGCTTCTGCGCTGGGCTGAGATCCATGCACCCTTCCCAGTGTGGCTCTGCTGCCTCGACACCCCACCCCCAAAACCTGATCACGGCCCCCCAAGACTGGCCCATCACAGAGGGTAGGGGCCTTTGTGTGCAAGTGGACGTTATTATAGCTGCTTCTGTAATGATGACGTGCAGGAGAAATAATTTCTGTGGAAAACACTGTCAGCCTTCCTCTTCCATTTAGCAGTAATTTCAAGGTCAAAAACCAAAGGTTGGGGCCATTGCCTGGGCTGATGGAGACCCTGAGGTGGAATCAGCCTGCACTGCGCAATGTGACCGGCAGGGATCGCCAAACCGCCTTTTCTGTCCCCCTTGTGGTATGCATGTGTGTTCTCTCCGCACGCGCAGCGTGGTGTGCGGGATGTCCGTGGTGCGTGTAATGTCCGTGGTGTGCGTGGTGTCAGTGGTGTGATGTGCAGCGTGGTGTCCTTACTGTGGAGGAGAAGTAGAGCTCCAGTTCTCCCTCCCGCACTGCAACAGGTTCAGGACGACTTGTGGCTATGCCCTGGGGAAGAAACAGCTCCTATTCCTGGCTGACTGCTGAAGACGGACCTTGGGTGTGGTTTCTTTGTGGTGCGGTTTCTCCAGGACCTTTTTTCCTTCATGGTGAGTACAGAAGCTTTCATTTTCTGGAATGTTCTGTCTCTTCCTGTTAGGTTCTCCTTTTCATCTTAATCTAGTAGTATTTTAGTATTTATTTTACAGTAGTTCTCATTCCCTGAGGGCTTTGGAAGGTGGCAGCATAGGAGGCTGTGATACTTTAGGGCGTTAGGACTCCTTCTGAGGGAAACTCCCCCGTGTAGATAGAGAGAGGAAAGCACCGGCTTTGGGAGGAAGGGGAAGCCAAGCCGGGGTTGGGGTTTGACTGCACTGGGTCCAAGCCTCAGACGGCAGAAAAAGGATCGCAGCCACCGCCAGGGTTTGCTGAATTTTTTATCTGAGTTCCCGCCTTTGGGGCACAAGGGTCACTTTTCTCCACCCCCGGCAGCGCGTGTCCCCTCCTGTCCCTCCCGTCATCACCACTTGATGCGGGGAGTTCATGGGGTTTGCGGTGCAGCAGCTTTTCAGTTTACTGTAGCCCTGCATGCCGATTTTTGGTTTTGTTGCTTGTGATTTTGGTGCCCAGTTTTAGAATGAGATCTTACCCTGTTTTACTTTCTCTTCTCTTCTCTGCCCTCCTCTCTCTCTCTCTCCTTTCCAACCTGTGAGCCTGGATTCAAGTTGTCCTGGAAGTAAGCTCCCCGCTGTGGTTTCTTATAGTTTTATGATGATTCATGGTTTCAAGTATTCTGTTGAGGGTTTTTTTTTTTTCTTTTTTGATTGAGTCTTGCTCTGTTGGCCAGGCTGGAGTGCAGTGGCACAATCTCAGCTCACCGCAATCTCGCCTGCCAGGTTCAAGTGATTCTGCTGCCTCAGCCTCTGGTGTAGCTGGGACTACAGGGGCCGCACCACCACATCCGGCTAATTTTTGTAGTTTTAGTAGAGACCGGGTTTCACCATGTTGACCAGGCTGGTCTAGAATTCCTGTCCTGGTGATCCGCCTGCCTCGGCCTCCCAAAGTGCTGGGACTACAGGCGTGAGCCACCGTGCTGAGGTTTTAAGTCCATTTTGAGTTGATTTTTGTGTTGTATAACAGAAGGGTCCTATTTCATTCTGTTGCATATGGATATTGGTTTCCTTAAAACCGTGAATGAAGAAAATTTCTTATTCCCATGTGTCTTTCTGAAAAGGCACCTGGGACAGAGGAGCCACCTGCAGGCTCCACCAGCCCCACTTGAGGGAGGCATAGTGAGAAAGGGACTCGGTGTTCTGCAGCTTACCATTATCTCTGTGGCCCACCCATGGAATCTGTGAAGAAGTGTGGTGTTCGTGTGTCTCCATTTTCTGCTCACATGGAAAATCTGTGGTGTGATGTCTTCAAACTCCACAGGATGAATGAGGGTGGGGGAGAGGAGAGGAGAAAAGAAAAGAGAGAGAAAGGGGAGAGAGACAGAGGAGAGAGGGGAAGAGAGTGATGACAAGAGACAAATATGAGTGAGAAACAGAATGGACAAGTTGATTGAAGGCTGAAAGGAGAGAGCAATCTAAGATGAGAAAACACTGCACATAGAAAACATTTGGAAGGAGAGAGAAGGAGAGGCAGATCAGATGGGGAAACAACGAAGGGGTGGAGAGAGGTTGAGAGGGTGTGAGTCACCTCTGGAGGGCTGGATTTTGTTTTTACTGGGAAGAAAAAAAATGTTCTTTGTTATCAAAAGCCTTGAGTGACAACAGCGGGTCCTCCCTGCCCCACTCATGAACCAGTGAGTGCAAACACACATGCATTCATGTTCACACATGCTCACTCATGTGCCCACGCAGATACATGCTCACATACTCAAGATATACATATATTCACATGCACACATATACACAAATGCACACACATACACACATACATGCCCACATGCACACTTGTGTTCTCACACGTACTCACATGTACATGCACAGGCACACACACACACTCACATGAACACACTGACATACACACATTAACATTTTCTGTTTGCCCCTGGTGAAATTGAGTGCCAGAAAATTTTGCCCAACCATTATTATGTCTTCGGTAGGCAAACTGTGGGAAATTTTGTCACAGCCATGGTGCCAAGTTTTGAAGACGTTTTTCCTAGTGTAGATGTCTTAGCATGAGCTAGGTCTTCCCTGAGGGTGGCATCTGGCCCCAGCTCCGTGTGGCCATCACCAAGTCCTGTTGCCTATACATCCTAGGTTCCATCTCCCAAAGCTGGCTTTTTCAGTGGTCTGTGAAGTGGGCTGCAGAACCACTGAAGTGTGGAAATAGAGATCACAACTTTATGTATATCTGTGGGGAAAAGAGAGGTCAGCCTGTTGCTGTGTTATTATAGATAGAAGTAAGTTTAAGAGACTCCATTTGGCTCTGTATTTGAGATGCTGTTAATCTATGACTCTACCCCCAATCTTGTCCTTGCTAGAAAACATCTCTGTGCTAATTAAGGTTGAAAGGATTTTGGGCTGTAAGGAATGTGCTTTGTTAGGCAAATGTTTAAAGCCTGCTTGTGGTTGAAGGTCAGTACCATTCTCTTAAATCTCAGTAAAAGAAAAACATCTGTCTCTTGCCCGTCCCTGGGAAAATGGAACATCTCCGTGTATCTGTATGTCTTACTGCTGATTTACTCCCTTATCTTTTTGGCAATAAATATTGAGGGAACTCAGAGACCGGTGCCAGTGTGGGTCCTCTGTAAGCACAGCACTGGCCCCCTGGGCCCCGCTTTTCTTTCACTATACTTTGTCTCCGTGTCTTTATTTCTTTTCTCAAGTCTCTCATTCCACCTAGCGAGAAACACCCACAGGTGTGGAGGGGCAGGCCACCCCTTCATATATCTATACTTTATCTCACATTTAAAAGTTTCCTTTCCCTTGTATGTGTGTAATAATGTCTCTACTAGTGGAGTTGAACATTTAAATGATCATTAAACAAAAACATAATATGGCTGCGTGCTAAGAAAGATTTTGCTATTAGTGGTATGTTATTGGGAAAGCTTGGAGTTGCTGGGACTGCCTTGTGGTCACTTTTCTCTGCATCTTTTCTTGGATAATCTTTTTGTCCATTCTCCAGTTCAGTTCAATATGATTGTTTAACAATTCTCACCTCTCTTCCTTCTATCTTCATGCTTAAAAGCCTTTAGTAGCTTCACAATGTTTTTAAATAAAGTTAATAATTTAAGTGGTTTTTTTTTTTTGAAATGGAGTCTCTGTTGCCCAGGCTGGAGTGCAATGCTGCGATCTCTGCTCACTGCAACCTCTGCCTCCCAAGTTCAAGTGATTCTCTTGCCTCAGCCTCCCAAGTAGCTGGGATTACAGGTGCATGCCATTGTTCCCAGCTAATTTTTTTTTTTTTTGAGACGGAGTTTTGCTCAGTTGCCCAGGCTGTAGTGCAGTGGCACGATCTCGGCTCACTGCAAGCTCCACTTCCCAGGTTCACACCATTCTCCTGTCTCAGCATCCTGGGTAGCTGGGACTACAGGCACCTGCCACCACGCCTGGCTAATTTTTTGTGTATATTTAGTAGAGACGAGGTTTCACCATGTTAACCAGGATGGCCTCGATCTCCTGACCTCGTGATGCGCCCACCTCAGCCTCCCAAAGTGCTGGGATTACAGGCATGAGCCACCATGCCCGGCTGTGCTCAGCTAATTTTTGTATTTTTAGTAGAGATGGGGTTTCACCGTGTTGGCCAGGCTTGTCCCAAACTCCTGACCTCAAGTGATCCACCCACCTCAGCCTCCCAAAGTGCTGAGCCACCACGCCCGGCCAAGTGTATTTTGCTATAGTGAGTAATAATTTTTTTTTTTTTTTTCCTGAGTTCTTTCTACCCCATAACTAGCACCCTGGGCTTCTTTGAATTTCTTGGATAAGTCTCAATCCTGCAAGCTATTTTCCCCTTGCTTGGCAAAACTTCTTCTCTGTCCTCGTTGCCCACCTGTCTAACCTTGACTCATTCCTCAGGACTCTGCTTAAGTAACATTTTCTCTGGTAGGTCTTTTCTGATCCCATAGACTTACTACCTAGTCCCATAGCATCTTGTATTTTTGGTGACTACAAGAGAGTGGGGAACTTGTCTGGGTTCTCTAGATCTAGTGGTGTGCTGGTAAATGCCTAACATCTGACTCTCTGAAAAACACAAAAACATAGCTGGTAGTATTTGCACATTTCTGTGTTAATAGGATTGTCATGGTCAGATTCAAGCTACCAAGCTGATGTCACTGAATGATGAGTTGGGATGAGATGCATGGTAGCACACCATCATATGCTATTTCCACCATATAGATGCAGTAGATGCATCATGAGCATAGATAATAAAATATAGTAAAATAATTAGAATATGAGGAGTTGTAGGTATTACTATTGTTTTAATATAATTTAGTTGGAAGTTTATATAATGCATTTTAATAATGACTTTATGTAACAACTAAGTCTTAAAAATTCCTGAAAATTTAATAACCTGGTCTCATTCAGTGATATGAGCCAGGACTAGAGATCCCTTGTGTCAAGCACAGACAGGTCACATTGTTTTGCATTGATTGCAGACATTGGAATAAGTCAACATGTGCATGTGCTGCCATTCCTTGGAATTTACTGTGTATTTGAATTATTGACTTACTTGCTTATAACTGGGATGTTTTGGATTATAGTAGCTTTCATACAAGAATAAGTATGTATACAAAAGGGAAACATACACAAGTGCAACTAGATATTCAAGGGCACTCCAGTAGTGCAGCTGATTCACTGAGGCATTAACATTGATCCGATAAAGTTTAATGACAGGTGATTGACTCAGATCAACGAATTATTATAAACATTAATCTTGATTTGTTGGGTATTCAAGGTAGAAAGGAAAATGGTGAACATGTGATTGCTTTTCACCTTCTCATTTTGCCTTTCATTTTCTTATTTACCAATCATTGCGAGGTGAATTATTTAAAAAAAAAAACACTTTAGTAGTATTTGTCTGCAGCTACTACATTGCTAGTTTTGACTGAATTAGTCAGTTAACCTAAGTTCCTAAATTGACTAAGCATTTGACTGAAAAGATTCTTTGGAAGAAAATATAGACTATTTCACAAGATTATAGTGACATATCGTGTGAAAATGTGGATTAAGGGCACTCAACACATTTCTGTTAATCCAAGTATATGTTTCTAGATGGATGTAAGAGTAAACGTCATTCGGTCGGGCGTAGTGGCTCACATCTGTTATCCTAGCACTTTGGGAGGCTGAGGTGGGCACATCACGAGGTCAGGAGATTGAGACCATCTTGGCTAACATGGTGAAACCCTGTCTCTACTAAAAATACAAAAAATTAGCCGGGCATAGTGGTGGGTGCCTGTAGTCCTAGCTACTTGGGAGGCTGAGGCAGGAGAATGGTGAGGCGGAGCTTGCAGTGAGCTCCAGTGCAGTCCAGCCCGGGCAACTCTGTCAAAAAAAAAAAAATATATATATATATATAGTAAATGCCATCAGGGTTACAAAAGTTGGTGCTAAATTTAGACATTTTAATAGGCATGTAGTAGGGGATTTCAAATATTATTTTCTAAAGGTTAACTGTTAACAATTAGGTCCTATAAAAAGTTTTTAAATGTCCTATAATGTAGTATTTATTTTATAAGCAGTGTTTCTAGACAAAAGGGACCTGCTAAACTTTATTTCTAAAAATCAAAAGTTGTTAGATTCAGAAAGATTTTTAAGATTGAATCTAAGCTTTTTTTGTTGTTCTTGTGAATGAGGAAACCGGAGCCACACATGAATATGAACGGCCCTGTTATGTTTGAATCTCAGTTTTGGAATGTGTGGTTTACCATTTGAATGAAGACCTGAGCAGGTAAGAGCTTATCATTGTTCCAAATGGTGTTAAGGCATACACTCTATTCTATGCTGCCCCATCATCCTGGATGACTCTCTCCTTTTTATGTTGAATTAATGCATGGTCATGTTTGCAGAGAAAGGTAAGCAGGCGTATTAAAAATCCATAGTAATGTAGATAAATTTTGTAAAATCAAATAATATTGATCACTTATTTCTACTTAATTCAGAGCAAAGGACGGGAATTTTTCTGTTTTTTCACACCTTGCTTTCCATAATGAACGTAACATTCTGCTTTTAATCGTTTCCAGTGAAATGATTTTCAATATTATTGTCTGTGACATTTTGATGGTTAAAATGCATTTCTGAAGCCTACTGGAAATGCTGCAGTGTTTTTTCTTGTTTTCATCCCCCCCCAAACACAGTGGTCCTATCTGCACTTGTTGCCTAGGAAACTACAATGTTGAACATTTTCATATATTTGTTGGCTTTCTATGTCTTCTTTTGAGAAGTGTCTGTTTACATCTTTTGCCCACTTTTTTCTCTTTTTTTTTTTGAGACAGAGCCTCGCTCTGTTGCCCAGGCTGGAATGCAGTGGCACGATCTCAGCTTACTGCAACCCCCGCCTCCTGGCTTGAAGCGATTCTCCTCCCTCAGCCTCCTGAGTAGCTGGGATTACAGGCGCCTGCCACCACATCCACCTAATTTTTGTATTTTTAGTAGAGACATGTTTCACCACGTTGGCTGGTCTTGAACTCCGGACCTCAGGTGATCTACCTGTCTCGGCCTCCCAAAGTCCTGGGATTATAGGCGTGAGCCACTGTGCCTGGCCTTTTGCCCACTTTTTAATGGGATTATTTATATTTTGCATATTGATTTAAGTTTCTTATAGATGCTAGACATTAGACTTTTGTGAATATTTTCTTCCATTTTGTAGGCTTTCTGTTTACTCTGTTGATAGTTGCTTTTGTTGTGAAGTTCTTTAGTTTAATTAGGTCTCACTTGTCAATTTTTGTTTTTGTTGCAACTGCTATTGAGAACCAAGTCATAAATTCTTTTTTTTTTTTTTTTTTTTTTTAATTTGAGACAGAGTCTCACTCTATTGACCAGGCTGGAGTGCAGTGGTATAGTCTTGGCTCACTACAACTTCCATCTCCTGGGTTCAAGCAATTCTTGTGCCTCAGCCTCCCAAGAAGCTGAGATTACAGTCATGCACCCTCATGCTAGGGTAATTTTTTGTATTTTTAGTAGAGACAGGGTTGCACCATGTTGGTCAGGCTGGTCTCAAACTCCTGACCTCAGGTGATCTGCCCGCCTCGGCCTCCCAAAGTGCTAGGATTACAGGTGTCAACCACTGTGCCCGGCCTCTAGTCATAAATTCTTTCCCAAGGCTGATGTCCTGGATGGTATTTCCTAGGTTTTCTTCTAGAGTTCGTATGGTTTAAGGTATTACACTTCAATCTTTGATCCAGTGGCAAAATAGATATAAAACTAGATATAAAGACAAGACCCAACCATCATCAAGAGATTAATCTCACATGTAACAATATCCATAGGCTCAAAGTAAAGGGATGGAGAAATATCAACCAGGTAAGACTCATTATTATTATTATTATTATTATTATTATTATTATTATTATTATTTAGATAGGGTCTCTGTTACCCAGGCTTGGGTATAGTGTTGTGATTATGGCTCACTGCAGCCTCAACCTCTGAGGCTCAAGTGATCCTCCCACCTCAGCCTCCAAGTAGCTGGGACTACAGGCATGCGCCACCACGCCTGGCTAATTTTTGTATTTTTTGTAGAGATGGTGTTTTGCCATGTTGCCCAGGCTGGTCTCCAACTCTTGAGTTCAAAGAATCCACCCACCTTGGCCTCATAAAGTGCTGGGATTACAGGCGTTAGTGACCACATCTGGACTAGGAGTTGCAATTCTTTTTTAAAAAAATTATTTATTTTGAGATGGAGTCTTGCTCTGTCACCCAGGCTGGAGTGCAGTGGTGTGATCTTGGCTCGCTGCAGCCTCCATCTCCCAGATTCAAGAGATTCTCCCTCCTCAGCCTCCCGAGTAGCTGGGACTATAGGTGCATGCCACCATGCCCAGCTAATTTTTGTATTTTTAGTAGAGATGGAGTTTTGCCATGTTGGCTAGGCTGGTTTCGAACTCCTGACCTCAAGTGATCCACCCACCTCAGCCTCCCAAAGCGCTGAGATTACAGGTGTGAGCCACCATGCCCAGCCGGGAGTTGTAATTCTTACATCAGATAAAACAGAGTTTAAACCAATAAAATTAGGTAGGACAAAGAAGGGCATTATTACATAATGATAAAAACTAATAAGAAGACTTAACTATCCTAAATATATGTGCACCCAACACTGAAGCACCCGAATTCATAGCACAAGTTCTTCTTGGCCTATAAAATGACATGGACAACCACACAATGACAGTGGGAGACTTCACCTCCCCACAGAAGCATTAGTTGATCCCCATGGATCGTTAAGGCAGAAGATTAACAAAGAAATGTGGGACTTAAACTCAAAACTTGACCAATTAGACCTAATAGTCTTCTACAGAACCCTCCACTCAACAACCACAGAACACACATTCTTCTCATCTGTACATGGAATGTACTTTAAGGTAAACCATATGCTCAGCCATAAAGCAACTCTCAATAAAAACAAAAAAAACAAAACAAAAAAACAACCCTGAAATTCTACCAAGCACACTCTGAGACCACAGTGCAATAAAAATAGAAACCAGGCCCGGCACGGTGGTTCAAGCCTGTAATCCCAGCACTTTGGGAGGCCAAGACTGGCGGATCACGAGTTCAGGAGATCCAGACCATCCTGGCTAACACGGTGAAACCCTGTCTCTACTAAAAAATACAAAAAAACTAGCTGGGCGAGGTGGCGGACGCCTGAAGTCCCAGCTGCTCGGGAGGCTGAGGCAGGAGAATGGCCTAAACCCGGGAGGTGGAGCTTACAGTGAGCTGAGATCCAACCACTGCACTCCAGCCTGGGTGACAGAGCGAGACTCCGTCTCAAAAAAAAAAAAAAAAAAAAAAAAAATAGAAACCAATAGCAGTAAGATCTCTTAAAACAACAATATTGACACGCTGCTAGCTGGATTAAAGATCCAAATAAGTAGAATTGGAAATGACAAAGATGGCATTACAACTGATCTTACAGAAATGCCAAGGACCTTCAGAATACTATGAACAATTCTATACAAACAAATTAGAAAATCTTGAGGAAATGGATACATTCCTGGAAATATACAGTCTCCTAAGATTAAATCAGGAAGAGATTGGAACCTTGAGCAGACCAATACTGAACCCTGATTGAAACAGTAATATAAAACCTAGCAATGAAAAAAATCCCTGGACCTGATGGATTCAAAGCCAAATTCTGAATTCAAAGCCTTTCTGAAACTATTCTAAAAAATCGAGGAGGAGAGACTCCTCCTTAATTCATTTTATGAAACCAGCATTAGCCTAACACTAAAATCTGGCAGAGACATGACAAAGAAAAAAACTTTCAGGCCAGTATCCCCAATGAGCATAGAAGAAGAAATCCTCAACAAAATACTAGCAAACTGAATCCAGCAGCACATCAAAAAGTTAATTCTCCTTGATCAAATAGACTTTATTCCAGAGATGCAAGATTGGTTCAACATTTGCAGTCAATAAGTGTGATTCCCTTTATAAACAGATTAAAAGCAAAAACCATATGATTATCTCAATAGATGCAGAAAAAGCTTTTGATAAAATCTTAACACCCTTTCATGATAAAAAAAACTCTGAACAGGCTGGGCACGGTGGCTTATGCCTCTAATCCCAACATTTTGTGGGACTAACATGGGAAGATCACTTGAGCCAAGGAGTTCAAGGCCAGCCTGAGCAACATAGTGAGACTCCCGTCTTTCAAAAAATAAAATAAATTAGCTAAGCATGATGGTGCATGCCTATAGTCCCAGTTACTCGGAAGGCTGAGGCAGGAGGATTGCTAGCGCTGAAGAGATGGAGGCTGCAGTGAGCTGTGATCATGCCACTGTGCTCCAGGCTGGGCAACAGAGTGAGACCTTGTCTCCAAAGATAAAATATAAAACAATAAAATATAGTAAAATATAAAATAAAATATGAGTTGCGCAGTAGATAATACAAAAGAAGCGGGAAGCATATCTCCAGTGGAGCTCCCTGTTGCACCTGGTGGTCTTGGCTCATAGCCTGGCACCTTTAAGCCCTGGGAAGGGCAGTATGGATCAGTATTTTGTGCCAGGGCTCCATGGAGGAATGAGGGGAGAGCTGGCTGTGGAGACTCAGGGAGCATCCTGGGGATGGGGAGATGGGGAGCTCTGGAGAATGATGGGATAAATGACAGTCATGCTAAAACTTTGTGTTCTAATTCAGGGAAACACATGTGGTTTGAGGACATTCTCGATTTGGAGATTTGTGGCCCAGACCTGAGCAGAGTGGGAGTTCATCACTGATAGAGAAGGAGGATTACGGTTAGTGCAGGTGATGGAGGAGTCAGGAAACAGATGATGTAGCTTCACAGAGTCAGATGTGGAGAAGAATATGGTAGAGGGTGAGGAGGCAGGGAGAGGCCCTTGGCAGATGCGCAGATTCCCTGATCCTGCCTCTGTGTGCTCCACATGGCCTTGGCTGGGAGACCCCAAAGAGCCTCTGCTGTGACAGATTTCACCGATTGCTCACAGCAGTCCTGAGAGTGCTGAGATAACTACTAGATAAAAACGTTGAAGGATCATCTGTCAGACATTTCTTTATTTTTCATTGATACAGTGTCTCTGTTGTCTAGGCTGGAGTGCAGTGGTGCAATCTCTGCTGACTGCAACCTTGACCTACCTGGCTCAGGAGATCCTCCCAGCTCAGCCTCTCAAGCATCTGGGACTACGAGTGCGCACTTGGCCAAAAAGCTACATGGTCAGTTAGTTTTTGTATTTTTTTTTTGGTGGAGACAGAGTTCCTCCATGTTGCCCAAGCTGGTCTTGAACCCCATGGACTGAGGTGATCCACCTGCCTTGGCCTCCCAAAGTGCTGGGATTACAGATATGAGCCACTGCACCATTTTTTAAAAATTACATATTATTTACATATTTTTATATAGTTAAAAAATTATACCATCAAAATTCTATGCACATATTTGTCAGGCCCTTAGAAGTTTCTGTGGGACAATTGTGTTGATTCAAACACACCCCCTCTCCTACAAACAAATTGAATATAGTTAAGGAGAAATGCAGCAGGAATGTCTCCATCCAAGGCCACTGTTTTTAGGAGAGCAGGCTTTCTGGGGCATCTGAAGCCTCAGAGAGCCTGGTGTCTGTCCCTAGAGGTCTCTAAATAATTGAATGATTGACCACCGAGGGAGAAGAGTCATGGGCAGGTCTGGGTCTCACCTGTTTTCCAGTCAGGACCCCTATGTTAGCCCTCAATTTGCTGTCACAGGGATGTTGGAAGTGTCTGGTCATTCTTATCCCATGATTAAGGCATGGCTGGCATTATGTATGCATGTATGGTGTATGCTCAACACCATATATGTACAGGCAAGCTTTATTATGCATGAACTGGATTTCACATAAAAGTTAAAGTGGCAATTTTATTTAAAATGGAATCATTAAAAAGTGTAAATATCACAGTATAGATATATGTTATCTAAAACTCCAAATGGTAGTGAAACCGGTAACAAACTACTTCTCATCTTTGGACAGATACAACAATAGCATTAATGAAACTGGTTGCCAGACAAGTATGTACCACTTGCTCCTGTACCTTAGGGAAGAGAGGATGTTATAACACAGGCATTATTGATGCAGTGATTCATGGATAGTTGTTCCCTATTAGCAATGCTAAAATTAAGTTCACATTTTTTACTTTGTGTGGGAAGTGAAGACTCTTTTTTTTTTTTTTTTTTTTTTTTGAGACGGAGTCTTGCTGTGTCTCCTGGGCTGGAGTGCAGTGGCCGGATCTCAGCTCACTGCAAGCTCCGCCTCCCGGGTTGACGCCATTCTCCTGCCTCAGCCTCCTGAGTAGCTGGGACTACAGGCGCCCGCCACCTCGCCCGGCTAGTATTTTTGTATTTTTTAGTAGAGACGGGGTTTCACCGTGTTAGCCAGGATGGTCTCGATCTCCTGACCTCGTGATCCGCCCGTCTCGGCCTCCCAAAGTGCTGGGATTACAGGCTTGAGCCACCGCGCCCGGCCAAGACTCTTGTTCTTTTGAGGGCTATCTTTCAAGGTGTTGACATCAAAGTCTCTCATTCCAAAATGCACCAGAGATGGGAATTTAAACCTCTTCACAAAGCAAACCACTGGTAATTCGTAGGCAGTATCCAACATTGTTTTATAACTCATCTCCAATAACACAGCAAACATCATTTCTTTGGAACACAATTTTCTTGATCCCACAAGAAGTTACAAGATAAGAAAACTGGTAGTTAAATGACAACAGTCTTGTTACAAGACAGTTATTTCCCAGATGTATGTCACCAATTCTAATTTCACAGCACTGGGGCCATGACGATGAGGTGGAACCATCCTGCGTTGCACACTGTGACCAGCAGGGGCATTCAAACTGCCTTTTCTGCCCCTACATGGTGCACATGGGTGTTCTACCTGCAGACACCCTGTGGCATGTGTGGCGTCCACAGCGAGGAGAAGGTGAAGCACTCCATGTTCCTCAGGACTTGCTGGACGGGGCACTGCGGCAGCTTTGGGATGACTTGGGACTGCGCCCTTGGGAAGAGACAGCTCCTATCCACTGTGCTGACTGCTGAGGAGGGAGCTTTGGTGTAGTTTCGCCTCAGCACAGCTCCTCAGCTGTTTTTTCTTCATTGTGAGTATAGAAGCTTTCATTTTGTGGAATGTTGTGCTATTCCCATCAGGTTCTCACTTATTTTCATCTTTTTCTGTTAGTATTTTAGTGTGTATTTTACAGCAGTATTCATTCCCCTAGGGCTTTTGAGGGTGGCAGCGTAGGAGGCTGTAGAATTTTAGGCTTTAGGACTTTTTCTAAGGGAAACTCCTGTGTAGATGGAGAGAGAAGGAAGCTCTGTCTGTGGGAGGAACGGGAAGCCTGGCCCAGGATGGGTGTCAGAGCCAGGCCCTGCTTTGATTGTGCTGTATTCAAGCCTCAGGTGGAAGGAAAAGAACCCCAGCTACCTCCAGAGTTTGCTGATTTTTGTTTTTTTGAGACAGGGTCTGGCTCTGTTGGCCAGGCTGGAGTGCAGTGGTGGATCTCAGCTTACTGCAACCTCTACTTCCTGGAATCAAGTGTTTCTCCAGCCTCAGCCTCCCGAGTGACTGGGCCTGTGCTACTATGCCCAGCTAATTTTTTTTTATTTTGTTGTAGAGATGGAGTTTTGCCATGGCTAGTCTCAAACTCCTGAACTCAAAGCAGTCCTTCTGCCTTGACTTCCCAAAGTGCTGGGATTATAGATGTGAACTACTGAACCTGGCCTGCTGAATTTTTTTTTAAAATCTGCATTCCCACTGTTGGGACACAGGGGCCGCTTTCCTCCATCCTCTGCAACACGTGTCCCCTCTGTTCCTCCAGTCACAGCCACCTAACCAGGGGAAGGGAACTTCCATGCTGTTTAATGCCCTCTTTGCAGAAATATCTATTCAGAGTCTCTGCCCAGTTTTGGGTGGATCATACGTTTTATCGTTGCTACCTAGTATTTTTTTTCTCCCTCTTTTTTTAAAATTATAGTTTAAGTTCTAGGGTACATGTGCACAATATGCAGGTTTGTTACATATGTATACATGTGCCACGTTGGTTTGCTGGACCCATTAAATCATCATTTACATTAGGTATTTCTCCTAATGCTATCCCACCCCATCCCCCCACTCCACAATAGGCCCTGGTGTGTGATGTTCCCCGCCCTGTGTCTAAGCATTCTCATTGTTCAATTCCCACCTATGAGTGAGAACATACAGTGTTTGGTTTTCTGTCCTTGTGATAGTTTACTCAGAATGATGGTTTCCAGCTTCATCCATGTTCCTACAAAGGACATGAACTTATCCTTTTTTATGACTGCATAGTATTCCATGGTGTATATGTGCCACATTTTCTAAATCTAGTCTATCATTGATGGACATTTGGGTTGGTTGCAAGTCTTTGCTATTGTGAATAGTGCCACAATAAACATACTTGTGCATGTGTCTTTATAGTAGCATGATTCATAATCCTTTGGATATTTACCCAGTAATGGGATTGCTGGGTCAAATGGTATTTCTAGTTCTAGATCCTTGAGGAATCACCACACTGTCTTCCACAATGGTTGAACTAGTTTAGACTCCCACCAACAGTGTAAAAGTGTTCCTATTTCTCCACATCCTCTTCAGCACCTGTTGCTTCCTGACTTTTTAATAACTGCCATTCTAACTGGTGTGAGATGGTATCTCATTGTGGTTTTGATTTGCATTTCTCTCATGACCAGTGATGATGAGCATTTTTTCGTGTGTCTGTTGGCCACATAAATGTCTTCTTTTGAGACATGTCTATTCATGTCCTTTGCCCAGTTTTTCATGGGTTCGTTTGGTTTTTCTCTTGTACATTTGTTTAAGTTCTTTGTAGATTCTGGATATCAGCCCTTTGTCAGATGGGTAGATTGCAAAAATTTTCTCCCATTCTGTAGGTTGCCTGTTCACTCTGATGGTAATTTCTTTGCTGTGCAGAAGCTCTTTGGTTTAATTATATCCCATTTGTCAATTTTGGCTTTTGTTGCCATTGCTTTTGGTGTTTTTTAGTCATGAAGGCCTTGTCTATGCCTATGTCCTGAATGGTATTGCCTAGGTTTTCTTCTAGAGTTTTTATGGTTTTAGGCCTAACATTTCAGTCTTTAATCCATCTTGAATTAATTTTTTATAAGGTGCAAGGAAGGGATCCAGTTTCAGCTTTCTACATATGGCTAGCCAGTTTTCCCAGCACCATTTATTAAATAGGGAATCCTTTTCCCATTTCTTGTTTTGTCAGGTATGTCAAACATCAGATGGTTGTAGATGTGTGGCATTATTTCTGAGGACTCTGTTCTGTTCCATTGGTCTATATCTCTGTTTTGGTACCAGTACCATAGTATTCTTGTTACTGTAGCCTTGTAGTATAGTAGTGTGATGCCTCCAGCTTTGTTCTTTTTGCTTAGGATTGTCCTGGCTATGAGGGCTCTTTTTTGATTCCATATGAGCTTTTAAGTAGTTTTTTCCACTTCTGTGGAGAAAGTCATTGGTAGCTTGATGGGGATGGCATTGAATCTATAATTACCTTGGGCAGTATGGCCATTTTCATGGTATTGATTCTTCCTTTCCATGAGCATGGAATGTTCTTCCATTTGTTTGTGTTCTTGTTTATTTCGTTGAGCAGTGGTTTGTAGTTCTCCTTGAAGAGGTCCTTCACATCCCTTGTAAGTTGGATTCCTAGGTATTTTATTCTCTTTGAAGCTACTGTGAATGGGAGTTCACTCATAATTTGGCTCTCTGTTTGTCTGTTATTGGTGTGTAGAAATGCTTGTGATTTTTGCACATTGATTTTGTATCCTGAGACTTTGCTGAAGTTGCTTATCAGCTTAAGGAGATTTTGGGCTGAGATGATGGGGTTTTCTAAATATACAATCATGTTATCTGCAAACAGGGATAATTTGACTTCCTCTTTTCCTAATTGAATACCCTTGATTTCTTTCTCCTGCCTGATTGCCCTGGCCAGAACTTCCAACACTATGTTGAATAGGAGTGGTGAGAGAGGGCATCCCTGTCTTGTGCCAGTTTTCTAAGGGAATGCTTCCAGCTTTTGCCCATTCAGTATGATATTAACTGTGGGTTCGTCATAAATAGCTCTTATTATTTTGAGATACATTCCTTCAATACCTAGTTTATTGACAGTGTTTAGCGTGAAGGACTGTTGAATTTTGTTGAAGGCCTTTTCTGCATCTATTGAGATAATCATGTGGTTTTTGTCTTTGGTTCGGTTTATGTGATGGATTACGTTTATTGATTTGCGTATGTTGAACCAGCCTTGCATCCCAGGGATGAAGCCCACTCAATCATGGTGTATAAGCTTTTTGATGTGCTGCTGGGTTCGGTTTGCCAGTATTTTATTGAGGATTTTCGCATTGATGTTCATCAGGAATATTGGTGTAAAATTCTCTTTTTTTTGGTTGTGTCTCTGCCAGGCTTTGGTATCAGGATGATGCTGGCCTCATAATATGAGTTAGGGAGGATTCCCTCTTTTTCTATTGATTGGAATAGTTTCAGAAGAAATGGTACCAGCTCCTCTTTGTACCTCTGGTAGAATTTGGCTGTGAATCCGTCTGGTCCTGGACTTTTTTTGGATGGTAGGCTATTAATTATTGCCTCAATTTCAGAGCCTATTGTTTGGTCTATTCCGAGATTCAACTTCTTCCTGGTTTAGTCTTGGGAGGGTGTATGTGTCCAGGAACTTATCCGTTTCTTCTAGGTTTTCTAGTTTATTTGCATAGAGGTGTTTATAGTATTCTCTGATGGTAGTTTGTATTTCTGTGGGGTCGGTGGTGATATCCCCTTATCACTTTTTATTGCATCTATTTGATTCTTCTCTCTTTTCTTCTTTATGAGTCTTGCTAGCGGTCTATCAATTTTGTTGATCTTTTCAAAAAACCAACTCCTAGATTCATTGATTTTTTGAAGGGTTTTTCGTTTCTCTATCTCCTTCAGTTCTGCTCTGATCTTAGTTATTTCTTGCCTTCTGCTAGCTTTTGAATGTGTTTGCTCTTGCTTCTCTAGTTCTTTTAATTGTCATGTTAGGGTGTCGATTTTAGATTTCTCCTGCTTTCTCTTGTGGGCATTTAGTGCTATAAATTTCCCTCTACACACTGCTTTAAATGTGTCCCAGAGATTCTGGTACGTTGTGTCTTTGTTCTCATTGGTTTCAAAGAACATCTTTATTTCTGCCTTCATTTCGTTATCTACCCAGTAGTCATTCAGAAGCAGGTTGTTCAGTTTCCATGTAGTTGTGCTTTTTTGAGTGAGTTTCTTTTTTTATTTTTTTTATTTTTTAATTTTTTATTATACTTTAAGTTCTAGGGTACAAGTGCATAACGTGCAGGTTACATATGTATACATGTGCCATGTTGGTGTGCTGCACCCATCAACTCGTCAGCACCCATCAATTCATCATTTATATCAGGTATAACTCCCCAATGCAATCCCTCCCCCCTCCCCCCTCCCCATGATAGGCCCCAGTGTGTGATGTTCCCCTTCCCGAGTCCAAGTGAGCTCATTGTTCAGTTCCCACCTATGAGTGAGAACATGCGGTGTTTGGTTTTCTCTTCTTGTGATAATTTGCTAAGAATGATGGTTTCCAGCTGCATCCATGTCCCTACAAAGGACGCAAACTCATCCTTTTTTATGGCTGCATAGTATTCCATGGTGTATATGTGCCACATTTTCTTAATCCAGTCTG